>NC_091819.1:15356041-15661250 GCF_041296235.1 Equus asinus
AAGTGGAGGGCCAGCCCCATGGCCGAGTGGTTAAAGTTCCGCATGCTCTGCTTCAGCGTCCTGGGTTCGCGGGTTCAGATCCCAAGTGCAGACCTCCACCACTCATCAGCCATGCTGTGGAGGCATCTCACATACAAAGTAGAGAAGACTGGCACAGACCTTAGCTCAGGGTTAATCTTCCTCAAGCAAAAAAAGAGGAAGACTGGCAACGGATGTTAGCTCAGGGAGAATCTTGCTAACAAAAATTACGTGGAAATACATTTTTTACCCTTGAAGGGGAGGCTGTATAGCTTGATGGTTAATTCCTTGAGGACTGGGCCACAGGGTCAGAGTTTTAAATCCTGACACTGTCAATTACTAGCTGTGACCTTGAACAAGTCATTTAAGCCATCTGTCCCTGTTTCCTCATTTATAAGATGGAAAGAATAATATTTACCTCAGTAGGCCTTTTTTGAACATTAAATTAATTAACATACATAAAGAGACTAGAACACCACTGGGCAAATAATGATAACTCAATAAATGTCAGCTAACATAATTACTAGCAATCAAACATTTGTCCTTTAATATTAGTTACATAAAATAAAACCTCATATGAGAAATAAACTATTTAATAATATACTATAATGAAATATTATGCTACCAAACAAATGAATGAAAAAATAAGTATAATTTATAAACTCTCAGACATTCTTTTAAAGGGTAAAAACCAAGGTGCAGAGTGACAGATGCTGTATTTGCACAGATGGGTGTGGGAGGAATTGGGTATAGGGCAAAGACTCTCCACTGGATACTTTTTGTCCTATTTGACTTTTAAACCCATGTATCTATTACTTTTTATTTTTTCCTGAGGAAGATTCACCCTGAGCTAACATCTGTGCTGATCTTCCTCTGCTTTCCATGTGTGTCGCCATCACAGTATGGCCGATGAGTGGTGTAGGTCTGTGCCCGGGATCCAAACCTGTAAATCCAGCCTGCTGAAGCGGACAGTGCTGAACTTAACTACTACACCACAGGGCCAGACCCCTCTGTCACTTTTTTAAAAAATGAAAATTAAAAGAGGGCACTAGGTAGGACTTACCAGTAAACATAACCCACTGATCATATGTTTATTTCATCTCCCTCCCAAAGCCCCACTCAAATGCCAATAAAAGAATAAAAAGGTCTAACTCCACCAGGACAAAGAGAAAAGGAAAGGAGATCCCACCCAACAAGATATGTCGTCACAATCTAAGAAGATGAAAATCAAATGATGTGCGGCTGCCTGCTCAGCTTTCTCTAGCGCAATGGGGTAGGGAAAGCATGGAAATAAAAAGTAAGCTGATGGAAACAGCAGACTCCAAAAAGGTTCAGAAATTGGAGGGCCCAGATACCTCTTAAACAGGGAATTGGTGGAAAGTCCATTTTTTTAAAAAAAGTTGATCCCCGATCCCAGTCCTCAGCCACACATTCATATTATGTTGCTACCCCCACCCTAGATCCCAGCAGAAGCTCAAAGTTTACTATACAAAAATGTTAAACTAGAAAGGGGTCCTATCTTTGGGCCACATGATACACCCTTACCAAAATTAGAAGAATTTGTCAAAGTCTGCACACCGAATGCCCCGTCCTCTGCTTTGCAATCAGAATGCTGGCTAGTGGACTCCATCACTGCCCCACCCCACCCCAAATGCGCTGAGGCAGGAGATAATTTATGAGATTATTTCAAAAGGAAATCCCTAGGATAGCAACATTTAAGGATTCTCCAAGCAAAAGGTGAGCAAGCCCTATGTCAGCACCTAGGTACCCAATCAGCCTTCTCTCTCTCTCTTTTTTTTTGGTGAGGAAGATCATCCCTGAGCTAACACCTGTGCCAATCTTCCTCTATTTTTTTATGTGGGATGCCACCACAGCATGGCTTGATGAGCAGTGTGCAGGTCCGCACCTGGGCTCTGAATCAGCAAACCCTGGGCCACAGAAGCGGAGCACACAAACTTAACCGCTACGCCACTGGGTCGGGCCCCCAATCAGCTTTTTAGTGCTCTCTCAAATGGAGTCTTCTCTGCTACCACATCATGAAATACATTAAAAGGACAAACGAAAAATAATGAAGGGGCTGGCCCAGTGGTGTAGTGGTTAAGTTCACATGTTCCACTTTGGCGGCCCAGGGTTTGCAGGTTCAGATCCCAGGCGTGGACCTACATACGGCTCATCCAGCCATGCTGTGGCGGTCAAGCCATGTACAAAATACAGCAAGACTGGCAGGGATGTTAGCTCAGTGATAATCTTCCTCAAGCAAAAAGAGGAAGATTGGCAACAGATGTTAGTTTAGGGCCAATCTTCCTTACCAAAACAAAACAAAACAAAAAAAAATGAAGAACTTAGATACTAATATTGGTAGGAAATGATGTTACTTAAGGTTGCACTGGCAACATAACGAGTGGGGGAAAAGTCCCTAAGAAACATAGGGTCATACCCAGTAAATCCCTATCAAGACTTTAAAAATTATTAAGCACATACTATGTGCTAGGAGCTGGACTCCTGTCATTGGGGGACTCCACGTGCTTGGGGATACAATTCAAACAAAAGAAGATGAATAACAGTATAAAACAGAAAGGGTGCCCATCAATGAATGAAAGAATGGCAGAGACGGCAAGTGTGATGCCATTTCAGAAGAAGGAGTGATTTGAAGTGTGAAGAGTTGGGGAAGGTTCTGAAGCAAAAGTATAGAACTTGAACTGTTTCTTGAAGGACATGCACCTAACAGTAAGAAGACGGGTGCACTGCTGTGAGTAAAGCTATAGGAGGAGTCAATGTGGCAGAATATAGCGCAGCTGAAAGAGGGGTGGGGGTGATGTGAACCTAAGACCATCTGGAAAGGAGTGAAGAGTCATAGGTCATGCGTGAGCAGAGAAGCTAGAACGGAACACACCCAGATTTTACAGTAAACTACTTTATGAAAGTATTTTTTGGCTAACCACATTTTTATAAAATGTTTACTTGGAGTTACATGCGATATGGATTAGAGGCAGGAAGACTGGAAGAAAGAGAGACCAGGGAGAAGACTTGTGTCCTATCAAAATGTAAGGTTAGAGTAACTACCCTAGGGCAATGATAGATGAAACTGGAAAGAAGAGGCTAATATGACAGATAAAGAAAAATCAGATTCAGATGCGTAGCTGTAGAAAGAGTGGAGGAAGACAAAGATAACACACAAAACTAAAATTTAAACTGAGGAATGAAAAACCACTTAGGTTCAGTGCTTCCTTAACAAATGCTAGGTCTCTTTTCTCTCTCTGTCTTTCCCAATTAATTTTTACTCACCAAACTGTAAAGTACTTGAGGACAAAGACATATCTGGCTCATTTTGTATTCCCCGCCCTTCCCACACTGAAGACATCATAAGCCCTCATTACACATGCATACAACAGAACCAAGAAATCTATGCCTGAAAACACAATTAAGCCACACATCAAGTTTCTGAGACAAATGTAACGTATTCTTATTCATCCAACAAATGACACAAAATACTCCTTCAAAATATTTTTCTGGATCAAAACATTAGAAGCATCTATCAAAGATATATGTAAATGAAATAGAATGAGATGAAATCAAATAACTGTTTAGTTTTTAAAGACTAAGTAGTTTTCAAAGGAGTATTTCTAGACCATATACCTCAAAATCTGTAAAAATATGAATGACCTCAAAAAGACCAAGTACATATTATTAAATATGACTAGAATTATATTGCCACCTAAACATGCTTGCAAGTTCAGAACTGTATTGACCTCGAACCCTATAATGGTGAGCTGTCTATAACCAGCCATCAGATGTAAATATGAAGTTCCAAGAGGAAGATGCTATGCAGTTAACGGCACAAATCATCACTTCGTAGGTATATAAAGAAATCAGTAAACTTCTACTTTATTCCTCCCTTAAGTACTGGTCAATATTTTAGACAATTATGATTTTAACAACAACAATTTTTAAGTTCTATTGGCTTAAAATATCTATAAATACCTGTTGGCACCTATCGCTGGTTTGTCAGAATCCCCTTGCCCGGATGACAGGCAACAAACATCTGGTTGGCATTTGCAAACTATAGTAAAGGGAACCCCTTTTATTTATATGACTTCTTTGTGAATTCTCAGTTGTTCAAATTGACCTTCAGTTGGAGGATGCGCAGGTGACTTCAATAGAGAAAGCGCTTGTTAAATATTATTTGGAAGTGTTCTGCCCATCACTGATTCTGAACTGTTCTGATACGAGGTATCTGGCATATCTGAAGGCAAATTAGAAAAGTGAGTTTTACAGACCATCAGAATAATTCTATCAGCAACATAAAAGGCAGAAAACCAGAGTCGAAGCTTCGAAGAAAGGGAAATGTTTGCAGCATTTCTATTTCCCCGGTTTTGCTGAAAAGAAAAAAAAGGAAAAATAATGGGGACTCTGGCAATGTCATCACCATTTCAAAGAGCAATAAGGAAAAGGGGTCTTTAGTCTCCATCTATGGAGTCAAATGGTTACCAATCTACAGCCTTAATTTCTAAAAAAAAAAGAGTATTTTAGAACATATTTCAGAGGTTTCTTAGGATACCAAAGAGAAGAAAAGTTTTTAAATGATAAGCATAATCCTTCTAAGAAGTATTTTTAAAAACTTCAAATTTTTGCAAATTCAATGTTCTTAAGGAGATTTGTTGAAAAGTTCATACATCATTTCCTCAAAAAAAAAGAAAATCAATCTTACAACAAAGCTTTTCTTTACAATAAAGTGGATGACCTAAGAATTTGCATGCAGGTACCACACTGTAAAAAATACAGACAGCACAGCATTTTGTCCAATTTTAAAAAGGCAATAGAAAGACTGGTTCCCCTGCACAATATTTAAGTAGCCATGAAAGCAGAACAGCTATTACAATATTAAATTTCAGAACATACATTATGATTAAATCTAAAGGGTAAAATCAAAGCACTATATAAATATTTGGCACCTGCAAATTATCTTTTAGCAAAAAAAGAATTCAAAAGTACCAGTAGTAATGCTATACTTTGTAAACAAAAGTGACATTCTTTTGCCATTTGTGGGCCCATGTACAGTGACATTGAAAAGCTATGGTCAACTTGGTCAGGAATCAGGAGAGATGTCTAGGATCTATTCCAAGCTCATGAATGAACAGGTGTGAGTAATGTACACCTTTGTTTCTTTCCCCACGTTGTTGTAAGGTCAAAGAGGAGAAAGGCACTAGATCTGCCACGGCTGAACACAATTCCAGCCTGCAGATCCCATTCTCTCCAATCACCTTCATGTCCTATAATTCTCTATCACATTACCCTGTTTAATTTTCTCCATGGTCATTTTTATTTACTTACCCTCCTCCCCCAACCAAGTTTATTTTTATTTTATTTTTTTAAAGATTTCATTTTTTCCTTTTTCTCCCCAAAGCCCCCCAGTACACAGTTGTATATTCTTCGTTGTGGGTCCTTCTAGTTGTGGCATGTGGGACGCCACCTCAGCGTGGTTTGATGAGCCGTGCCATGTCCGCGCCCAGGATTCGAACCAACGAGCAGAGCGCGGGAACTTAACCACTTGGCCACGGGGCCAGCGCCCAACCAAGTTTATTTTTACTCACTAAAATATAAGCTCCAGGGAACCTTATCTGCCTTGTTCACCACTGTACTCCCCAAAGCCTAGAAGAGTAGCTAGTATATGGTAGAGACTCAATAAGTACGTATGAATGAAAGGATACTACCCGAAAGTCAATCAGAATATCAGGTCCAGTAAAATATAGGGATTCAGCCTACTGTGGATACCACCTACTAGGGGAATAGGTCGGGGACACCTGTAAGCACCCAACACATCCTCTATAACTATTCATGTGATCTTTCAAAAGACAGATCTCATCACCTTAACCCCCTCCTCCTCCCGAGAGATTATATCAGTTCACATGCATGCCCATGAACCACAAAGTCCAAAATAATCTAACTCCCGCCTACTTTGCCAACCGAACCCTGTCTCCTGCATGCTCCTCCACACAAGCGTACCTTATACTTCAGCAAGACTGGATTCACAGTTTCTCGAACACTCCATGCTGTTTCACACTTAAGCCTTGCCCATCCAAACTTCTGTCTGCCAATTCCATCCCCCATGAGTTAGGGAGCTCCGACTGATATTTGAAGTCCCAGCTATAAGACCGTCCTCCTGTGTCAAGTCTACCCAGAATTTTGCCAAGTTCCATTAGAAAGGGGAGGAAAGAGGCAAGAGAAATACAGAGGATATCATCACAGTTGAACCGAAGTAGGAATGTGCTAACTACAAGGCACACTGTACAAGCCTGGAGGGATAATGGGGAACCACGGAGTGCAAGCAGGGAGAACAGTCTGAAACAGAAAGCAAGAAAGCAGACCAGAACTGGATGATGTTAAAGATCAAGAAGGATGTACTATAAACCACCTGAGAAACAAAGAAAAGGATTGGAATGGAGGATTTGGTTCTAGTGATTAATCTGATGGGAGCAGTAAAACATTTTAATTATCATTTTTATTATGGCACACACCTTGACTGTGCTCCCTATTCCAGACAGCAAAGTATGCTGTGGGTATTTCAAAATAACTCACACTTCCAATAGCATTTTGTAACCAGGAATGAAGACTATTTTATGAAGAGAATTTATTAATGTTTATTAGCAACATGACAATCAATGAAGAAACTTCCAGACTGCATTAATTTTGGCTTACCAAAGGAAAAAAAATTAAAAATGTCTAAGTTGTAAATGTTAACCTACATTATAGGGATGTTAATAGGATTAAATGAATTAAAATATATAAACAGCACTTAGAAAACATTTATAAGCATTGTTATAAATGTTTGCTATCATTGCGAACATTCTCTTCACTAGGTTCCAGATTTCTGAAGCATCACAAACACAAATGACAATATATGAAGTCAAGCCAATTCTAGTACCTAAGTTATCAGAGAAGCAACTACAAATATCTTAAATATTTGGGGAAAAAAGTATATGTGGCCAAATTTGATAGTAATAAAATACCAAATTTGAACATATGCTTACCCAATTTTTGCAAAAAATGTTTAAGACTAAATATGGAGAAAAGAATAAGCATTCAAATACTTGTTGAATGAATAAATATATAACCATATATCTGTACTATGTAAATTTGTATATATCTATTCCACTTTTAATAAAGGGTAATATTTAAATAAGACTAAATATCAATATTGATACTATTTTTAGTGGAACAGAATGAAAAATTGTTAGATTCATATTTTCACATATCAATTATGGGTATTATATTTATATGATATAAAATATAAAGTTGTGAATAGTGACATCAAAATAGAGAATTTTAAATCAAACAAGAGATACTATTAAAATGTCTTTTGTGAAAGAAATATTTAATTCTATTAAGCCGTAATTTTCTCTGATACAAAATCCACTTTATCTCAAAATAAGTTTTAAGAAAAAAATGTCAGTTTCTAGCGTGAAATCTGGATCTCAAGCTGACTTCAAGGTAAGATAAAAACTAAATTATTAACATACATAGTGATAGATTAGAATATATATGATACAACATATATTTAGGATATAAAAATTTCTAAATATATATTCTGCTTGTATTCTGCAAAATATCCAAAAATGCTTTAAAGATACAAACAAATATCTATTCACAGAGATTATAAATAAGCATTGAGTTATTAAATTCCATTGAGAAATATTAGTTACCACATAATCAAATTACAGTTGGGGACATATGCTGTATTTTTAAAAATCATTTTAGATTTGTTTTCTATTATAAAATTTCTCCTTTATCTTAGACTAGTCTAAGAGAAAAGTTTATGTAGTTTATTTAAATCAAATCCATTTAAGAAGGCCCTTCTGTTGTAAAAGGCTCTAAATCAGACTAAATATTCCTACTCTAGTATCCTTAGAAACAATAAAACAAACGATGAGCAAGCATACAAAGTAAATCACTATTCTAAGATTATCATGATCAATATGCCACTCATGAAATCTAGTCTTCCATGACTTCATAGAAGGAGAAAAAGCATAGAACATTCCTTTTCTCTTACAGAACGGACTGACTCAAGATTCCAAACAGATTCAAGCTACTGTAGAATTGAATATAAACAGTATGTTTACTTGTACAGCATGACAATTTAGATTAGGGATTGATGTTCACATTTTTTTCAGATATTTAAACTTGATAAACATGTATAAATAAAAGTCAATTAAGTCAGATTCATTTTCTTTGACAATAACCACCACCACCATCCCCGCCATAGTTGTTCTCATTCCAAGCATACAAAAAGATGGACTGAAACAATTATAAAACTTTTAGACAGAACCCTGTAACCCTTATGTACAATTTCTTATGTAATATTTATGTTGGATTTCAGGAAGTATATTTTAAATGGAGCCATTTATTTCCTGGACTATCAATAGATGACTCAGTTTGAATGCTAACTTAGAATAACGTTAGACCTGTTGAAAGACCATAGTTTAAGAAAAAAGAATGAAAAAAAAATATCACCCACAGAAATCATTGATTAATTAGGAGGCGTAGGGGTCAGATGTCCTAGGCTAACCGAAATGCTACGCTTAAGTCAGGGAACTTGGATTCACTTTTGAAGTTCAGTATCCCAAGACTGATTGTGGCCTGGATCGTTATTCTGAGGATTATTATTCTGAATTGTACTTGATGCACCAATTCCGGAAATACAGGAAATTCATACAACTGAAGCTACTGGATAATGGCCGCAGGATATCCCTTGGAATTATAATTTTCTTAATTTTCCTAAAAGGGGTGAATATTAAAGTCTAATAAATAGCTGAGCTCTAATAAACTGATGCTTTATTTTAACAGAAGGACAGCAATAGTTGATTCTTCTCAACATTAAATTCTCAGGACTCTGTCTGCATTCACTCCTCATGTACATGGACAAAATTATTTTTAAAAATCAGTTAACTCTGAACCAAAACCTCCTAAACAGTATGGTTTTTCTACAAATGAATAACTTAATGACTGGGAGGGAGGGAGAAGCGTTTCTTAGTTTGCAATTAAGTTTTGAGATTTAATGCAGTGGCTGTCAGTGCAAAATTCATTCAAAATAATTCTTCACAGACCATATTAAAGATGAGGGCCAGCTCAAATATAAATGAGGTATAAAAGAAACATAAAAGGCTGTAATATAAAGCACTTTAAATATTAACTATAAGGCATATTATATATAAAATATGAACAGAAAAGTTTTAAAGTCTAAAATTCTGCACTTTGACCTATGATACAAACGTTCTCTGAATCATGAGCTTCTGTGTTTAATATACCTAATAATAACAGTGCCTATGATTTATTTAATATACACTACGTGACAGAGATGGTGCTACGCCCATTATGTAAACATAATCTCATTTAATCCTGATAACACTTCTGCCAAGTAATTATTGTCTCTATTTAACAGAAAAAGAAAATGAGGTTCAAATTTCATTATAAGTGAAAAAGAAGAACCAGAGTAAGGATTCACAAAGGTCTGACTTCAAAACCTATGTTTTCTACAATGTGACTTGACTCTCTACGAAAATAAAGTCAATCCTCATTCCTATCTCCAGGTTCCACATTTGCAAATTTGCATACTTGCTAAAATTTGTAACCCCAAATCAGTATTCAGAGTGCTTCCCCGGTCATTCACGGACGTGAGCAGAGAGGGGAAAAATCTAGGTCACCTGTTGCCCATGTGCATTCCCGCTGAGGTCAAATACGGCAACGCTCTGCCATCTTGTTTCAGCTCTCATACTGTAAACAAGTTCCTTTTTGTGGTTAATTCAGTGCCGCGTTTTCCACATTTTTCTTGGTGACTGAATGGCCCCCAAGCACAATGCTGCAGTACTGTCTAGAGTCCCTAAGCACAAGAAGGCTGGTGATTGATGTGCCTTATGGAGAACACACGTGTGTTAGATAAGCTTTGTTCAGGCATGAGTTCACTGCCAATGGCCATGAGTTCACCGTGAATGAATCAATGATATATATTAAATAAGGTGTTTTTAAACACAAACATTACAGAAAACAAGGTTATGCACTGCCTGATTAAAGAAAATGTGACCAGAGGCTCACAGGAACCTAACCCTGTATTTCCCTTAGGAGCAATGGTTCAGTATTCACTAATTAGCATTCACGGGGATTTTATAGAACACAACTATGGCGAATAATAAAAATTCCAGTTAAAAACTTTTCCTCCAAAAAATGTTTACATTAATATTTCAGTAAAAGATTCTTCTTCTGTCATTTCCTTCAAAGGTCATCACTCTATTTGTGCAGCCATCATTCATCTGCTTAAGAAAAAGAATCCTGTTGCACTATTCTGTCTAATGGGTTGCAACTACATGTGTTTGACTTCGCTTAGAAAATGAATCTCTCTTAAAAGAAATCTGGCTTTCCAATGTGAAAGTCTAAGGAATTAAATTTCATTTCTTACTATTGGATGCCATAGGTACTATTTATGACTGCTTTGCGAGATTACGATTTTTAAAACTAGATTATTACATATAATACGGACAGCATGAGCCGCCACCACCACCACCACCACCACCACCACAACAACTCAGCATAGGAATTTAAAAATATCAGCACAGATTGGAAGTCTTACCTTTCTTGCCCAAGTCAGATACTTTATTGAAAAGAAAAAGATTACAGTACTTAAAAATCCAAACAAGGACAATTCAAGATTGAAAGAAAAAAACCTGAAGGAGCCCATTGTCTTCAGTAAAATTTTGAATACAAAAAAATGTAGACCAGGAGAACAGTTTATGGCCTAATGCACCAGGTCCATGATAAACACACATACACAGTATATCTCCATCAAGTGAAACTTAATCACCTTTTTACAATTTAGAGAGGGAAGGCAGCTCTTACTATGGTTAAGCCATGTATCATCAATACCATGAAGCTAGCCTATCAGTTGTAATAGCTTCTATAAAATACCACAGTGAGATTGCAATAAGCCCAGAAAATGGGCTACAAATCCCAGCTATGCTCAAGCAGGCAGTGAACCAAAAAGAAAAAAAGGTAAAACTGAACCAAGAACTGGAGAGCATTCATCCAGATTCATGACTGGTAAGGCAAAGTTCACGGGCCAAGGTTTGAAAGGGACTTATTCAGATCTAAAAGACAGTCATTATACAAAATAAAATAAAAGCATTTATGTAATGCAGGAAAAAATTCATGAATTTTCACTCCAAAGGACATAGCACAAAAAAGCTTACTTACAATCACCAAACACCATATTATTGTACCTGTAAAATATCACTTTAAATATGCAAAGGGAAAGAGACTCAAAGTTGCACTTTATTAATCTCTCCAGTTTAGACAAGCAATCTAAAAGATATCATACATTCTTCATTAGTACATTTGCTGAAATCTTTCAGATTATAATAACTTTAGGTAAAGGAAATGTCAACTTTGAGTTTCTTTTCTGATCACCATATTTAAGTTAGCCATTAAATGCTGAGTTCACAATTAATCCATACAATAATAGAAAAATACATGTATTAATCACAGTTTTCATCAAGTATTGAAACTTAATAAAAATATCAATCATTTTAATATAACCATTTTGAATTCAAATGGCCTCAATGTAGCACAGTGTCTCAATAGAAATGTTACATTTTTCCCTCTGCTTGGTGAAAAGGAGCCCATGGAAGTATTTCTGACACTCACAGTGACACACATGGTCTGCCATTCTAAAGATGTGCAAGCAGCTCTCACTTTTAAACATGACAATATGATTTAGAGTCATACAATATTTGCTGAAATGCCAGCTTTCACATGATTTCAAAAAGCTCTAAACCAAAATGCTACTTTTGCTTGGTTTCAGGTATCAGACAAAGCAGGTAATTTAAAAGGTAATAGTCAATGATCCTACTAGCACAGACTAGTTATCATTGTGGCTAGTTCAAAACTAGGGTAATTTTTGCAGTACAATGAAAACTATACTATAAAATACAATAGGTTTGCAATACAGAGCAGATTATCCAAGTAGAAGGCAAACTTGAACAAAATACAAACTCTAGCAAAGATTATCAACCTTTACTACTCATCGTAGCCCTTGTTAAAATACCCTGAGTAAAATGCAATTATTTTAAATAACGCTGGTTATATAAGATTTCTCTAAAATTGAACCATAAATGTTCATCAATGCATCACGTTTTTTATTTACAACAGTCAGATATGTAAAAATTAGTTCTTAGTGAGTCACAATATCAACATGAAGGAATACTTAAGTGAGATCTGGAAGTTCTTAATTTTCCAGCTTTCGTTAGCATTTTGGCAAAGCAAGTGATACATAAATGGTTTCAATGTAAAAAAAATCATAAAAGAGGAAAAATATATAAAATTTACAGTAGTTTCTACCTACCCTGGGCCAACCTAGACCCCTAGAAAGCCCCCCCAACCAGGTTCACTTCTGCCTAAAGGAAGAATACCAGTCCTCCAGCAAAAACAGCCCCATCTTTTCATCAAAGAGGCTCTCACTTCAATGATATTCCTCCAGGGGAAGAGGACAGGAGCCAGGTTCCCTCGAATGTCATTCCCCAGATGTTCAAAACGTAACTAATTTATTAGCATTAGAAGATTTGGTTTATAGGGGAATCTCACTGGTCCAGTGTGCAGCCTACAAAAAAATGGATTATTTTTCAGTATAACATTAGAATATGAATAAAGGATGAGGATGTGGCTTTTTATTCCATAGAAATGGATACATTTCCAAACATGACAATTAAACAAAAAAAAGCATGCCTACCATTGAAGTTGGGGTCCCTCCAGATTTTTTAATGTTCTTGGAAGGCATTCCATGAAGGCGACTGAGTCGAGCTTGGAAACCTGGAAAATCAAAGTATTCAATTTAGGAGATTCTATGATCATTGAAGCATAGAATAAGATCCTATCAATTCAGAATTCAAAGTAAGTTGGAGGAGAGAAAGATCTAGAATAGTTGTGAGGAAAAGGCAAAACTCACACTTACGAGATCTGAAGCAACGCCTAGTAGGGTTCTAATGTGGACAGGACATAACTATTGATTATTTAAGCATTAGAGTATTATCTAGAGCTTTTCTTTCCTCCCTATTTACCTTTACATCATTTCAACATTTCCACGATGGGCCTAGCAAGAAAGCAAGTCAACCTTTCTAATAATGTGAAAGCATGGTAAACGCAGTAGCTGAGTTGCTACTCCACATGTTTCTGTACAGCATCTTGTGTTCAGATTCTGTCCTTTCCATTTCGGCCTAACCTCTTTCCGAATAGACTGACTACAAGCCCACGGTATCCACCAGTCAGGCAATGCTACTGACCTCTTCTTCCCGGATGTGACATAAGGGGGAAGGAACCAGTTAAGATACTTTCAAAGACAGGATCTGGTAAATTTTTGTCTAGCTCAGTGGGATCTTCCTTTTCCCACCAGGGGATGACTCCAGTGATGCCACACGCTCCACCGGATTCCTTTTCATAAAACCAGTCGCTCTGCTCATCGTCACCTGTGCAAAGACAAGACATCCCCCCAAGATTCAATTTTATCATCAAATGTACACAGTGGTCACATTTAGATTTAAAAAATACAAGACAGCAATCAAATTTGAATTATATATAAACAAAATTCATATAATTTTTAATATGTAGCACTTATACAAAGTTTTTAGTACAAGTATATCCAAAAACTCCATGAGATATACTAAAAAGCAATTTGTAATTCATCTGAAATTGAAATTTAACCAGGGATTCTGTATTTTATCTGGCAATCATATATATAATCTAGAAAGAAAACTTTTTATTCTACAACATAGCTTCACTTAGGAAATGTTTTTTAAGACTATACCAAGAACTGCCATCGACAAAAACAAAATGTTATGTTTTAGAAGGAATTTAAAAATGTGAAAAACAATAACAAACTGGTTAATCCTTTGGCAAAAACTGTAGGGAAATCCATTTAAGTTACTACCCTTCCCACATTAAGGAAAAACAAGCGTTAGTCTCCTGCTGGGAATTAAAAGGTATGAAACTGTAGCATGTTCTCTGCAGCTGATAATGGTATATAATTAGCTTAATTTCATGATTTGTATGGAGTGTAGAAGAGGAAACAATCATGAACAGATGTGACTAAAGGAAATTAATCTGATTAAGTTCATTAAGAAATAGTTGTGAAAAAGTTGATTTTAAATGAAAAGTGACAATACCATGGAGTTTACAAAGAAACTATGGACTACCACAAGCAAGACATTTTTTAAAAAAGACCACTTTTCACTGTTACGTTTGACTTTTGGGAACATCCATGAGTATAGCCGTGGAATAATGATCAATTTGAAATTGAATTTGAAATGTGCCCTGGGTGTGAATCAACAGTATTTTATATTTAAAAAAAACGAACAATAAAGAGATGTATAAAGAGACCAAAATACAGAAGGAAGCAGATGGTTTTTAAAAATAAGAGACAAATAGCATTTTCAATATGATCCGAGATTTATTAAAGTCTTCACAATTCTTAGGAAAACTACTAATTCTGGTTTCTAAGAGGGTCATCACAACTGCCATATACTTCTTCTCTTTAGAGAAAGAGAGCGTTGATTTCCCAAATCTCTTACTACAGACATTTTTAAATGTAAACTACAAAAACCCTTAAGCTTCAACTGAAAACCATTTTATTGGGGAACATCCGTATCTCAAATTAGGAGGGAGTGAAAATTTAAAGCCTTTGGAAACCCAAAGTCACCAGTTTATTTCAATTAAGCATTTAATAAAAATTAACTTACAAAACAAGCACAATTCAAAGCATATCAATATCAGTACTGTTACTGAGAGTCACATGAAAATTTCACAGATCAAGTATAAGCACAAGAAAAGAAAGTCACTTGAAAATGACTACCCAAGATCTTAATTCCAATTAAGACAACATTATTACAGAAAAATGAGGTTATTTTATTTTTGATGTGATACACAACTTTATTTTTTTGAGGAAGATTAGCCCTAGCTAACATCTGCCGCCAATCCCCCTCTTTTTGCTGAGGAAGACTGGTCCTGAGCTAATATCCATGCCCATCTTCCTCTACTTTATATGTGGGACGCCTGCCACAGCATGGCTTGACAAGCGATGCCATGTCCACCCCAGGGATCCAAACCGGGGAATCCCGGGCCACCGAAGAGGAGCGTGTGAACTCAACTGCTGCGCCACCAGGCCGACCCCCACAACTTTGTTCTTAATAGGGAAATCAAACAGCTAAGGATTAAGAACTTGGACTCTGAAGTGAGATAAACCAATAAGAATTCCAGTATTTTTGTAAGGGTAGGGGTAAGTTACTTCAACTCTATTAGCCTAGATTTCATCACCTAAAAAAAAGAAAAAGAAAGGGAATCTATGTGTTGTTTTAAGAAATAAATAAGAACTTAAAGTAAATTAAATGTAAAAAAGCACTTAGCAATGTGAAATACAATAAGCTCACAACAAACGCCAGCATATTATTCCAAGTCACTCAGTGCTGTTCAAAGATTGATAGGCTTGTGAAAATGTTTTTTTTTTTTGAGGAAGATTAGCTCTGAGCTAACATCTGCTGCCAATCCTCCTCTTTTTGCTGAGGAAGACTGGCCCTGAGCTAACATCAGTGCCCATCTTCCTCTACTTTACATGTGAGACACCTACCACAGCATGGTTTGCCAAGCAGTGCTGTGTCCACACCCGGGGTCCAAACTGGCAAACCCTGGGCCGCCGAAGCAGAACGTGCAAACTTAGTCGCTGCGCCACTGGGCCAGCCCCTCAAAATGTTACTTTTTAAAGAGTTTTTTCACTTTATTTCATTACCGAATTCAACATTTACAATGTAATTTTGGATAGACTTACACATTTTAACAAGAATTTAGGTATATTATCAAGATAGTCAAGCTCATCCTCAGCCCCGAGATTCTACCATAATTCAGCAAAGTCTCAACTTTGAAAACTCTAGTCTTTAAAACAGTTATGAACCTATTTATCTGGGACAAATGGCTTATAACTAAGCAAAAAAGAAGGATTATTTGATTTACTTTACTGGTATTGCCAAGAGGATGAACAGATTAAGAAAAACATGCTTGGGGCACGTATTATGTTGTCCTTGTTTCCATCACATCCTTAAACTACTTATAATTTAAAGAAATATTTTGTTTTTTCCCCTAGAACTTACTGCTTTCCTCTCAAGATTCTCAAGAAAGGAAGATAACATTTGTGACAAGTATTTGTATGTATACCTCCTGCCCCATTATAAGGACTTCATATTTTCTTTCAGAACAGGTGGTTTCAAAATAATGCCATACGAAACTGTGAAAAGCTTCAGAAAATTTCAAAGGTGGAAAAGATCCAAGTCTTAAGACATTACTGTTTAACGGTTTACAACACTGAATTCACGAAAATCATCTAATTACTCACAAACTGGGTAGGATGAATAAATGTCACAGCTGAATAAAAATGACAAATGACTTGCAAATCCACCTTTATTAATGCTTAAACAGTATTAAATACGTTTGGAATCGGGGAGAATGAGAACCACTGTCGTGTGAAGTTGCCTTAAAAAAGACAAAATTGAAAAGACTGAGGTCTGCAAAGCTTTCTCAAGGAAGGTAATCCTGCCTTAATATTATTGGCTCCACATACTAGTTTTTGGACATCATCGATTACTAGGATACCCTTCCTAATATATAAAAGACCCAGACCCCAGTCCACTAAGCAGCGTGTGTACAGCAAATGGATGGCAGTCATCAACTTCTATGGTAACTTGTAATAAGCGCAACTTTAAAATGAAGATGTTTTTGCAAAGAGAGAAAAAACAGCGTTTCAGTACCTTGTCGTCCCTCATCATTGGTAAACAAACCCGCATCAGTGCTGCTGAGACTGCTGGAATCACTGTAAGAAAAGAAAAAAACAGATCAAAAGAGCAATTGATCTCTCAGTCGTAAAATTTTCAAGAGACATGGCAGCTCAGAGATGGAACTTAAGCCTGACAAGGATCTGAAAGAAAATAAGATGATTCTTTTTTAATCAAACTGCAAATATCCTGGTTCCATTAACTACAGAGCATATTATTTTTGGCACATAAAACCACGGGAATCTAATGGGACCCTGACAGTAAGCCAGATGTGACGGCAACGAGGTGCTGACACAATTGATGCATTTTATTATCTGCTTTCATCAAATGCTCATTGCTCCTTTCTTATGCCATGCAATTCAGCTGGAGCTGGGATCGCCACTGCTCAATAAAATGGGAAAAGTCTCAATCAAAAGCAGGGGAAGGCTTTCTTCAGCACATGAAGTACAAGGGCCTGGTAGGAAATTACTTTTCATAACCACAATTTCAAATATTCTGGGAAAGAGACTGCTTAAGAATTCACAACAACTCTATTACTCCGCAAGGAAGAGAAAAAGTTTACAATGGTAACAATCCATTAAATCAAAGTTAAGGTTCTTTTGAGCAAAAACTGGGCAAAAAAGAGAATATTACCAATATTAAGGAATGGGTATACAAAAATAGCAGGTTCTCATTCCTTCCATAGAAGTTTGAGAGTATGATAGAGAGTCAAATTTAACATACAGATTAAAACAAAGAGTAGATAGTAGATTGACATGAATAAACTGTCATTATTAGTTCTAACAGAGGCAATGTTTATATGATAATCCAGTTAGTTTAAAAAACCACAGGAACAAGGTGATATAATAAGAGGTTTGGCCTCTACAGAAAATTGAATGACGTTCTTTACAAATTCTCCTAAACTCTCTTTTTACTGTAATTCTTAATTTTACCAACCAGGAAATTGCCTCAGGTCATTTTTTAAATTATAATACATTTTCCATTAACATGGAGTACTCTGTAACCTGACTTAAAAGAAAAAAAGGCATCCTAATCTGTTTTAAAATACTTAAATTGAGTTTAGAATTAAAATTATAGTTGAGATCTAAATCCATACGTACTTTGTGAATATAAAACGTCACCGCGTTTTCGTTTGATTTTTAAAAAATAAATATAAACAAAAAGCATAAGAATTTGTTAAGTGGCACATTTTCCCAAGGACTCTGAATTAGGACCTTTTTATTTAACTTTCTGCAAATGAAGAAAATAGATGAAGCTCCCTATACTCCAGTATACTGCATGATTGTTAATGTAAGAAAATGCTTTCTAGGAGCATCACGTCCATATTTTCTTCTTTATAAACGTGTGCTCTTCTATGCATAGCGACGTTAGTGTTAAAAACACTCTAGAAACTTTATCATTTTGCTATTTATCTGTCCAAACTACTAGTGATTTTTCTTCTCTTCTGTGACTGAGCTGTGCTTTCCTGTCTGCTCTCATCAACACAACTCTAATAAGGGGCCTATCATACATACCTTAAGTCACGATTCTTTTTCTGAAAGCCTTGAGGCAGAATGTATTTAAAATTCAGAATTTTTCAAAGTTTAGGGAGGTAAGTTCTAAAATGCCTAAGGGAAGCCCTCCATAATCAAACATATTAATATATTTTTTCAATTAAATGAATGAATATCCACAGTAAATACAGATCAAGTTAGGTCTGACCACAAATGAATTAGTTTCTCACAGCTTTCAAAATTCAGATTTGCAGATAAAGGATTTTGAATCTACATGATTTTTTTTTTTTTTTGTACAATGGTCTTCTAATCTCTCTGAGTTCAGATTTACCCTAATATAGTCTACATATAACCAGGCTCATCTTTTCAAAATAACTTGCTGACTAAAAATATCGTGATATCCTAGATGGGATCCTAGAATACAAAAAGGATATTAAATAAAAACAAAGGAAATTCTAATAAAGTATTGTCTTTCATTAATAATGTGTCAATGTTGGCTTTTTAATTCTGACAAAGGTATGATATTAACAATAGGGGAAACAGGGTGTGAAATATATGGGAACAGACTATACAGGATACACATTATCTTTGCAACTTTTCTGTAAATCTAAAACTATTCCAAAAGAAAAAGTTTATAAAACACACATGTACATATATATATAATAAGTCTTCTATTAAAAATCTAAAATTACTTCTCCACACTTGTTGGATTAAATTTAGATTTCAGGGGCTGGGCCCTTGGCGGAGTGGTTAAGTTCGCGCGCTCTGCTGCAGGCGGCCCAGTGTTTCCTGGGTTCGAATCCTGGGCGCAGACACAGCACTGCTCATCAAACCATGCTGAGGCAGCGTCCCACATGCCAGAACTAGAAGGACCCACAATGAAGAATATACAACTATGTACTGGGGGGCTTTGGGGAGAAAAACGAAAAAATAAATAAATAAAATCTTTAAAAAAAAAATTTAGATTTCAAAGCTCTCTATTGGTGGGGCCCCACCTAAATTCTTCCCATCCCCATCTCTGGTCCTTTTGCTTCTGTTCTTTCTCCAAGTGGCAACCCTATCTTATCTCCTCTCCCTTCTCTCTCTGCCTGCCCACTTTTCTTAAAGATATAAGGAAACCAGAATTCCCTCTTTTAAGTATTCCCACTCCAGCTCTTGGTCCTTAGCGGTCCTTGTCCTAATTTGAGATATTTCTATATGTGTTTTAAACATGTTTCTGTCTTTACATTTCACCTCATTGACATCTAGCTAGTTGTTCCAAGTATATCATGTAGTTGTTAGTGTGTTCAATAAATTAGAACAAGAGTGGCTGGCCCCGTGGCTGAGTGGTTAAGTTCATGAGCTCCACTTTGGTGGCCCACGGTTTCGCCAGTTTGGATCCTGGGCATGGACCCAGCACCAGTCATCAGGCCATGCTGAGGTGGCGTCCCACAGAGCACAACCAGAAGGACCTACGGCTATGATATTCAACTATGTACTGGGGGGCTTTAGGGAGAAAAAGGAAAAAAACCCAAAAGATTGGCAACAGATGTTAGCTCAGGGTCAATCTAAATAAATAAGTAAATAAATAAATAAATAAATAAATGAAAACAAGGACTTAAATAGAAGCAAGCCTTTCATTTTCAGCATCTGATGGCCATTAAGGCTTATCTCCAAGGACACCTCTTCCCACTTTTTTTAGTATGACTTTTACAGCACAGTCTTCGGAGAATATATTCCAGGAATGCTTGGTGAATTAACGTATGTATACTAATCCCAGTCGCCTGCCCCAATCTGCTCATTTCCTATATTTTCTATTCTTGAATCATCTCAGAGTCCTCTTTCTCATCTATCCTCCCAAACACAGCCCGCCTCCCATGGATTCCAGCTCTTAAAACTGTTCTCAGATTTTTTTTTCCTCCACTATCACTGCCATAATTCATCTCCCGTTTGAGGATGGGCTGAGGGTCAGTCAAAGCTAAACAAAACACTGCCGTCAAGATCATGCTATCTCGATAAAATATAAATTTAATTGAGTTTCTTCACTGCTAAAAATTCTTCACTGACTTCCCATTACCTACAGGACGAAACCCAAGTTGTTTACCACAGCACACGAGGCCTTCAACACAAGCTTATTGCAGTAGACTCAACCCCCACTTTACATTCTAGTCATAATCAACTACATATACTTTCCCACTTGCTCCACAATCCAGGCCTTTGCACAAGCTGTTCCCTCTACCTAGGAATGCCATTTCCCTCTGTCCTCTTCCCTCCTCCAATCTGAACGAGGCTTAGTGCTTGCTTTAAATCTCAGCTCCTTTATGACATCTTCCCTCACCAGAACCTTCCACACAGCACACTTTATTTTCATCATTTGCTTGTCTGCTATTCCAGACTATGAGGCTGTAGAGAATAGGTCTGTCTTATTATCAGTCTTGGTATCATGAGTGACTAGTAAACAGTAGTTACTCAAATGTCCGTTAAATTGCACACAAGGAGTAAAGTAGTTCAGCTCTTATTTATAATTCAGATCCATGGAAATATATAGCTTTTCATTGAAGGAAAGCTTTGGAAGTAGTCTCAAAAAACGCTTACACTTGTTAGGAAAATATCTTAAAGATTTAGCAATCTTCCCACAGAAGAAATATGCACCTAACTCTTAAGGGACAAAAAAAATACATAGGTAAGTTTAAAATAAAACAAATTTTTAAAATTTTATTCAGGAGTGAAAACATCCTCTTTGAAAATGTGTACCTGGGCTACTGACTGCTGGGCAGGCTGATCATACCTAATAGATACTCAGATATTTTTTACAATGAAAAGAAATGAAGAGAGTTTCAGCTCATTTCTCTTGCAGGGTAGATGTCTGTCAATAAAAGGCAGATATCAATAAAAGGAGGGGCTTGCACAATCAATCCAGAAAGCAGATGATCTGAGAATAATCCAGAATTGAGTACTTATCTCCACTGCCACACACTCTCCCAGCAACTGAGCAAGATAATGACCTTCGTGGGAAGCTGAGTGGTCCTCAGTCACAAAGGCCCACTACTAGCATACAAAGAATTCTCATCCTGGTATAAAAATGACAACTTGCTTGGAAGAAAAGCAGACACCATAAGCATTTCAAAACCTTCCTGATACATTTTTTTGTTTTAAGTAATTTTACTTCTTTAGATACACTGGACAAAGTGTCAAAGGATCATTGCTTTTCTCATTCGTCTAATGACAAGATCAAGTGTTTCTAGACTATAAATTGGGTTTTACAATTCATAAGTGATCAGAATTTCTAGCAATCCTCAGACTTCTTAACATATCAAGCCACACACAGTCAAGTGGTATAAACTTTTGATTCGCAGGAATCAGAATAAACTGATGCATGGCGACATTAAAAAACACCAGACGCTAAAGCTCTATAATTAAAAAAATAAATAATTATAAATCCAATTCTAAGAGTTACAAATGTGTGTCATTCAAACGCGCATTCTTTCCCATTGAAAATCCATTTCCTTTTCTCTTTGTAGCTGAAAATTAAGTCATTATAACACAATCAAAAGACTTTGTGTAAATCAAATAAGCAATTTTGCTTTGTGCTAAACATCATTAAAGTATAAGGAAATATAACCGTGGTTAAATAGTAATAGAACTATCATTATTATAATTTATAATTATTTTAAAATAGAATTAATTAAAATACAAACCACATTCAGCCACAAACAGTGGAGACACATATTTTTATATTTAGAGAATATAAAAGTCACCTTTCACTCATGAGTTCATCTGAGATCTTCTGCTCTTCATAATCCATTTTGTCCTTATTGGTCTGGCTTATTTCCTCACTTTCTAAAACTACTCCTTCATCTTGGATCTTTGGTCCTTGTCTAACGATTTTCAATTTCCTTTTTTTGACTTTGCTCTTGGTGAACTCTTGATATTGGTAAGCTCTTTCATTGTCCATGTCCTGATCTCTACAACCTTCTGGGGGCTGGGTCATTGTCCGTTTGTTAGAGATGTCCTGGGGGAGATCTACTGCCATTCGTTTTACCTTTCTCCTCCTGCGCAGAGTTCTGTTGCCAAGGTTGTCCACTGCAAAATCAGACTCATGCCATAGAGGTCTTTTCCCTCGAACATTATTATTTAAGTTTGATGACGGCCTGCGCTTTGCCACTAACATTTGGTCATCAGAGTCACTATGATCTTTTTTATTATTATTGTGGTTCTCTCTATAGTCCTTGCTTGGTTCTTCTAAACTAGAATCAGAGCCTTCACTTAAGCAGTGACCAGTCTCCCATGGGTGATGGACATTATACGACCTTCGTTTTCTCCCTCTCCTTTTCCTTGCCTGGCGTTTCAGAGGGCAAGACAGACTTCGAGAATGGTCTCCCGTTTCAGCAAATCCACCTCGAGCTTGCTCTGAGCTCTCCTCCAATGCTGAGACAAGATCGTGAACCAATTCTTCCATGGTTCGACTGAAATGCCTATATTTTTTTAAAGAAAGAAAAACATTTAAAGGAAATAATCAGTATCAACCCCATTAACCTAGTTTATTACAGCTGACGATTCACTCTAAATCTGAATAAAGTTAATAACTATTATAAAGAAATGTTTAAAAGCTATTTAATTTTTCTATCCAAGATATTACAGTTCCAAATATTCTGACTCATTTTTAAGCTCCTTTTTCTTGTATAAGTTCTCTTATTAAACACAGGAATTACTTCAAGATAGAGTAAGCATAATATCAGCAATGAAAGACCCAGTTAATTTTATATTTTACTGTATAATTCTGGAAAAGTTATTTCTGCTCAAATTGCTGTTCTTTAATCTACTTCCGTCCTTTTCCTAGAGGAGATAGAGAGAACTTCCTCAACCCCCCAACCCCCCAACACACACAATACACATCTCTAAGTGAAGAAGGAAGTACAGCGTAATTCTCTCCTCACCACACGCTCTCCCCAATCACCGCCATGAAACGTGACGCAGACGGAAAGACTGACAGGTACTTTCAAGATTTGTATTAAATGTGAAAAGAAAGCTTAACCAAACACTAGACATATCCTCAGGCCACACTAATCTCATAACCCAGTGAAGCAGAAACTATGTTCATATTCAAACTGGAACCTCACTGATCTAAAACAGCCATCATTTCTCTTACAATTCATTCTGAGGCAGCCTCTTGTCCTTTTTTAGTAAAAATAAACAAACAAACAAAAACCATTCAATTATATTACCAGTGAGAAAATTATCCACTGAGGTTATCAGCAAGGATAAACATGACTATTCTTTGTGGACTTTTATAAACTACACTAGACCTTTCAAACCCAACTCCCGAAGATTCTAAATCAGTTGACATTATAGAGGGCCCAGGATTCTGGTTTTACTTTTTAAACACTATAAGTAACTCAAATATGCACCTTTCTTAGGAAGATCATGAACAATCACTTCTCAAACTGAGATCTAGAAGCACCCAGCGATCAAAATATTCTCAACTAAAGAGGACTATTTAGTTTCTAGAGTCCATTTGCAATTCTAACGACTTTCTACAACAATTCTGTCTTTTCAGTTTAATGAAAACCTGAAAACAAACATACATTGTGATTCAACTGCATTTACCACTCAACACGTGATGCACCCGTACAGCTTCTAACACTTGAGTACTTACTGTGTGCCATTTCTAAGTGTCTTATATGCCTTACCTCATTTCATTCTCACATAACAACCCTATGAACCCTATGAGGTGGCAGATGAAATACACAGACGGAGATTAAGGACAGCCTGCCCACCGTGACACATTTATGAAGTGGGAGAAACAGGATTCAAACTCCAGTAATCTGATTCCAGAGCCTAAATGCTCACCCAACCACAGCCAAGAACAGCTACACAATTCCAGGATTCGGTTTGTACTTTTGTTTATGATCGATTTATCAGCAGGAAGCACTATCTTAATTGTAGAGGCAGAATCAATATACGTCTTAGGAAGCCCCAAATGACTCACAGTCAGGCATTCTATTCTTTTGACTAGAAAAAGGGATGGGAGACCTCATCAACCCAAGGCTCGGGGCAGTACAGGTGGTGACAGTGAGCTGAATTCAGAGAACCAATGCTGTAGTCATCAGTAAAATGCACATTGAGCAATTAAGTAACAGGACATTGCCTTTCAGTTAATGTGGGTTTGCATTTTCCAGATCTATCTCCTTTGGCATTCTCAGTGAATAAACAAAAAGCCTATAGGGATACACATTTTTCAAAAATACGCCGATTCAAATATATGTTTTAAATGAACTCTGGAGGGCCAATGACATAACTTTTTTCCTTTAAAAGGGTTCTAGGGGCCAGTCTGGCAGCATCGTGGTTAAATTCGTGTGCTCTGCTTCAGCAGCTGGGGGTTCACAGGTTCGGATCCCAGGCACAGATCTATACACCACTCATCAAACCATGCCGTGGTGGTGTCCCACATACCAAATAGAGGAAGGCTGGCATAGATGTTAGCTCAGGGCCAATCTTCCTCACACACACACAAAATAAAATAAATAAAAGGGTTCTATATATCACTCAGGTTTCAGAGCACTGCATTTGATTAAGAGAAAGATGTGTCATGTAGGAATTATCATTAAAGTCAAAACAAGGGCTGCAATTCTGGCTATGATGATAAGCTAAATGGATCTTTTCTCCATTACCTGTATGTTAATGATTCCCTTTTTGTTTTCCCTTTGTTGCAATGAATATTTTGTTCTTTTCCTTTAACATTAGCTCTTTGGAAGAAATGTAGTCTGAAGACGTAACATCTCTGAATATAATATTACATCTTTAACAAAATTCACTGGCGTCTGTTTCACATGTATTACAATAAGGATCATTTGTCTAAAGGAAAACTCACTATCACCTGGTTCTTGAGTAGTTTAATTTTTGAAGAAACAGTTTTCTTATCAATGAGTGAATGACTAGTTACAAATATTAATATGAAATTAACTCAATGATTGAATATAATCTCTAACTACATCTGCAGGTTATTTTGGAAGTAACAATTTAGTGCTTTACTTCAGAAGAGAAAATGTGGTCGTCTTAACATTAAAAAAGGGTAACACATCAGATTCAATTCACTGAAATCTGATATTCTCCAATTAATTTCATTTAAAAAGCATTGCTGTAACGAACAGAGTTTAACAAAATATAACCAATATCATTACTAAGAATGATAGTGAAATTTCTTTATAACCTCATTAAAATTGTCTCAGCCTTATTCGATTTTATATTCTTTTTCTCAAGAGAAAATACAACATATTTCTTTTTAATTTTTTTTTTTTGAGGAATATTAGCCCTGAGCTAACATCTGCCACCAATCCTCCTCTTTTTGCTGAGGAAGACTGGCCTTGAGCTAACATCGGTGCCCATCTTCCTCTATTTTATGTGGGATGCCTGCCACAGCATGGCTTGACAAGTAGTGCGTAGGTCTGCGCCCAGGATCCAAACTGGCGAACCCTAGGCTGCCAAAGAAGAACCTGCGAACTTAACCACTGTGCCACCGGGCTGGCCCCGAAAAACAACATATTTTTTAAAATATTTTAATTAGAAGAATGCAATTTATCCCACGATGTCACTCAAATATGAATCAACTAAAAAACTACTTTAAAAAGCTTTTTAAAAAATCCTATAAAAACAGAAAAAATACATTTATTCTAAGTGCCATTGAGAGTTCAAGTCACTTTTTTCCCCTTCAGTTTCAAATAACCAGACTCTGGCAAGTCAATCCCAACCAAAATGCCTATTAACGAGCCAGCAATATTATAGTCAGTCAGTCAAGCTGTTTCACCAATTTTCTTGGGTAAAACTGGTATCAACTGGTCTCACAGAAATAAAATTATAAGAGACCATCACATGATCAAGAGCTTATTTATTTTCTTTGCCTTGGCAGGTATATTGAAGACTACAGTTGTGAAACACTTGATCCTAAAGATATTTTCTTAAATAAGACCTTTCTTATTGGAAGGAAAGCTAGAAATCTGTAACTTTTCTGTATAAAAATCTGTTAATTAAGCATTCACAGTTTTCAAGTTTGAGTTACAGTAAAATTCAGTGAATTACCACTTAGCTAATGTGAAAATTTTATATTCACATTTATAAAACAATTCCTTTTCATGTGGAATTCACTGGAAATGAAATCTTTTGGGAATAGTGTGCACTGGGTATAATGTCTAAGATAACAGCTCACTAATACCTTTCTTAAGATAGTCCAAATGAATAGCATAAAATCATAGTCCCACTATTCACATAAAGTTGCATTTTGTAGAAAGGAATGACTTGGGTAGATAAGCATTTTGGTTTTTTTCAAGGAGTTATTAGATTATGCTGGGCAATATAAAATGTATACCCAACTCCAAATCTGATATGCTAGTTTTAGGTAAAAATTCTTGGCTAAAGGTCAAATTTGTTTGTTTGTCCTCCTCTAGGCAACACTAAACATCCAGTAAAATGAGTGACTTGCTCTCCTTCGCTTCCTTAACAACAAGCTCTAATTAATTCAGAAAAAGCCCTTCTGAAAATGTATGTTTGCCAGTGAGGAAGATCAATTAATGAAGAAAATGTGGCACTGAGTTTAGGGTTTTCTTGCAAATGTTTTTGGTTCAAGGAAGAAGAATCAGAAAGCTGCCTTAGTCCTAACTTACTGCTTGTATGTCCCCAAGGACTGGCAGTTGACTGAGGAACCAAGAGCTCTCAAATGGCAGTCAACAACCTACAGGCGGGCACAGCAGGAGTCGAAGCCCAAGAAAGCCCAGAAAACAGACCCCCCGGTAACTAACAGCCAACTATTTTGTCAATGACTATTACTTTTTGAAGCCTCTCTTAGCAATAACTACTATTCCTAAGAGGGAAAAATATAGCATGTATAGAAAACTTACTCAAAGAATAATTTCCTTGCCTGGATACAGATAAACATAACTATATAACAAGTGCATAAATGTGTATCTACTGAATAAACCCAACAAGTTCATTGAAAAACAAACAAAAATCTTCCAGATAAAACTAAAGGGTAATTGACTATGGCTATCGAATACCTAGTTAAGGAAAAAAATATATACCTTATCACCTAGTACATGGTAACATTCTCATCTTCATCTCTGTAAAATACAGATTATCTCTTCTACAAAGTTAAGTAATTTTAGGAGTAGAGTGCTAAAAGTAAGTTACCTGTTGCTAAATACAACTGCTTTGTTGGCTTTCAAAAACGTAAGGGAATAGCCATGATTGTGTTAGTTTCCCAATCAATAAAAACTCAATGTGTACATCAATGCTGTACTAACACACAGTACACGGACAATAACTATGCTGATGAATATACGCTATGTCTGATCACAAACTTAAGAAAAGAGTCTCGGAATTACAATGCCTCGATATTCATGTTAGCTTTTACTTAAGACAGGAAAGGTTGGGTGGTTCTTAAAGTATATAGCAAATTGCCAAATAGTACACAGACTAAAATTAATAGATAATAGTGGAGACCATGACAATGCGTGAGTAAACATGCAAACGGTGAGCCTTAAAGATGCCACATCAAGGGCTAAATTTTATAACTAACTTAACAGAATATGGTCCATAAGAATTTTCAAACTTATTTCTGCTGCTCATAGAATTTATAAATTTCCTTCCTTAATGGTAATACAATTTGTCAAAATAAGTTCTTTCTCTCAGCCTAGTAATCTAATAAAAGATTATGTCTTCAATTTTCTCCTTTTATATATTTTGGGGCAGGTCATCTTAGGAAATTAAGAATAAACCTAACATTAAATGTTAACACTTGAGCTAGTTTAGAAATTCCTTGACCAACCCATTTAAACCATTAATCAGAGTAACCTTTTCTCTCTCTCTGAAAGACGGAACATGGCGGGGCGGGGAACCTATCTTATTCTAAAAGATGTAAATGACTAATTATAACATTACATTAACACTAGGCAATAAATACGGAATAGAATTCTCTAGGGGGGGAAAAAAGGCTGGGAGGAAACTGTAGAGAATACGAGCTTTGGAACCAAAGCTGTAAATTTGAAAGCTAAATTCTACTATATTGATTAGCCATAGGGCCTTGAACAAAGTCCTTATCTTCTGATTCTGTTTATTTATCACAAAAATGGGTATAATTTCTACCCTGAAGGGATTCTGTGAAGATGAGAGTGGGTACCTATGTGTCAGAGCTGTTATTTCATCTTTCAACAACCTCTACACACAAATAAGACAACTGGCCACTGAAATATCATGTTATTCTGCTTTCAAGGTATAACCATGGGGGGGAAGAAGTGGGGAAAGGCACATGCATGTATGGTGACAGATGGCAACCAGACTTTTGGTAGTGAACACAATGTAGTCTATACAGAAGTCAAAATATAATGATGAACACCTGCAATTTACATAATGTTATAAGCCAATGTGACCTCAATAAAGAAAATAAGGGAATAACCATATTATGAATGCTGAGAATATCATAACAAAAGCAAAGACTGTCAACCTTTCTGAGTTCTTGAACCACAACGAATGATGGGGAGCGGGGGATAACAGATATTTGCAAAAGTCTGGCACACAATTTCAAGATATTCATGGACTCCTTAAAGACTTTTCTGGATCTAAAAAACTCCAAAAATTTCAAGTAAAAAGAATTAATGCTGTGTATCTGACCTACTTCTATCTTAATAATATAGAAATATAAGGAAAAAAAAAGATTAAAGAAAAGCATACTTTCAAGTTAAGAGTCACAGGATTCTGCACCAAACAGAAAAACTCACATCCCACAATGGGAGGAAAAGCTCCACTGACTTGCACTCAACTGGAGGTGCTGCTGGCAGCTGCTACTTTGTCATGTCTGTCACCACAGGAACACTTAGAAAGCTTTCTTTCCTCTTTACCCTAGCAACTTGACAAAAAACAAATCATACAGGGCTTAAAGTTTAATTGTACTTTCCAAATAGTGATTTCATAAGGCAGGCTCCTTTATTATTTAAATTTAAGAACATTCTTTTGATTTTTTCACTTCATTCAATAACTTTGAGTCATTCAAAACTTCTTTCCTTATACTCTGATCGCTTTCAAAATGTAAACTATTGAATGAAAAACCATCTAAATGAAATGAAGTCAAAGTCTAAAACAAACAAAAATAACTTTGTTTTTAAACAAAAAACAATTTTTAAAAATGAACTTTAAGTAAATATATATTATAAAATAATTTGAACATAATAAAAAATAAAAAAGTAATAATTAAAACAAACAAAATCTAAAAAATAATTCATTCCAATTCTTGTAACACCCATATATTAAAGTATATGTAGGTAAGCTTTTAAAATGTAGGAAATGAGGCCCATTCATTGCTTATACATGGTAACTGCTTGGTCTTTACTGAATATATAATATATTCTGAATTCCTAGATTAGGAATGAGAAAGCTGACAATTGAATATGGATTACAACTACCTACCATAATACTTGACACAAAAAAGATGCAAAAAAAAAAAAGTCTGTTGGATGAACAAATCAATGAAGGGCTAAAAGAAGGAACAAATAGTGAAAGAAAAATATGACAACTAAAAGTTCAGACAATCCAGGTGGCAAATTTTCTGCCACATTAACAAGCCAGATACTCTAACTTTTTAGTTAAGTAAATGTGGCAGTACAGGGAAAATTATCAAAGATAGGGTTTTAAGACTTCCAGCTTGCCATAAATAAGGATGCTAAGAAGCTATACCAAAATTAATGAGTTACTTGGCCAAAATCATACTGGCCATTGCTCTGACTGCTAAGTGTTGACAGAAACCTGACTCAAAACAAGCCTAACCGTATGAAACTGAGTTCAAGGCCAAAATAACCACATTCATTTTAAAAAAGGCACATTTTTGACTACACAGTTTTCCAAATCTATAGAAAATCAAAATACCAAATAGGAAAATGAAGCTACAGAAAAAAAGGTCCAGAATCAATAGTTTATTTTTAATGACTTTTTTTAAAGCAAAGCCACATAAAGTTAAATAAATAGACACTACAGTTCAATATATCAATAATGATTCAATATTTTCAATATCAAGGACTTCATTTTTAAAATTTTAGTCCAACCTTTAAAATCTTTCCCAAAACCTCCCAGAAACTGACTTTAAATATAAATCACTAATAAAGTAAAAAGTAATAAAGGAAAGTGTATCTAAATTCTAAATGTGATTTGTCCATTAAATGAATCAAACTTTAAAAGGCAAGTTAATATTGTAAGTCCAAAAAGAAGCTCTTTGGACCTAATTTCAAAATTGTACGTGAGTGATGAGAGCGAGAGGAGAGAGACACCCTCAGCTACAAAGATTGTATAAAAATATAATATGAACCACTTATAAGATTAACTTGCATAAAAAAGATATTAATTTCCACCTGCAACTAAGATATACAACTATGTATGGGGGGGTTGGGGAGATAAAGCAGGAAAAAAAAAAAGATTGGCAACAGTTGCTAGCTCAGGTGCCAATCTTAAAAAAAAAAAGACATTAATCTCCTCACACACACACACACACACACAAACATAGGATCTTTATTATTTTAATGTATAAGACTTTTCTTCCTTAGGCTTTTTAATTACAAAATAAAATGTCAGTTCTACTTTCCAACAAATTGTTAAGAAAGAGATAAATCATCTACACTTACCCAGTTGGTGTCTAAAAATTGAAAAACTAGCCTTGACACTGGAGAAAAAGTTGAAGTCAAGATGGAAGTTAAGGAATTCTGGATTGGTTAACAAATCCGGCACATACTTTCCAGTTTATATATTCCTTGAGACACATAGGCAGTATATTGGGTGGTTAAGAATTTTTTTAGATATACTGGGATCATACTGCAAATACAACACTTTGGTCAAGTTATCTAAACTACATTTGTTCCCATCTCGTCATCTCTAAAATGCAAAAGATGATCTCACCTACCTCAAAAGATTTATGTGAGATGATATCCTATGGAAAACCTGGCACCAAGTAACTATTATAAAGAGGTACCTGATCATGATTCGAGTAGAAGGTGGAAAGGAGAGCAAGGAGTTGAAAGAGTCATATTTTTTAATCAGTTACCTACTCTACAAATCAGTGATCACCACAGCAAGAGGACACCAGTCTACAGGGCTTACACATGATACACAACTGCCAAAACTAAACATACTTAACACTTGAGAACTACGGGTTTTATTTTATGCTAATTATATCACCATTAAAAAAAATAACTCATTTAAAAAAACGCTCCCTGCTTTTCTTACTGGAAAATGTGAGGACTTAGAAGGAGCATAACCAACCTATATTCATTATAAAAAGAGCTACAGAATGATCGCATCACATTCAAAACATTTCAGGCAAGACATTCTTTTAACTTTTCAGTGATAGGTGATATAAAATGAATTCTTCGAGATCACAGACTACTGGAATTCCCATGTTCTCATTTGCTGCAGACTCTAGGAATGGACACACATTTTTTTAGCCCCATCCCACCTGCCATTTAACACTTTATGTTTGAGGACTGTCAGTGGAAAACTGGCTTGTTTGTTTCACTGCTTGTCTTGGGTATGCTTGGAGGAAAAGAGCTTGGGGAAAAAAAAAACAGGACAGACATTACAGAGTTTTCAACTAGACCTCCCAAAATCAGCCTCTAGCCCTAGGACTAAAATGTGCATGTCAATTTTGGCCACGTCACTTACATATCCTGTGCCTCTGATCATCTCCTATCACAGGACTGTCACAAGGATAAAGTGTATTAATTTGTGAAAGCACTTTGAAAAGCCAAAGCAACATATTATTCTAAAGTAGCATTGGTGATGTGATACTGTAGATACAGTTAAACCCCAAACTGAATCTTGGCATTTATCTGTTCTTAAGCAACATACATACACATCTCATTTGAACTAGAATGAAACGATCAAGGGGCAGAAACAGGTAGGTTACTCCTACACCCAAATAGGGAGGTTGGAAGGTAGGGTCTCTTCCACGACTAAACTTCCAGAACTCTAGATTTCTGGGATCTGCTATTCCAAGACACCCGGTATAATCTAGTAAATTTAAAAAGGAAGTGAGGGAACAAGGTCTGGATTAAGAAAAATTCTTCTGTCCCTGGTCTTGTCAGCCATCAACGAGGAAATAACTGAACTGCTCCTGGAGTGCAGAAAGCTTTACTCCTAAAATATCATCGAGCGTCAGACAAGCAATCAGCACGCAGCGACTGGATCCCTTCACAAATCTTTAGCGAATGCCTCAACGCCTTCCTCAAACTGCGTCCATGCCGGGCACGAGAGAGAGCAAGGCCTAAATGTCTTCAGAACATCCATCACAACTCCCTCCCCCTTCCATCCCAAGGTCCAGTGGCCTCCGGCCATCACACCCGTTCCGGATCTCCCGTCCCCCGGGCCGCCAGCCTCACCAGCTGTTCCCGGCGGCTGGAGCTCCGATCGGTTGGCGCCCGGCGGCCCCGAACATTAACGCCACCCGGGAGCCTGGCCTCGAGGCTCAGGCCCGAGAACACTCTCCAGCTAGCACAGCACCCGCGACTTCCAAGAGCACTTCAGCATTTTGAGCTGAGCTTCCGGAAGCAGGCGGGAGGCGGAAACCGGATGCTCGGAGCAACCACTAGTTCTCCTCCCCCCCTCACCCCCTACTGCTTTTTGCTTCTATAATCTCCTCTTTTTACTCCCACAAGAGATAGAGGCAAATGATTGGAACGTTTTCCTACGCAAAATTTCTTAAGTTTCTTTATAGTGTTGCGGAAGCTGAAAGAGGATGGGAAAAAAGTGGAGTAAATGGAAAGTTAACCGCCCCCCTGGACTGGCTTTATGGTTTAGTCCGGTTGCCTGGGAGACGGATAGTAACACCAGTGGTAAACCAGATGCGGGAGGCTATGGCCACGTTAGCCCGGCTGCAAGCTCGGTCGAAAGCTGTGGGACAGCAGTACTACTTTAGGAACAGGTGAGTCATCGACTGGAGCATCGCGGACAGGCTGGCTGCACTCTAGCCAGTACTTCCTCTGTGGGAGTTTCCTATTAATAAATTCCTTAATTCGATACGTACCACCCACTTCACCCCTTCATTTGTGGGCTGCAAACATAATCACAAGTTTAAAAGTAGTGCTACCATAGAGGGGGGATTATAGATAGGGGGTGGGGGGTGGGGGCATAGATATCAGCTTGAGCTGATTTAAGTAAAAGCCCCGTATGGATAAAATTGTAAAGCGTTTTTCTTTGACGCCATCATTCTGAGAAAATGTCCACCCTCTTGATGGGTTAATAGCCTGACTGGAGTCACCCAGGCCCCGTAGCTGGGTGAACTCAGTGTATCCCCCATCTTCCTGGGAATGTGAGCCTCCATTATTTCACAAATGTCATTGAACGCAACTGTTCTATGACTCCTTTGTCTTCCCAAAGTGACAATATCTAAACCACTCTGATGAGATTATCAGTATCAACATATTAATTAATAGAAGAGGGCTAAGAAGACACTGGCAGGTTTGTCCATCTCTCTACACCCAAACTTCTCACTCAGGGAGAGGTTCATTTTAACAATGGCCTCCTGGAAGCAATGCCCCAGGAGATGTTCCAACTTAAGAGAAACTCCAAATAAGTGAATTAGACCGTGATAGAATATGGGGACACAGCAGACCAATGGAAGATAGGTCAATAAGACAGGATCTTGCTGAGCCGTTCTTATTCTAACATTTATCTCACCTACTACATTCTCAGGGCGCCGTGTACCTCTCTTACAGCACTTATCTCAATTCAATTTTACATTCTGTCGTGAGATGATATCCATCATCTCTCTTAAACTAGAAGTGGAGAGTGTCTGGTTTTTGCTCATCATCATTTTGGTCTCCAGTGTCTATCATAGTTCCTGACACATAATAGCTGCACAATACTTTTTTTAGTAATTCCATAAATGAATCTTTCAACCAATCATTGATCCTGGTTTAAGTAAATGTACTAAAACTAGCTAGAGATAAAAATTATCTATTTATTTAGCATTCATTTAGAAGATGTGGCAGGTCCTGTGTTTATGGACATACATATATAAAAGAAATAAGCTTCATCCCTCTGGATGTTCACAGCCTAATATGGAATAGAGGTATTTAAAGAATAATTACAGTAGAGTAAGAATGAACAGGAAGGTAAACAACTAACATTTCTTGAGCACCGACTGTCTGCTGGGCATTGCACCGGGAACTGTTTCCTAGAGTATCTCATTTGGTTTTCATAACATTACAAGTTAATATGTTAATCTATATTTTTAGAGCTCAAGAACAGTTTCCAGAAAAGCCTGGTGAAGTGCCACGTGACTGCAAATAGACACCATTTTTCCACAGATTTTGGGGTCAACCTTTGTCCCCATCTCCTGGCTTTTGACAATGAGTATATTTCTCCCAAAGTGGATGTTGCTTAGAGAAAAGACTAGAGCTATGCAAAGGCCATGATGAGAATAGGCTGGCATTGCTTCCATTTCATTTATTATTATTAATATTTTCAGCATGAAGGAAAATCTCTAAAGATCATGAAGGAATCAAAATTCCAACGTTTGCATAGTTAAAAAAAAAAAGCAGGATATTAACAACTTTGGGGGCAAAAAACCATATAAAATATTAGTATGTGAAAAAAGTAAACAGGCAATTTCCTTAAGAAATTATTGTCATTATTGTCATTTCCCATCTGTTATTGACTAGATCAGTTCTTTGCAAACATCAGTGTTTGGTGGAATCGCCTGAGGATCTGTTAAAATGCAGATCCTGATGCTTGGGTCTCAATTATGGCCAGAGAATCTGCCTTTCTCACTAGAGTTCTTGTGAGGTCCCATTTTGCATAAAAAGGGAGACTTTCTAGAAAAAGAACTGTGTGTGGGCCTATTATTTAATTATAAAGATCCTTAGAAATTATATATTTTTCCCCTTTTACAGGAATCAAGCAAAATGAGATTCAGATAGATTGGGTAATTTGTGTAAGATCGCACAACTACTATGTCTCAAGGCCAAGTTATCCACTTCTAAGACCTATGCTCTTCACTGCCGCACGAGTCAAGGTTTTCTTCTCCTCCACTGGTCTGATGAGTTAAGCGGCAGTAAGCACCAAGATCCAGAAATCCACCTGGCCTGAGCTTACTGTTCCAAATCCAGTAACATGTAGGGAACAGGGCTGGAGGAAACCATTTTAACTCTCCTTGGTTCGTTTCAGTGTCTTCCTTCCATGTTGGTATCAAGGCAGAGAAAAAAATGTTTCTACCTAACAGCTGGCACCAGCATGCCTCTGAACTTGAAAGATTACTTTGTTGGGGAAATATATTATTGCTAAATGCTTAGGTTAGCACCTGAGTCCTCTAGGGCTGGGAAGTCCACTGAGGAAGAGAGAAGCTCATCTGCCTGCCAAAGAGGAAGGATTTAGAGAATTTCCCAAGATGTAAGAAGCAAATATGGGAGGAGCTGATGCAAGGAGAGAGCTAGGGAGCGTGGGGAGACTGTGCATTGCCTGACCAGTCCAGATCCTCTGGAAAGTTGCTTACACAGGAAATATCTGTGGATGTTCATGTTTTGATCTGCCCATCAAAGAGGCTGAATGTTGTGTCTAGGATGTTACACGGTGGGAAAAAGGTAGTACTCAGTTGTTATTTGACAAAGTATTGTCCTTTAAAAAAAACCCAACAAACCACTTTCATATTAATTCCTAGTTTCATTTCTATTCTTCTGCATTATTGAGATTTTCTTTGCAACTTATTGGTCATTTATACTATTCTATTTGTGGAAAGAAGGGTTTGATATGTGTGCGTTAATCATATTGTTCATTTTCCCCATTCCCTTATTTAAATTTTGTCCAATTAATCTGTCAAGTGGTAATAGGAATGAGTTAAAATGTCCCTCTTCTGCCAGTTTCTATAGTGGTATCTTTTGATGCTATGTTATTTAGCTTACACATGTGTCAGGTGGTGTCTCTTCATTATTGACTGTATATTGGTCATTTTTAATGTGCAAAATGTTTCACTTTTAAATTCTACTTGTTGTAATAGTGATATCAAACCTCCTTTATCTGACGGCAGTTAATCGTATCATTCTGTACATTTCTTTTTACAAGTGGCACATTTTTTAGTTTAAAAAATCAAAACTGGGCTGGCCCAGTGGTGGAATGGTTGGGTTTGCACGTTCTGCTTCGATGGCCCAGGGTTCGCCGGTTCGGATCCCTGATGCAGACCTATGTACCGCTTGTCAAGCCATGCTGTGGCTGATGTCCCACATATAAAGTAGAGGAGGATGGGCACGGATGTTAGCTCAGGGCCAGTCTTCCTCAGCAAAGAGAGGAGGATTGGCAGCAGATGTTAGTTCAGGGCTAATCTTCCTAAAAAAAAAAAAAATCAAAACTAAGGAAGGTTCATGTCCTTGAGTTTGGACAATCATCTTAGTCCTATTAACCTAAACAAATAACAGCTTAGTCAGGTAGATATGCGTCTCTTCCTCTGATTCTAATTAATTGCTGATTTTTCTGTTACTCACAGCTGTACTCAATTCTGACTAGTAAGCTTTAGCAAGGCTTCTGCCAAGTATACAAGGATAATTTGTGCCAGAGTGCAAGAACCGTTCAAATCCTAAAGCTGTATTACTTTAAGCTTAAATGTAAGCGCTTAAATTTATACTCTTACCTTACTTAAACACTTTAAATATCAATTTTCTCATCTGTAAAAGAGGCAATAATGCCTATGGAAATATTAACTAAGAAGATTAAATGATTGTCTGGCACATTAGTTGGCACCCAATAAATTCATAATTATAATAGGAAATCACAACAGGAGGGCAAAGGATAAAATGCGTATGATCAACTCAATGGATGTTAGAAAGGCAGTTGATAAATTTAATATCTATTTCTGAGTTTTTCTTTTCTTTATAAAAATTTAAAAATTGTAATTGATAGATACATTTAATGAAGTCCATAAGTTGTAAGTGTACAGCTCAGTAATTTTTACATATGTGTATATCTCTGTAACCATCACTCAGATGAAATTCTTCAGTATTTTTAAAAATGTTATAATGAGAAATAAAAAGAAATGTGTTTAATAATAAAGAATATATTTCTAGGGGCTGGCCTCATGGCCGAGTGGTTAAGTTCGAGAGATCTGCTTCAGTGGCCCAGGGTTTTGCCAGTTCAGATCCTGGGGTAGGATATAGCACTGCTCATCAAGCCATGCTGAGGCGGCATACAACTAGAAGGACCCACAACTAAAAATACACAACTATGTACTGGGGGGCTTTGGAGAGAAAAAGGAAAAATACAATCTTTAAAAAAAAAAAAAAGAATATGTATCTAAAACCAGTAGTCAACTTCATATGTATTGGTGAAATACAATATAGATGGTTCCATTTAATTCAACAGCAAGACAAAAATGCACATTAATCCCAGTCTTTGAAAGTTTTTCTAAAGATTGTAGCCAACACTATAATAAAAGAAAAAAAATTATTGGTAAGTATTGGAAGGGAGGAAATAAGGTTGTTAGCTATAGATTATGAAATTATAAGGCTGAGAAAGTACAAAATAACCTACTAAAAAAACTCTTAGAAACAAAATGTTTGGTAAAGTCTCAGATTACAAAGTAAACTTAGAAAAGGCAGTAACTCTCCTCAGGATCAGCAATAACTAGATGAGGAGTTGGATCAACAAGACAGACTAAGCACTTACATACACCTCCCCTTTCATCTGATTGAAAATACAATTAAGTGTAAAAAAAATACTTTTAAAGAATAAATATGCAAAATTGTGAAAGCTAAAAAAATACAATTAATAGACCAGTAATTTTGAAGAATTTCTGGAAAACAAAAATTCAATAGGAAGAGGGAGAGATGGCAGTCTTCCTCGAACATCTGTGCTTGAACAACTCAGTGGTCAAAATGAGGGAACCACAGCAATAAGGACCAAGAAGCTCGCCTTTGGTAGAAGCTTCAGATGATGGCGATACTTGGGGGACCTCTGACTGACGTACGTGCGTCTCCAAAATCTGCTACCAAAAGCTTAAAGAATCACATCTGAGAATGAGTGGCTTCTTTTCTGTGACCATGGAAGCCCTGGAAGCCTGACCTAGAATTGCTCTAAGAAGTGCCTAGCCTCATGCCCCCAAAGAGACATCTCAGTTTGCCAACTTGTTCACTGCTGGCTCTTTGAAGGGAAAAAAATTTGACAGTAACTTTTGCTGCTTGTCAGTCCATTACTGCCCAAATGACCTGGGCAGACAGCCCTGCCTAGATGTCAAGCAATTGAATATCTATCAACATAAATAAGCAGAGAAAATTCACAAGCCATTCAAAGGAATGTTAGTTTGGAGGAAAGAGATTAAGCCAAGAAACCAGAACAGGTGGCTATTGTGGAGCTGGAACTAATGGAGGACACAGATGTAAACGTCAAAGAAAATGTAATGAGAGCTCATAAAGAAACAAAATTACAGGAGAAAAAATAGTTACTGCAACTAATTAAAAAAATAAATTTTTCCAATTTAAAAATGTGATATTGAACTAAAAAATAGAATAGTTGCTACTGAAATGTAAATGTTTTAGCAAAACAACGTGGAGGACATATCCAGGGACTTAGGATGTGAGTAATAGATACTGCAGTATTCGGAGTGGGAGTGGGAAGGAGATAGGTTAATAATAAAGAAATACCGGAAGAAAACTTGCCTAAACTAAAGACATCCTCCTTCTTAAATGTTATCTGGCAAAATTCCAAGGATATAGAAAAAATTTTACAAGTTTCGAATCTAGACAGAAAAGAAAAAAGTTATTTGCCAAGAGACCAGCGTTGGATGGCTTATATGCAACACAGGGAGCTAGAATGTGAAAGGACCATAATTGTTGATTATTTAAGGCAACATCTAAAAACCCTAAACCCAGCAAAGATCTTACTCATTTTTTTTTTGATGACAGAAAGACATTCTCAGACGTAAAGACTCAGAATTATCTCATCCACGCACCCTACCTGAAGAAATGGACTCAAGAAAGTACTCTCTGTAATCAAATGAAAATTAAATTGGAACAAAGATCTCAAGATGAGAAGAGGAGCAAAAGCAGTGATAGAAACAATGATGAGCAATTATACTTGTATTTATAGTTACATTTAGATTGACATTATGTTGCTGAGATTTACAGGGTACTCCTTATTCTGTGCAGTTAAGAGAATCCAACTGGCACTTTCAGAATTCTTCCTGGACATCTCCTTGTGCGAGTTCAAAAATTCATTAGTGGGCTGGCCTGGTGGCACGGCAGTTAAGTTCACACGTTCTGCTTTGGCAGCCCAGGCTCGCCGGTTTGAATCCTGGGTGTGGACCTACGCACCGTCTTGTCAAACCATGCTGTGGCAGGCATCCTGCATAAAATAGAGGAAGATCGACAATGAATGTTAGCTCAGGGCCAGTCTTCCTCAGCAAAAAAAAAGAGGAAGATTGGCAGCAGATGTTAGGTCAGAACTGATCTTCCTCAAAAACAAAAAACAAATCCTTAGTATATTTTTGATCTTTAAGTGATTACAGGCAACAGTCTTGGTAAGTTTCTCACTACTAGCTAATGCAGTTCCTTCTTTATCTAGCTTCTAGTGTCAGTTTCCTCTCTACTCTTACAGCCTACATGAATAGTCTCTCTACTGGGCTTTAGAACCACCCCCCCACGTCCCCCACCACACAATCTCAAAGCCAGTGCCATACGTTTTAGGGTTATAGTGCTGTCTACCATACTATCTTTCAATTTTTAAGTTTTAGGTAGTCAAATTAGTCAATGCATACCTCCAGCTTTGGGAATTTTAGCCTTTCTTGGAACGGTCTTTCCCAACCCATAACTGTAGGAAAATTCTCTGTATCTACTAATATTTTTAAAGTTTTATTACATCTTTCCTCCACTTTTTATGCAATTGTGTTTATATGCATACATTGTATGAGATAGGAACTTAGCTTTTCCTCTAGAAATAAAATTGTCTCAAAACCATTATTGAACACTCCACATTTTCCTTACTGGGTTTAAATGTTGCAAGATAAATAAATAAAAGGCGTAAAAATTGCATAGTAAGAAGTGAAACTGTCTTTATTCACTGTCAACATGATTGTGTGAATAGAAAACTCTCAACCACCTACCAAAAAAAGATTTAAAAATAATAAGTGAATTTAGCAAGGTTGCAAGGTGCAATATACAAAAGTCAGTTATCTTTTTGTACAATAGCAATGAGCACTTGTAATCTGAAAGTACAAAAACAATACAATTTACAGTAGCATTAAAATGCATGTTGTTTGACCCCCCAACAGAGTTCATTCTAGTTTTCTCTCTTTCTTTTTCTAACAGTGAGAAACCTGCTCCTGTTATCCTTGATGCATTGCCTTATTTGATTAATCCCTCTGTATGTAAACGAACTTCTGTCCCCATAGCTGCTTTCTCTTTTGTGGATACCTTTTTGACCCAGTGTGGGCTCTACCTCCTTTCCGCATGCTGACCTATCACCTCCTCACCAGCCTGGATACCCTTTTCATCACTCCGCTCTTGGGCTCTGATTCCCTGTGCGGGCTGCACTCCCAAGGGACCAGTTCCTCAACTTTCCTTCACACCTTAAAGCCAGGCCTGCTCTCCATGGGAACACTCCTTACTCAGACTATGACATCCTACCCTGTGCTGCCCCCATAGATGGGTGCCCAGCTTACCCTACACAGGCTCTGATACCCCACACCAAGCCACTTGGCTCTTCCCCCAAGCCGCCTCCAGCCCATGTCTCTACTTTCCTTGTCCACTGCCGTTTTCTTTAGGACTTAATCATTCAGAAAATGAAGAGAAGTGGGAAGGAAGAGGAAGAAAAGTAAATATAAAACATTTTAAAAATGCACTAGTAATATAAATCTGCACAACAAGCTATGATAACTCCACTTTGTGATGTAATCCTCATATATGTGCAACTCATTACTCATTGAATTGTGAAATAGTAAACATAAGGAGGACTATTAATGAAAAAACATGGCTTCTGCCTTCTAAAATTAGTCTATTTCTCATCATCAAGTAGTTACTGACCTCTTACTGGGCGCACAGATGGTAGGCAGAACACAAGACACAGAAAAGTTTGGATTAAGCATAGTTCTTGCCTTTTTTCTGAGGAAGATTAGCCCTGAGCTAACATCTGCTGCCAATCCTCCTCTTTTTGCTGAGGAAGACTGGCCCTGAGCTAACATCCGTGACCATCTTCCTCTACTTTATATGTGGGACGCCTACCACAGCATGGCTTGCCAAGCTGTGCCATGTCTGCACCCGGGATCCGAACCGGCAAGTCCTGCGCCGCAGAAGCTGAAGGTGCCTGCGCACTTAACTGCTGCACCACCGAACTGGCCCCATAGTTCTTGCCTGTAAGAGGCTTGAAATCCTTAACACCTAATAGTGAAATGGTATGCAAAAACATAATCATTTTACACATCAATATATCTTATAACATAGGACTGCTAATATTGGAATTTTATTCCTAATGTCTAAAAAAGTTTTGAGTTGTATGATAATGAGAAGGAAGGAGTATTGAGTTTTTAATGTATTTATTCAGTAGCCAAGGTCAGACTAAGCACCTTGTTGATGTGTAAAATGCATATTTTTTGCCTATTACTGGAAAGAGATTTAACCACACATTTTTTCATTTTCTACTTATTGTCAGTTAATTTCTGGCCACTAATGATACACATGAATATAGTGTTATCCAGGGTTATAGTTCTTATTTCTAGTTGATGATGAAGTGACTGGAAACTTCCAGCTTTTTCTCCATGTTTTATTACATTCCTAGTAATACTTTTGGTCTTTCATCATTATTAATTCATTTAGTATTCATTGTGATAATACTGATCATAATAAATTTATTTCAAATTCATGTAGATGTCATATTTTATTCACTGCTATAGGATTTTCATTGTAATTTGGAACTAATTAATATACCATTAAAATAAAGTGTTACCCACATTTTTCATTTTAAACATAAAATATCTAGCAGTTCATGACACATTGTATGAGTATTCAACATCCCAGTGGTAACCCAAGTATCTGTAAGTTTCACTTTTAAGCAGTTAAAAAAAGGGCAACATAAAAATGTGTATAGAAGTCAAATTTTAGCATATAAGTTAAAACTTAGCAGTAAGTTAACTACTAGTTATTTTAAAAAATGTTTTTGTTTAATTTAATGTATGGTTCTTATTAGTATAATATGTATGCTTGTATTTATATACATTATTGTTCATAACTCCAAAAAGATATTATTTAATCTTCCTCTTGACTATATACTGTATGTTAGGATTATTAGTAGAAAAGAGTTTAAAAGACATAAACTCAAAACAGATAATTTGATTGCTTATCTTCTATATTTCTAATGACAATTATAAGTAAAGAGTAAGTTCAAACTAATACATTAGTTCAAAAAAAGTATTAGGTGTGTTTCTATACTTTATTCATGCTTTTCCTCCCTCCTTTGCAAAGGTATTTGGTTGGTAATTGTTGATGGGGAAGGAGAGACAAATGATTTCAGTAACTTAAATAGATATATTAAAAAGATGGAAAATGTCTACTATAGTAATATTAAGTGTTAATGGTGAAAAAGGGTTAAATAACCGTAAGAAACTATTTTAACCCATTATGAATTTCACTTCACATCAGCCTTATTGAATGATTATTCTTTCCTTATCTTCTTCACATTCTGTCTTCTTTGAATTGCCTGCTCTACTGGACATTGTGTTGCTGAATTTTTTAAAATTTTTTTCCATGAATGACATTTATATCCTTCACTTTCACACCTTATTTTTGGCTAGGATACCACTTTAAAAGAAAAATGAGGGGCCGGCCCCGTGGCCAAGTGGTTAAGTTGGCGCACTCTGCTATGGCGGCCTAGGGTTTTGCTGGTTCGGATCCTGGGCGTGGACATGGCACCACTCATCAGGCCATGTTGAGGCTGCGTCCCACATACCACAACTAGAAGGACTCACAACTAAAATATACGACTATATACTGGGGGGATTTGAGGAGAAAAAGCAGAAAGAAAAAAAGAAAGAAGATTGGCAACAGTTGTTAACTCAGGTGCCAATCTTAAGAAAAAAAAGAAAAATGAAAGATTCCCTCTAACCCTGCAACCCCTTGAAACAGTGGCTTTGTTTTCATGACTTCTTCGTAGCGTTTGACACTGCTGAATCGTGGTCCCTTCCTGATGCCTTTGCATTAACTTCCATGGTGGTGCAAAATAGTTCTCTCTTCTAATTGGACCTTGTTTTATTCCTTATTTAACATCTTTCACTATAAATCCTTGTAAACCAGAGACTGTTAAACTTTTGGGATATGTGGTTCCAGGGCCACAATGATGATATTTAGGGAGTCCAATATCCCTTAATATTATGCACAAAATTCTGAAAACTAGTTAAGAACCTTGCCTTCTGCCTTGGCTTTGACTGTTATATATATTCCTCTCTTCCTTCCGACCCTCCTTCCTTCCTTTTTTCCTCCCTTCCTCCCATTTTTTCCTTCCTTCCTTCTTTCCTTCCTCCCTCTCTCCCTTCCCCTCCTCCTTCTCTCCCTCCTTTCCTCCCTTCCTTCAGCCCTCCCTCCCTCTCTTCCTTCTTTCCTTCCTTCCTTTTATCTTTCCTTCCTTTCTTTTTCCTTTCTCTCCATCCCTCCTTCTTCTCTTCCTTCCTTCCACAAACATTTGTTTAGCTTCTCCTATGTATCAGATACATTACTATGTGTTAGGATACAAATATAAATAAAATGTGAGCCCAGATCTAAAGAAGATAAATGTTATAAGTAATATGTAGAAAAAAATGACGAGTACTGTAGAAATAAATCTTGTTGGAAATTATAGTTGAGAAAATCATTTCAAGAAGAGGGAGTAGCTTTGTGATGGTCTGAGGGCAATAGAGCACATGGCTTATTCTGGGAGCTGTAAGAGCAGAATGGCTTTATCATAGGATGGAAGTTGTAAAAGAAGACATGGAGATTCAAACAGAGCCAAATCTGGAAAGACTTTGAAATTCGAAGGGCTTTAGGCCTCATTCAGAAGACTTGGGATGTTTTGTGGGGTTGGCATGAAAAGGTTAAAGAAAAATGTGACATGATTAGATTTATGTTTCAGAAAGACTATTCAAAGAATAGGTTTGGAGGATAGAATAGAGAGGATGAAGACTAGTGTCTGGGAAAGAAGACTTTTGCAAGTAACTAATCTTAACAAGATGAAGATCTGAACTAATGTTGAGAACTAATTGGTTTCACAGTTTCTGATGTGAGCAACTGGGTGGAAAATGTTGCCATTTATGAGAAAGGACTTGCAGACAGGAGAGCTATTCTAAGAAGAATAGAGAGTGGGCATGTGTGGAGGAGGCGTGAGCTGTTATTTTAGATACGTTGAATTTGAGATACCTGGGGAGTATCCTAGCACAGATGTTAAGAAGTTTTAGATGTACAGACCAGGAGAGCTGCCCATCCTCTGAAAACCTGTTCAAATACTTCTTTTGACTCCCTTCTTCCTTTACTCTTTATTTCCTAAATCAAGCTCTTCTACTTCTGAATTTTTCAGATCTTTACTTCTCATACGTTATTGCACTTTTCACGTACTTTTATTTACTTTTGCTATTTTCAGTTCTGTTAGTTTGTAAACTTATGCTTGAGAGCACAGAATGTGTCGTATATATAATTTGGTTTAAATAGCATACTAACTTACACATAGTTTACGTATAATAAATATTTTTTAAATTAATGAATAAGATATTGACAAATTGGAATGTATTTTTCCTTCCTGCAGTCCACAGAAATGCCCATCATTATGTAAAAATGAAATAATAATTATCTTTTATCGAGAGCATATTATTTACCAATCTTTCTTCTGGATTCTTTATGATATGCCAACCAACATACCTATCATGTATTATTATTGAAATTTTACAGAAAAAACTGAATTTTAGATTAAAAATTTTTCTCAAGGTTACCCAACCAGTAAGTGACACAGTTAGGAATTGAACCAAGGTCTTTCTGCGAAGCGAAAGTGCTATCCACTATTCTAGCATTTTAACTAAGCTAGCCCGTGGTTCATATTACATTAAATGGCCAAATTTATTAGTGTTTAATACCTAGATAAGTCTAATGCTTTAAGGTTAAACTTAAAAAGTTATTCATATTTTTCTAGAGAATTGTATTAGTTTTTTTCATTGTTTAATTACAAAAGCATTACATGGCTATTATACAGTAATTTAAAGAATTCAGAAGTTAATAAAGTCAAATTTCATTCACTAAAGACAACCACTTTTAATAACCTCATTTGTATAAAAAAAGACTTTCTCTGTGTATACATTCACATATTCATACAGTTAAAATTGTTTTCTGTAAATAAGGAAATGTATAATACTACACTGTATGTTTCTTTCTTTCACGTTACAACATGTTGTGTCTCTCTATGTCAAGACATACTGATCCACTTAATTTTTTGTAAGGACAAAATAGGATTCCATTTTATGGATGTACTACAGTCTATTGTTTATTTAGGTTATTCTTATTATTTTAATAATATAAACAATGATACATCATAAAAGAATAAATTTGTAGGGAAAGAATTACTGAGTCTTCCTTCAAGAGTTTAGTATCTTTACATGCAATACTTAAAATTATAAGTTGTTTTTCTTTTCTGTATATTGTGTCTTTTCCTGCTTTTCAATTGAATTGTTCAATTTTTTCAGCATTTCTTTTCTTTCCTTCAGATATAGTGATTACAGCACAAAAACATTGGATTTCCCCTTTATGGAATTCCTAGTGCGTGAGCACATAACAGGTTTTAGAAATTGACTCCTTCTATCCTGAAATTTGTGCTTTATCATTCCCATTATAGTTTTACTACGTGTTTGCACTGCTAATAAACATTCCTAAAGTTTTGCGAGTTTTTCATTTATGTAAGTGAAATTTTTCTGTATGTGTTCAAAGGACAGATTGTTTCCTACCAGCAATATGTGAGTCCCTGTTGCACTCCATTCTCACCCATACTTGGTAGAGTCAGGAATTTTTGATTTTTGCTTTGGGTCTTGGTGTCTTTTCACATCTTAGTCTCTTAGTTTATTGTTTTAAGGAGATCGGTACTATTTTGTGCCACAGAATTTCAATATTGTATTTGAAAATGGCTTACATACATTCTTCCTTTTGATCTTTTTTCCTTTTTTTCTATTCCCTTTCTCTTCCCTCCCTTCTTCTGTTTTCATCCTTCCTCGTTTCTCCTTGAGGGGCAGTGATGGTTAAGAACCCAGCCTCTGGAGCCAGGCTACCTAGAATCAAGTCTGAGCTCTGACGCATACTAATATGTGACCTTGGGCATATTGCCATACTTCTCTCTGCCTCAGTATCTTCCTCTGTCAAATGGGCATATAATTATCTACTTCATAGAGGTGTTGAAAGGATTATGTGGGAGTTAATTCACTGGTGTAAAATGCTAGAACAGTGCCTGGCACAGAAAGTACTAATTTGTTTAAGATATTCTTCTTCTCTCCATTTCTTTCAACAGGTTCTTTCAAATATCTGCCTGTCTTTTACCCATAATCATCCAGGATTCAAGTTACTAAGAGCTAGGGAGCACCTCAGCAACTCGGACATCCTAAAGGAGGGAAGGATTTCAATGTTGCAAGTGGGTCTAGTGAGGGAAGACTGTGAGTGGCATTCCTCACAGGGATTAAATATGCCAGGAGGCATGTTTTTCCCCCAGGGCAAGCCGCTTTACTAAGACCAAGGTTGAGTCTTAGAAATAACATCAGTTATCTCTCTGGAGCCACTGGGAATGCAGTATGGGACAAATAGATAAGATTACGGCCTTTCAGATTTTAAAGTGTAGTGGAGAGACCATCATTAAACAAGCATTAAATATGATCATGTTAAATATTATGAAGAGCTACGAGGGTGTATAACGAAGAGGCATAATGAGGTCCAGGGAGTCAGGGAGGGGAGGAAAAAACTTTAAGCTGTTCTCTCTCCCACGATGAGTACAATAACAAAAGCCAAGAATACAGTTCATATGTCTCTGCTATCTTTTGGTACATGCAGTATAAGCATAGAACAATAATGAAACTTTCTTTTCTTCTACTCCCAATTGTCGAGAGTGATCTCACACACTTAGTTATTTCTAGCACATTTCCTTGCATTGTATGGTCATCTTATCACCGTCCCTTCCACTCTCAGGTAATACAATGATATTCTCTTGTGTAGTTTTACAGTTTGTTGTACACTTAATACTACGCCTTAGGTAACCTTACTGATTTGTGTGACTTCTCTCCACTTCTCCACATCTTGAGTCGCTGATTTTGATGAATATTTTTTCCTCCTCTCTTTGGTTTTGTGGGTCTTTTTCAGCCAGGCTTTCTAAGTAACTCTCTCTCCTGCTTGTCTAAAACTATAGTCCGTCCACTTGTTTCTCCATCTATTCATCACTGACAGCTTAATTGCTAATCCTATTTGCTTTCTCTCAGCCAACTTCATAGTATTGTCCAAGAATTTTATTGTTTGAGGTATTTTTCTCCATTCTGTTTTCATTCTAATTATAGTAAATTTAATGAAATCTATACATTTAATCCAACATATAATGACAACAAAAAATAACCTGTCCAAGAAAACACATTCTGAAGGAAGTTTTAAAAATAAAGTAAGCAATAAATGACTATCCATTCTTTACTCATTCAGCAAACATAAAGTGCTAATTAGGTGCCAACCAGCAGTCTAGGAGAGAAATGACTCTGTGGTCCACAGTAGTTGCCCTCAGCAATATCACTTTATCAAATGGGGATGGGGAGGAAGAATTGTAATGACGGATAAAATTAAGATGGAGATCTCTCTTTACTAAGCCTTTTCTTGCTGTAAGTCAGTAAAATCTAAATGCTGGGTTTCTTATCTCTTTATAAGACTTGTGGCCCTGACCCTCCCTCCTTTAACCGAAATGGACTTTATGAGAGTTCTTTCTAGAATAGGCACTCTGTGATGGATTCATTTTACTTAGAGGCAATTCATTTAACTGATGCATCGAGGGATATATGCAAGTATTTTAATTTTGCTTGACATGTGTAGTGGCATTTCAACAGTAAATTCAAATAATTATGTTTTTGAAATAATGATAAAATAGCCCATTGACTTTTTTTATTTCCTTAGAAAAATTACTGGCAAATTAATTAGTTGCAAAATAGGTGATTATAAAAATAAAAAAAGTAAAGCTGTTGAAAGCACGTAGCCTCTCACAGAAAGGTTAATTTTTAAAACTTAGCTCATGATTTCTGAAACGCTTTCTTTATTTAGTATTTTAATTTTATTTAAAATGGCATTTGAATTATGATTATCATTTGGGAAGAAATTAAAGATTAAGCTTAACAGGTTGATTTGCTTTAGAATTATGTTAGTCACTAATGAAATGTTTAAAAAAATTTCTTTTTAGTGTTGTGGATGTATTTAGGAAAAAGGAGAATGATGCAGCTGTTAAAATCCAGAGCTGGTTTCGAGGATGTCGAGTTCGGGCATATATCAGGTATATGATTTTGTCATGGAAACCTCAGATATATCATAAAAATGTACTCCTTAGAAAATGTAATTTATTCATGTAGTGCTCATTGCAAATAATCTTTTATTTTACTTGTAATGAAGTTAATAAATTATATCATGTCCTTTTTAAAGATATAACTCTTTTTGGCCATTTTTTCTTACGTATCAAAAAACTAAATTATATTGACCATATCTCTACTTTCAAAAATTCTCAGTATCGTAAACATGCTTGATCAGCTTCTTTTCTTCAAGTGCAATGGGAGGTGACAAATGACTGAAGTGACTGGACTTGTATTTATAGCAATGAATTCATTGCCTGGTAAAAAAAAAAAAAAGAAGCTATTCCAATCCTCTCTAACATGTTGGTAGCTAAAAGCGAATGATGCCAGAATGATGCCATTCTGATTACAAAGAGACTGAAGTTGTCTGTCTTAACTGTTCCCACTTTTTCTTAAGGGCCCAAACTTTCTGTCAGTCTCTCATCAATTCTGAAAAGTATTGCCCTGGTTAAGGAAGAATGTGCCTAGTCCATAATAAGCCAGATGGCAGGATGGAGATTATACCGTGTACTTCCTTATATTAGCTAATAAGAGCCAGACATGCAAATAGAAGTGTGAGGATGGGGCTTCCCTTTTGGCCAGGAGCATGGCCTAGGAGCATGGCGGCAAAGAGAGTATTTTTTAATTCAGCACGCTAACATGATGTTAGCTTGGACAGACTGGGTAATATAACAATAAAAAAGTGAAGTGTTTCTGGACCTCAAGAATTATTTCTAAATACTTACAGTGATTCACCTCAATAGGGCCTGGCTTATTCTCAACATGTCACTATAACCTGTTTTATATTGTTAACGTTCAAAAATATTTCAGAGAATAAGTATTGAGGAGTAATTAAAATTTAAAAAAATATTTGATCGTAAGCCCAAAGAAATACTGAATAGTTGTCTATGCTTTTTTTCTACTTTTAGGAATGATTAATTCTATTGCAGAATGATAACTCTCTACTCTTTAAAAGTACACATAAACTTGGCTTTGAATTTGATTTCTTGAATTGTAGAAAGGTATATTCTAAGAAAAATTTAAGAAATGTTCATGTTTCAATGAATACTAATAAGCGTATTTTTCACCCAGGCATTTACACAGAGCAGCAATAATTGTTCAAAAATGGTGGAGAAGTTACTCAAGCAGGCAACATTATCAACTAGTTGTGAAGGTAAATATTATAAAATGTATATATGTTAGCACTTGAATTATACGATATGCTGTAACTTATTCACTTCAGTCATATTTAAATGTAGTTTTGAAATTACTCATAATAATTATTTATATAAGAACAAAAATGGGGTTAATTTTTAGCATGAGCCCTTTTCTGAGAAACCTTTCCTGATTTTCCCATGGAGAATTGATGACTCATTTCTTTGTACCCACACTACACCAGATATTTTCTTTTTGTTAAAGTACCTTTCACAGTGTATGCATTTATATGTATTTATTTGTTGATTATCATCTCTACTTTCTAGATGGAGAGCTCTGAGAGTAGGCACCATAGCTTCTTCATTTTGGACCACCAACATTTAGACCAATCTCTGGCCCATAGCACAGTCAATAAACATTGGCTGAGTTGAAGTGCCCCAAATTAATTCTACAAAATATAAAAATAAGGCAATTTGTCTCTGTGCTACTTAACCATTCTCTATTATTGACTGTTGGGATATTTTGAAGATTTGCCTTAAGAAATGTAGCATACCGCAACCATCTATGTCCACTGAGAGACTTGTAGAAGTGTATGATAGCAGGCCAAATTATACTTCAGTTAGGAATTTTAGGAAATTAAGAAAAAAATAATTTTCTTCATACACAGTGAGAAAGTTGCCAGTCAGTGGTCTACTTCGTTAATTTCCTGATTTGTTACTATTTTCTACTATGATAGTTTAAATTTGTTCTTCATTTATTCTTTTTCTTTTTTTAAAGATTGGCCTTGAGCTAACATCTGTTGCCAATCCTTTTTTTTCCTTCTTCTCCGCAAAGCCCCCTAATATGTCCGCAAATGACATATTCTAGTTGTATGTCCTTCTAGCTAGTTCTGCTATGTGGGACGCCGCCTCAGCATGGCCTGATGAGCAGTGCTAGGTCCACGCTCAGGATCTGAACCGGTGAAACCCTGGGCTATGGAAGTGGAGCATGAGAACTTAACCACTTGGCCACGGGACTGGCCCCCCTGTTCTTCATTTATTCTTAATGAGTTGCATCTAAGTGAAATTAAAACATATACAGAAGGTAAAGAAAAAAAAATAAGTAGATAACTAATATGAGTTCACCTTTAGTGAGAAAATTTTGCAACATGTTAATAAAGTATAGAGACTACTTTAAGGCAGAGCTAATATTTTAGATTTAATGAAATAAATAAACTAAAGAATTCCAACAATAATGCTGGCATGATCTCTCTGATAGCTAGGTTTAAAATCACTATGATGTTCTTATAAAGCAGATCTGAGGTCCTGCACAAATTTTTATTATCCAAAGGTAGCCTTGCCTTAATATCATCACCTCCGTTACTATGACTTTTCTTCAATACTACATTGCTCTTCTCCAGAAATTTCTCTGTTTGATTATGTAAAGCATTGATGAAAATGTTATTAACACATTTATGAGCTAAACCTTGGAGAAAATCACTTAAGTCCCTACAGATGAACCTATTTCGGTGATAACTTCCCCAAATCACATGATTCTCTCGAGTCCAGTTCCTATTTTAATTCTGTATGTTCCCAGCTAATTAAGGCCCCTTAAGATTTTTAAAATCCACCAAAACCAAGGAAAAGTTTATTCTTTTAATTCAACTAGCTAAGCAAGCCTGCTTTCACGTCTGTAGCAAACTTAAAGTGTTTCTCATTAATCTCATTAATCATTAGCATGTTTCCTTGTCTTGAAAACTAATCTTTTGCATCATTGGCGTTTTAGGCCACTTAAAAAGTATTTTTAAATTTTGAGATAATTACAGCTTTACAGAAAGGCTCCGGAAATAGTACAAAGAACTCCCATGTATTCTTTACTTAGAAATCTCTCTTCTCTCTCTGTACATATCTTTTTCTTTTTTCTCTCTCCATGTATTGTTTTTTTGAATCATTTGAGACAAAGTTGTAGAAGTGATGCTCCCTACCTCTAATTTTATCAGTGGGTATTTTCTACATAACTTTATTAAAATTAGTAGAATCAGGAAGTTGACATCTGTAAAATGCTATTCTCTATCTATAGACTGTATTCATATTTCACTGATTGTCCCAATAAAGTCATTGATAGCAGAAACATCTTTTCTAGGGTACAAACCAGGATTTCACACTGTACTTAGTTGTATCTCTTTAGTTACCTTTAATGTATTTAGCATGTCTTTGCTTTTCATGACCTTGATATTTTTGAAGTGTACAGCCTGGTTATTTTAGTTATCCTTGCTTTTGATTTGGTGATGTTTCTTTATTATTAAATTGATGTTACGCATTTTTACCAGAAATACATTTCAATACATCATATTAGGGCCACATGATATCCATTTGTTCCATGACAGTTGGTGCTTTGATGATTTAAAGCGGTGTCTCTCAGGTTTCTACAATGTGAGCTCACTTTTTGAAATCTTATCAAGGGTATTTCAAGACTGTGTATATACCTTCTTCCTCATCAAATGTTTTTGTAGGTGCTAGGTTTAAGCATCCAATGAGGGTTCTTACCAGAATCAATTATTGTTATATTTGGCACACAATGTCTTTCTAACTCCATCATTTCTACATTTACTTGTTAACATTTTACTGTAAGAAAGAGCTTTTTCTTCTCTCCCATTTATTTATTGATTTATTTACTTCAGTATGAACTCATGGATTCCTATTTTATTCAATGGGCTATAATAAATTATTATCAGTAATTGGTTTGGTGCTCAAATTTTCCCAGATTTGTTTAGTAGAAGCTCCTTCAAGCCGATTTTTAATAGAATTAGTTAACTTAAACAGAATGATCAATGAATTACGGTATTTTCTATGGAATAATGAACACCATTAGCCCCATTATTCTCTAGTGGTTGGAGATCTATATGAATGTATAGATAAGACAGTAGAGTATACGTATGCATATGACATTCTGTAAGCATTACTGACAACTTTCATTGCTGTAATTTGTACTCACAAGCCACCAGTCAGATGATGATGAATGATTAATGAGCTCTCTTTTTAATCAAACGTACAAGAGTATATCCAGCTTCAATGATTATTGTCAAAGTATTCAACTTGGGAGTCTATATTCATTCTAATGATTCTGGGGTTGCTGAAAAGATATTTTGAAAAGTTCAGGTAATAAGCCACACAAGAAAATTTGTTTTATTACTTTAGTGCCTCACCTGGGTTTGATCAAAAAGAGTATCGTTCAGCAGGATCACCAAGTTATTCTCCATATTTGTATCTACTTATCTTAGGGCTCTTGAAAAAAATAAAAAGATGGAGATTTTCTTCAGATTGGTTCTTGATGGTTTTTAAATCTATTAAGCTGTAAGCTATTTTAGAACAGGTCTGTTTCATCTATCTATTTTTGCCATTGTGTACGCAGTGCCTAACATAGGGATTTCAATATATAACATAATCAGATGTCAATAAATAATTTTTGAATGAGGTTGAAATAGCCTCCATTTACTGATTGACTAGTGTGCGTGAAATATTGCACTAAGCATTTTACATCCTTAATACGTACACCGTCTACATTAAGTCTCATACCAACCCTATGAGTAGTATTACCATTTCATAGATGAAGAATTTTAGATTCAGAGATGGTTACTTCCCCAAGGACACACGGTTAGTGATAAGTAGAACAAAGTTCAAACCAAATTTGATCTGATTCCAAAACCCTTATATATTGAGCTGTAGGCAATTCAATCACAGGCATTCTTGGAGATTTTCCTCCTTTGGGTTATTCAGAGGTCCTTTGAGACTTAAGTGGTGCCAACATATCAGACATTCCTGCCTCTGTGGAGCTTCCATTCAAAAAATGTCGATTGTCCAAGCCCATGTTTCTGATCCTTCAAGGTTCGACTCTATGGCTGCTGGGCCACATAAAGGGAAGGGGGTTTCTGCCAGAGCTCGGGTCCCTAGTGTTTCCGGTCCTGTCTCCTGCACAGCTGCCACCAAGTTTATCCCTAGACTTTTAGCCACATCCAGGAGCAATAGGAATGCCACATGCTGTATTTCCTCATTTCAAACAGCTGGTGCACAGCTCTTTCCCAGTTATGGAGAATTTTGCTCCTCTATTTCTCCTCCTCTTTCCATGCCTCTCCTCTTAGCCCCCATCCCTGGCATAATCTCTCAGGGCTCAAGTTTTCGGAAACAAAGCTAGGGATGGACAGTCCCACACAAACCTTCTGAAACAAGAATGCATATAAAGACCTATTATTTTCTTGGGTTGGGGCGTGGGACTTGAATTAAGGATATTGTTTGAATCTACATTAATTATACTCTCACACATGTTAGTACATACTGTCACACACAGAGTCCTATAGTAACTATGTTTAAACCATTGTTTTTGAATTTATTCTGCATAGTTTTTTGTCTAATAGCTATATACAATAATAGTAATAATACCATATGATATATGACTAAGTTATAAAATGAATGGTATAGGTTAGTGATTTTAAAACACTAGTAACACAACTCCTCCTTAACTAAAATTTTAGCAGAATTTTTAGCCGTATGTGTTAAAACAGGTACAAACAGTGCAGCTATTTTGGAAACTGAAGAAGCGCAACTGCTTGGGCTCTTTCCTTGTGGCCTCTATTGTCACTTGAGCCATAAGAGCATAATTTGAAAGTCACTGATTTAATTTGCTTGTTTCTGGAAGAATCTCTAGAGAGATCACAAAAACCGATGATATTAATTACCTGGGGGAAGAGAACTGAGTACTTGAGGAATAAACATAGGAAAGAGACTTTTACTATAAATGCTTTTGTAGCTTTTGAATTTTAAGCAATATGAATGTATTATCTATTAAATAAATTAAAAAGGAAAGTCAATTTAAAAGAGACTCACCCCTCCCCCACCCCAACACAGATATGGACAGATAATAAGTGCTCAGATGGGGAGTTAATGTTATCTCTAAAGGTCAGAGAAATAAGACTTGAGCTGACCTTCAGGGGACCAGAGGATTGTAGACTGGGGAGAGGGAAGGACATTTCAATTAGGAACAGCATGAATGAAGTTTTGAAATTAGGAATGATCATCTTATAATGGGAAACAGTAAGGATGTTGATCTAGATGGCTGAGTTTGGGGAGTAGCAGAATGTTGGTAAGGAGGTGAATGTGACTTTTGTAAAATAATTTCCTTTATTTTCAAGAGAATTTCTTGTTTAAAAACATCTTTTCATTCATTGTTCCATATTTTCCAGCAAGTCTGTCAAGCAGAAAGTGCAGGCGTTATCTTCGTTTGCTAGATGAGAAATGGAGGCTCACAGAGATTAAATGATGTGCCCAAGGTTCTCAGTTGCTGATCGTATAGATCCAAATGCTAAATACTTACCAAAAATCTTCTCTGCATATCCCTTAGCTACCCCAACTCAGCTCCTCCTTCTATTTTCCTGTACACGGGTAAATGGTACAACCATTCAACCAGAAACCCAAGCCTGAGAGTCATCCCAGACTCCCCACCACCTCCTTCTCCCTAACCCCTGTCAGCTATCGGTCATCAAATTCTCCATCTTCCCTCATGAAAATCTCCTGATTCCAATCTAAACTTCATCGTTTTCCTCTCATGACTTCAGTCCTCCTCACCCTAGCACACGGCATGAAGTTCACACTCTTCAACCTGACATGTCAGGTTTTTCACAGTCTCATGCTTGCTTCTTCCCTGACCTCTCTTCTTGCTACACCTGTATAAATATACTTTGGACAATTAAACCATTGCCATTGCCAAAATATGCAATATCCTACAGGTGTTTACGGATGCTGTTTACTCTGCCTGGAATGCCCTTCTTCACTCCGACCTGCCTGCCATTGGTCTGAATTCCTACTTATTGTTCAAGACTTCACTTAAAAGATTAACCTTCCCTGATCTCCTGAGGCCGAGTGGAGAATGATGGGAGACTGTCAATGTTAGGTGCGCCTTCCTAATGCCTTGCTCATGTAGGCATTTGCATCGCTGTGATACATTTGTTTATTTACATCTCTCATTTGATTGGGAGCTCCTGAAAGGCAGTGATTACTCTATTAATCTCAAACATACCCCAGTAAATTTCACATGGAAAGCCTGCAGAAATTTTTGCTAACTGGATCAATGAAGGATTCATGGGGATGTAAGTTGGAAGACTTTGTTATGGTCAGTGTGGCTGGTGATTAGTGTCAATATATGCCCAAATTATTCACTACCACCTTCCTCATAAAAGAATGATTCATCCCCACCCCATTAATGCTGGGCTAGGACATGTGTTGTGAGCAAATGAGACATATGCCACACCCACGGTGAAGCTTTAAGAGGCTGTCTCTCTCTTCCCATCTGGCACAAGAATGGCACACCTCCGTCTTGGGCTCCTTCAGCCTTGGGGCTAAGATGAAGAGACATGTGGAACATAGCTACAGGGAACCTCAGCCCACATATAATGTGAGTAAGAAATAAACTTTTTTTGGTAAGCTACCAAGATAGCTGCCTTTTTATCTCAGCACAGCTGATTAATAGTTATAATGATAACAGAAGCATGGATGCTTATAAGTAACATTCTGAATGGGGCACTCAGTGAAGTTTACCAAAAGATATTTTGAGCTTTTGGAGTCTGTGATGATGTTAGGACACCTCCGTGTGGTGATATCTTGTAAGGAGATTTTGCTGTCTCTCAGCAGAGTGTCTGGAACATCATAATTAGCACTCAACAAATGCTTATTAAAGTGAACTATTGAATGGGAGCTTAGATTAAAAGTCAGAGCTGGAGATAAAGGTTTTAGAGCTTCCTTACAAGAGGACAGGATTTTCTACCTGCTGGAAAAAGTATCTGAGCGGTAGAGCAGAGGGCCAAGAGTTGAGGCTTGTGGAATGTATTAGGTAGGATTTAGGCAGAGGAAAGGGAATTATAGGTAGATAATAAAAAGCAAAGCAGGGACACAAAAATCACAGGAACCAGAGGAGAAAGCTGACGGGAAACTTGGAATCGTTAACAGTCACAAACGTGGCAAAGGTCAAACAGAAGGTGAACTGTACAAGGACAGAAGTCCTAGGATCACTTTAGACAGGTTCTGTATTTTCAGACAGCCTCTCTCAACATTCTGCTATACCAGAATATTTCTATCTAGCTTTCAAATAATTCTCACAGTGACACCAACTAGCTTATCCAGCCCTAAAGTGTCATGCATTCTCCACTGCAGTGCCCTCGTTAACATACAATCATAGAGCCGTTCCAATTTTCTTTTGTGATTTGACTCTTTCTTGCTTCCTAGCTGACTGTTTTTGTTTATTTTTATTTTCAAGCTCCATTTCTGGCCTTCCTGCTGACTTTCAGGCCACTCTATCTGGCAACATAACCCAAATTTATCCATCTCAGGGGTCTAGGACCATTGATTCCCAATCTTGAAAATCTTCTCCCGTTAGTGAGAATATGCTCTGATTCTTCTTTTCTGCTCTTATTTATTATTTTTATTATTTCTTCTTCTTTTTTGTAGTCACCTGATGCGTGTGCTCAGTGCACATGTATTTCATCCCTGTGAACGCTCACTGTAATCTTACTTCAACCTGCCCTTCCCACTGGATGCTCAAACGGTCCTACCGTATCGGGGCCCTTCTTGTTTTCAACTGTATAATGTTCTAGCTTGTCCTTACTACTTCCTGCTCTATTTCATAAGTGGTGAAGTGAAAGTAGTCGTTTCTTTAGGTGATAATACCAGAAAAATGTTGAAATATTCTTCCGTCTGCCTCTTTTGGATCACTAGCCCTTTGATCCAAGTTACCTGAGTGAATTCATCAATCTAACCTATAACAGAAGAGCCGGATCCATCTTGTTATCCTTTTCTTTTTAATATTTTACCATTACGTAGTTTACATTATGTTTAATATCAAATATACTATTTTTTATCACCATACTCTGAGAGCAGCAAAGTATAAGTGCTACCCTAATATATATGATTAATTCTATATGCATTATCATGAAATAAATGTATATAGCTATAGTCCTAAAGAGTTCAATGTTATGTTTGTAAATTGAGATCAGTCAGTGCACAACAAATGTATGGCAACCACATTAACAGAATTTAATTAAAATTTTTTCTTAAAGTGTTTTAATAGCCTATGGTAGAACCATTTAATTTATAAAGATAATTATTATTAAAAAATAGATTATTCTTAAATTATAAAGATTTGGGGCCAGCCTAGTGGTGCAGTAGTTAAGTTCGCATGCTCCACTTCAATGACCCAGGGTTCACAGGTTCAGATCCTGGACGTGGATCTAGCACTGCTTGTCAAGCCATGCTGTGGTGGCATCCCACATATAAAGTAGAGGAAGATTGGCACAGATGTTAGCTCAGAGCCCATCTTCCTCAAGCAAAAAAAAAGAGAAGGCTTGGCAATGGATGTTAGCTCAGGGAAAATCTTCCTCACACACAAATAAATAAATAAATAAATAAAATTTCTTTTAAAAGTTTAAAAAAAACTGATGAGATTGACATGGTTGCTTCTACAGACATTTTTATTTCTCTTTATTAGATGAATAGATGTTTCTTCTGTAAATGAGAAAATGCCCAACTCTGTTTATAAATGTCTTTGTAAGACTTCCAAATCAGTTATAAGTTAATGGGGCAACATTTATCACCCTTCAGTGTCAGAGCAGAAAACTGAAACATAATATATTTTTTCCCTTTGGGTCTTTCATTTTACATAAATACCAGGCTGAATAACTTAAGACTCTGACTTACTAATATTAATTCAAAACTTTACTAACATATTTTCATTACAATTGTGAAATTAATTTAGATTTGGTTCACCTGCTTTCAAAGATTATATTAATAAGTAACTACGAGAAATCATATAATTGGCTTTTAGTTTTTTCTGTGGAAAAAGAAAGTTTATTTTAACAATCAGCTGTTTTGATAATGGCCAGATTGGTATCAGTTACCAGCAAACAGGCAAAGCATATGCACAAAGTACTCGTGATTATTTGATAATGTGATTTTAATGATTATACTCAAAATTATTAAATGAGGATGGCACTGATGTGGAAACTAACAAGGACTCAGGTTCATCAGATCTGTTATCTTTATGGATATGGTTTCTCAAGTTTCCATGGTCATCACCTTACTGCAAATATCTCCTCTGTGTTGCCCAATCTAGTAAATGAAGCCAGTTGATCTCGTCAAGTTTATATAGATGTACTATTCAAAATTGTTATAAATATGTATTACTTTAAAATGATTGACCATTTTCTCTGTGAAACTCATCTTTTCCTGGTCTCCCACCTAAATGCTCAAAAATAAAAGAAAAATTAAATAATTTATGGTATGCTCATGTAGAAAAATACCATGTAGCCATTGTATATAAAACTATGTGAAGGAGGAACTTAAAACTGAGGAAGAGGAAATATGTATACTAGATGGGTCTAAACTAGGTGCAAGAGCCTTTAATAGAAATTAAGCCACCAGGGCTTTAAGGAGAGGAATTTGGAATCTGAGTTCAAGATTCAAGAGGAGGAACATTTTCAGTTCTCAAGGTCTGGAATGTGGCTATGGGAATGTAAGGCTAAACTGAAATGGAGGCCATTGGGACTGAGAAAGGCAGGCCCTTGTGAGATTACGTGGTTGAATGTGTTGTCTACATGAATTTGTAGGATCAAGATAATGGCAGGAGTTGCCATGAAGAGTAAGACCTTTAGCTTGGTGTCAGAATCTTTAGATCATATGGTTGGAGTAGGTCAAAGAGAGGCGAGAAGGAAGCGAGAAGAAGGATAGTATAATCTGGAGACCTGAGGAGGAATGACAACGCCAAAATGGGATAGAGAGTGATAAATGTGAAAAGCTTGAGATTAAAAAGTAAGTTTTTTGGTTTTTTGTTGTCATTGTGGTTTTTAAAGGAGTACTGCCTGTGGTTTGAAAGTATCCATTGGAGCTAGGGGAATGCCAGCTTCTTCTAGTTGCTTTTGCTTGGAACGGGGGAGAAAGGTAGTTTCTCATAAATGCTTGCAAGAAAAACTGAAGAGATAGGATTTAGATAGCTAGAAAAGAATGGTAAGACATTTCAGACAAGGGGAGTAACAGGAGCGTGGAGGTGAAGAAGAAAAAATAATAATTGATCATACTGAGGTTTAAAGGAATGGAGTGATGAGACACAATTGGAAAAAAATTGGGACCTGATTGTGGTGAGCTTTGAATGTCACTTGACCTCTAGGAGAGTGGTTCTCATTTATTTTCCCCCCACTGTAATTCATCTGATAGAAAGAAAAAAAAGGAAGAAACTCATGTTCCCATCAGTGATCATGGTCCAATCCCACTGAATAACCACTCTGTCCAAAAGGTCCTCATGGATTAACCACTCATAAAATTGATTTTTTTTTTTTTTGAGGAAGATAAGCCCTGAGCTAACTGCTGCCAATCCTCCTCTTTTTGCTGAGGAAGACTGGCCCTGAGCTAACATCCATGCCCATCTTCCTCTACTTCATATTTGGGACACCTACCACAGCATGGCTTGATGTGTGCTATGTCCACACCCGGGATCCGAACTGGCAAACCTCAGGCCACCGAAACGGAACATGTGCACTTAACCCCTGTGCCACTGGACCAGCCCCTGATTATGTACTTAAAAGGAATACGTTCTCCAGAAAAAAATTTCAGAAACCTAAAAATTGAGCTAGGTGATGTGACAAAGGCCATACAGCTAACAAGTGGTTGATTTCATGTTCAAATGCTGAAAAACTGTCTGAAATGCTGTCTGAAAATACAGAACCTGTCTAAAGTGATCCTAGCACTTCTGTCCTTGTACAGTCCACCTTCTGTGTGACCTTTGCCACGTTTGTGACTGTTGACGACTCCAAGCTTCACATCGGTTTTCTCCTCTGGTTCCTGTGATTTTGTGTCTCTGCTTTTCTTTTTATTATCTACCTATAATTCCCTTTCCTCTGCCTAATCCTAATCTCCAAAACTCTTCCATCATCTCAAATGGAACAGTAACTCCCCTCTTCCCCTCGCCCCTGGTAACCTCTGTTCTGCTTTCTGTCTTTGTGGATTTGACTGTTCCAGGTACCTCATATGAGTGGACTCATACAGTATTTTTCTTGCATGTGTATTTTTGGTACTTTCAAAAGCATCTGGCCTAGTGAATTGAGAATAAATATAATATCAGTTGGTGGTTCACATGGGAATGATACAATGGAATGAAAGTGCTTTTTTCTAGGGGTCAGCCAGATAGCATAGTGGTTAAGTTTGTGCACTCCGCTTCCGCAGCCTGGGGTCTGCAGGTTCGGATCCTGGGTGTGGACCTACACACCGCTCATCATGCCATGCTGTGGTGGTGTCCCACATACAAAATAGAGGAAGATTGGCACAGATGTTAGCTCAGGGCCGATTTTCCTCACCAAAAAAAAAAAAATGCTTTTCCACCTTTTACCTGTAAAATTCAGAATTCTCAGGCTTAAAAGCTATATCTCTCTCCTCTTCTTTCAGAATAAAATGTAACCTCTTATTCGTTTTGGAATTTTACTTACAGCTAAATTACTTACTTTTAGCCACAAAACGTGTAACTATACTACTGATAATCCCGTTTGTAATGACCATCAATTATGTCCCAAGCCCCTTAAATACTTTATTGAATTTTAATCTTCACAACAACTCTATGAAGTAGGTAATGACCCATTTTGTAAGGATGGAAATCAAGACTGAGAGACTTTACGTAACTTGTTCAAAGCCACACAGCTGTCAGGTCACTCATAAATAGAAGATAAAAACAAAGACAAACAAACACACAGCAACAGAGATTGGATTGCTGGTTACCATAGGGCAAGGGGGGAGGGGAGGAAGGTGAAAGGGGTGATTAGACTCACATGTGAGGTGATGGACTATAATTAGTTTTTGGGCAGTGAATATGATGTAATCTACACAGAATTTGAAATATATTACGATGTACATCTGAAAGCTATCTAATGTTATAATCCAATGTTACTGCAATAAAATAAATTAAAAAAATAAAAAACAAAAAATAAAAGTACTAACACTTAAAAAGAAACTTGGCTTTGCTGGGCATTAGGTTAGCTCATAATTTTTAACAGTCATGAATAATACCTCACTGATGTCAATGCAACCTACATGAATAAAATACAATTTCAAATCTTTTTTTTTAAAAAAAAAAACAATGTCAGGAATTGAACTCAGATCTGTGGCTCGAAAACTCAGACACACTCACCACTGCTACCTGAACAACAATGTGATAAAGATTAGAAACAGTTATCTTTTTCGGAACCCAAACGTCTTCAAATATATAATTTCCACTGTGTTTCTTCTGTATAAAAATATTTAGTGGTTATATTTGCCTCAAGAGGACTTGGAGAAATACGATATTAAAGTCAATATTTTAAATTCACCTCAAATACCAAGAATTATGCCTCGCTTACTATAACAAAGAAAGAGAATTTAAAATGAAGTAACATTATTGTGTTCATTTGTAAATAACATATTGCAGCCAACTGTTTCTTAATTACTCAGACTGTTGATAAATAATCCAGCCCTTCTGCTCTCCACAGACAATTTGCTGTGGCTCAGACCAGGCAATTCAAACAATACTAATTACAGTGAAACCCTTTTATATGAATTCCTATTTGTCGTGGGGAAGAAAACCCCGATGTAAAAGATTAAGGCACTCTTCTCTGATTTTTTGTCTGAAATGTAGCATCTATTACCTGGTAAGGCACTCTTCTCTGATTTTTTATCTGAAACGTAACATCTATTACCCGGGCTCAGATTATATTAGTCGAATGAATTTTGAGTGAATAAAAATGGATGAAGTTGTATTTTGTGTTGAAAAAATATGTTTCATTGCTTTTACTGTTTATCGTACATTGAGTTGTGTTAATTTTACATTTTTAATTAAAAGATAGAACATATGTGGAAGCTTTATTTAAAGCACTATTTTCATTGAAATAAGTTATGTTGCTAAACGATTATTTACTGTAATAGAGATTTGTATATTAATAGATAAATGTGTCTCTACTAGAAAGAAACCAAGACTTTAGGAAGCCTTCACTATATCAGGGGATTTGCTGTAACGTGATATTATTGTATTTATGATTTTATGGTGTTAAAATGAATATTAAATGAAACAAAATTCCCAAGGATTACTCAGGAGGCATCTAAGTACATAACATTTTGTACAGATGGTTGGAAGGCACAATTTTGTTCCATCACTGCATCCATATCCTTGAACGATTTCGACTGAAGACAGCATTTCTTTGAATTTTTCATTAAACCAGACGTCTTGAAATATGAATTCCTTTTATGTTTCTGTGAGTTTTGGCTAAAAGAACCCCAGTGAATAAATCATACAATACTGCGTGTCACCAGCACTTGTGAATATTTCTGCTTTGTTATTCTATCCTCAGTAGAGCACCATTGATTATCAAACTCAGCGGAGAGCACTTTATGATCATATATCTCCATTAGCTCCTAGTTTGACTACCATAGATTTTTCTGGTTAAGCCTGCATTATGTATTAGGAAGCCTATCTCTTCAATACAAAGTTTGATTTCATTTTTCTAAGCCTAGAACTCTTATTATGTATTATGTATAAAGATTCTTATCTTTTATATGTAAAAATAGGCTGCAGTGTCTTTCTGTAACTGAAATATATGCCATCTTTTTTTTCTTGATTCACAGTTAGCATATTATACTATGAAGATGAATCTCTACAATGAAATGGCTGTCAGGGTAAATATTTCTTCACTTGTTAAACAAATGAAAAGTCAATTGTGCCCTGAATTTGCTTTTAATAAAATGAGCAAACCAGAATAATGCAAATTTGATTGATATGCTAATGGTAAAGAGAGAAAAGAGTACATGGTTAAAAAGTTAGTTATACTAAATAATCCTGGCAGTATTTAAAAATTAAGAGTAAAATGTAAAACATGTAATTAGCAATGCTTATGTTTTAGAATGTTAAATATCTCTGGGCCATATCTAGAGAAAGACTGTAAATATTAATGAAGCAATGTATTCGTTTCCATGTGTCATATAGAATATTATGATAAATAGATGAACATGGTTCTGGAATATAAGATTCCTGCCCAATACAAATCAATTAGAAATTATTCATATGATTTAACAGTAATAAAGTCAGTTGCCAGCTTAGAAGTTTTATTTCTATCATTTCTATTTCATTTTTATGTGTCATTTTCCCAATAGAAAGGTGAATTTAGTGATTATAGTGCTTGAACTTGGTTTCTGCAGAGATTTGGGGAAGGGGCACAACAAAAATATTATTTCTTTTTTCTCAGGCAATATGGTGATAGCTTAATTGTTAAGCTATTAGAAGTGGAGAAATTACTTAAGTGCGTTTCATTAATATCCTTAACACCTACGTTGCCTTATATTTTCTTTCATTAATCTGTTCTTACTTCTGTTAATAATGGATTTCGTTTTGGGTGAGGCAAGGTAGCAAATTACCTTCTGAAAGTCGTATGTTGACCCAGGGCAGGTAAATTAACATTAAGAATTCTTTCCTCTACACGTGTGAGTGTGCTGAGGTCCTAGCCCAGGGACATCTCCAGTATATCTGTCCGTCTACCTCTCTGTTCTTCTGTAGTTTAAGGAAAGAAACAAGAGGAAGAAGTGGATCTTCTTGCTTCTTTCCTGAGCCAGAGGCAGATACTCCAGCTACAGTGGGCTATTTACCTTTCGTAATGATACAGTAATATAGGAAAACAATTTAGTTTTCCTCTTTTACTAGAATGCTTGAGTCTGGGAATTTAGGAGATCTTGATGCTCTGTACATTTCTGCCAAAGACTTAACCTCTGAGCCTAAAATACTGTTAGATTCTTTCTTTTCTATTTACCCCATGTCAGATGCATCTCCAAAGTAAAAAGCAAGAGATGAGCAAGAGCCTAGAGCAGTTGATGACTGAAGACTTAGATGTCCTTATAGGTCACCAGGGGAAGACAGAGGCACAGAAGATAGGGTTAGAAAAATGCATTCTCTTATTATTGTTTAGCTCCAAATCTGTGTATAGAATTCTAATCTGACTTGAATCGTTAAGCTTCCTTTTACCTAGACTCGGCACATCTAAGAACCCCCATCAATCCAAGCCGCATGGAAGGCAGAGTTTTTGGCTTATTCCCTCATCATACTAAAGCTGCATTTCCTCATCGCATTGCCCAAAGTCAACTTGTCTTTGATTAACGTCAATGGACAATGTTGAACTTTCCCTGAGTCCTATGATCCTGGAAAACAGCAAAGTTTAAAAATTCCCCCACCCTTTTGTGTTTTGGAAATAGCTTTCTGCCAAAAATCCACCCATCCCCATATGACTTAGATACGAGGCACAGATGCTCCCGCTCCTTTATGTACGATGAGGCCACACACAGACTCTCCCTAAATTCCCATTCTTTACCTCACAGATGATTAGCTGAACTGCTTGTCCCCATAGATCAATTGGAAAAATATGTTTGTTAACCCTGTGGTGGTTAAGTTCGCTCCCTCCCCCGGTCCCTGAACTTCAGCCAGCAGAGAGCATCTCCTTAACACCCCCTCCTGAAAATAGGCCGACTACAGGGTAAAACGTTCTCTGGTCTACTATCTGAATTTGCCACCCTTTCATCTCACTTCCCCATATCTGCTTCTTTCTAGCCTTTTTACCCCTTCCTCTAAAAGGGAAACACTTTTTGCCTAATCCTTGATGTGCTTGCACTCCTATGGTCAAAGTGTTCTCCCTATTGCGATAGCTCATCTCCACATATAGCAGTGGTCACTCACCCCCTCTTCCTTGCAATAATTCTTTCAAATGAAGTCTCCCCTTACTATGTCGGGATTTGCTTTTTATTTGACACATTCCAAGAAAGAAGAGTAGGAGTGGAAATGCAGTGGGCATTAAAGTGAGGGGAAGGAAGACATGAGCATTACCTAGAGTCTGGAATGATCCACTAAAGACTCTCAGGAATTTTTGTAAGACTACTTGGAGTGTGTAAATACTACTGTAGAAAATTTGTGATAGAAACACTTCTCTAACAAGGAGCTCCAAAGACTTCCTTCAGAGGTTGGGTGGCTTAACCTGGAAATGGACTAGGTACTTCCTGTTCCTTTGATGAGGAATCGGGAATGAGGCTCACTTGCATAGAGGCCATAAGTGATTCCCTAACAGAGGTTAATTTTTAGCATTGATTGGTCACAGAGACCCAAACTGAATCTAGTGGTAAATGGATTTTTGCAAGACGGTGCTCTGAAAATTTTGCTCTCTACAAGAGTGAGCGCCTGAAGAGACCGTTGTGTGGTCCACAAAGCTTCGAGTTGTACACATCTACAGATTACAACCCTAATTGGATACCAGTAGCTGAAGCTTTGCTTCTGATGTCTACAGCTCTTTCTTTTCAGATCATAAGCTACAAAGTAGCTTTGTTTACAATAACTACCCTAGAAATGATTTAAATATGGGTGGCAGTGAGGATTCAAGAAGAACCTCTAAGAGTAACATAACTGCCAAAAATCTATGTGGCCAATAATATTCAGACAGATAAACAGGTACCCAAATCATGAGTAGGATCTTCACGTACAATCGATAAGGAAAATTTTTGTCTTAATTTGCCTCATGTACTGAGCCAAACGCAAGTTATATATTTAACTGTTCACTCCTAGCATAACAAGTACATTATAGTCAATTGCCCAAGAGGCTAGTGGAGCATTTTTGAAAAGAGAAGCATTTAAAAAATTTATTTTTAGCCTATCCATTCCTAACTAGATCTCACTCTTTTATAATGAAGAATAAATTATGTGTATATGATTTTTTTATGTAACAGATATTCATGGCCTGATTTGCTGCATTTATTTTTTAAAGGGTCACCTTTTGTCTAAAGACTTTATGATCCCCCTACCTTGTGGAATTGATCACTCTCTCTTTTTGTGTTCCTATTTTACCATTGGCATACTTCTGTTATAGAACCTGTAACATTTTATTATCCTTACTAATTTACATCCACCCCCTACACACTGTAAGCCCCTTGGGGCCTGGATCCTATCTTCTGAGTCTCTGAATCTACAGTTCCTGACTTATAGTAGGTGGTTAAATAAATGTCCCTGGAGAAGTCAATGAATGTTGACTCATTCTTTTCTAAACAAGGAGTAAAATAAAAGTCGTTTGTTCTAAATACTTTTTCTCTAAGTCCCCAAGTGCCTTTGTTGGAAATTATTTAAGCCTTTGCTGGGGGATCTGTAAGGTTTTCTTTGTTACCTGACTAGCGTGTGTGGTGTGGATAAACTGGATGGTAAAGTAACATTTGGTTAGCGCAGTTCGCACGGGAATGCAAAACCTCAGGAGCTTTGGGTCCTTGCCAAAGGACCATGATAAGTACAAGTTTGAAGGAGCTTTGCTATGCTATAAGCTACTGTCAGAACCCACAGTTTGCCTTTACAAAACCCCTGTTACTGATTTGCTGCTAGGCCAGTGAAGTCAATTAATACAGCAATAAATTGCTCAGTAAATTTTTATTTTAGCTCCTGGGACCCTATTCCCCGTTTCTCTGTGTGACACTCTATTGCCTTTTGGTCTTCAATTTTACTTTGCTCCAGATTAGGGTTCTACTTTTCTTCCAGCACCCTGGGCATGCCATTGTGGATCTTATTTAAATTTGGCCTCCAACTTTTATTTTCAGTTTTCTTTCTTTGATACCTTTCAGTATCTTATACAAATCTTACGCTATGATTCAGTTGCTCAACTCATTTCTCTCCCTGTCTCATCTAGATGTACAATTATCTATCTTCTGACAGCCTGGTAGAAATAACTCTCTATTTCTGGTTCTAGCGGGCATCTACTTAAGCACTTGAGTGTCATCTCAGGCCGACCAAAGACTGGGCAGAGGGGCCGGCCCGGTGGCGCAGTGGTTAAGTTTGCATGGCCCACTTTGGCAGCCCTGGATTCACCAGTTCAGATCCCCAGTGTGGACCTACGCACTGCTTGTCAAGCCATGCTGTGGTAGGCGTCCCACATATGAAGTAGAGGGAGATGGGCACAGATGTTAGCTCAGGGCCAAACTTCCTCAGCAAAAAGAGGAGGATTGGCAGCAGATGTTAGCTCTGGGCTAATCTTCCTCAAAAACAAAAATGTTATCAGACTTTTTCCTTTCGGTTTCAAAGATCTATGAGGAATGAAAAATGGTGATAATCGAAAGCTTACAGAGTTTTAAAGAACTACAGATGTAATTGATTGTTTCCGGTAGAATTCCTTTTACCCTGGAAACCTTTACATGTTATTGATCAATCGCATATATTTACTTAGAGATATTTTGCTGGAACCTGGAGGTTCTCACTGATCCTTTATTATTGCAGTTGTTTTAAAAGATTTAACTTGAAATTAGTGCCCCAAAACATTTTAGTTCAGATAGAAACCCTCACTTTAAGGAAAATAAAAACTATAATAACAAGAGAAGCGCTAGACTAAAACAACCCACTTGAAAAATAACCATAACTTTATTGGCTTTTTCCTCTTAGAGCTCTGGATCTATATAAAAAACTTTAATTTACAGAAATTAATCTAACTGGAAACATCAATTAACCATTTTATTTTATTTCCCACTTGTGTTTAAGATATAAAAAAAATATGAGAAGAGTTTAGATGGTGTCTTTAATTAAAAAATGGGGGGCCAGCCGGGTGGCGCAGCAGCTAAGGTTACACCTTCTGCTTCAGTGGCCCAGGGTTTGCTGTTCAGATCCTGGGAATGGACCTATACACCACTTGGCATGCCATGCTGTGACAGGTGTCCCACATATAAAGTGGAGAAAGATGGGCATGGGTGTTAGCTCAGGGCCAGTCTTCCTCAGCAAAAAGAGGAGGATTAGTGACAGATGTTAGCTCAGAGCTAATCTTCCTCAAAAAAATAAAAATAAAAATGGTTAAATATGTGTCAGATATACAAGGATTCATCGCAAGGTCCTAAACTATTTATAATCCTATTTTCATATTTTTAATACTATGAAGTAAGTATTTATGTTTAGAATAATGACTCTAAGATTAGATAGATACAGTTAAATAGACAAATTAATTCAGGGAAAGGATTCTGAAGGTCTCATATACTAGACATTATGTTAGATTCTAGGAATACAAAATGAGTAAGACACAGTCTTGTTCATGCAGAAAAAGGCGTCCCAAAACGTCAGCCTAAGAAATAAGGGGGAAGGGACCATCTCAACAATCCCGAGCTTTTGCCTGATGATGGACAGCTATTTAAATGTTCCATCATCAGGCAAGACTATTTCTTCTCCCTTCCTGCTACTTCTAGTCCCAATATCATCATGAAATGATTAAATGTCTTTGTAGAGAAAGCAAGTATAATGTCAGATAGAGTCGGGAAATGGAATGTTAAAGAGAAGAAACTGCCCCTGGAATAATTATCCAGAATCTTCTGCTAGCTAAAAATATCCAGTTAAGATTTATATATGTATATTTTTGACATGATAATGCAGTGACAGCTAGAATGGAAACTTGGAACTTACTGTATTTTAAACACCCTATCTTTGAAAATTTAGCAGACCCACTCTTCTGTGCTCACTGTAGAGTTTTGTGGAATGTTGGGCATTCTAATAGTGTAATTGTGAATAACTGAGTTCTACTTCTTTGCTCTCATACACATTTAGAGCATTAATACTAGGTAGGTTATTATCGATGAATTTGTTTTCCATGTCTTCATTTTAATTTTAGGTGAGAAAATGTTATTTTTTTCTCTGTTTTGATAGCATTCCGGTTACTTTGAATTTTGAGGAATAAAAGTAAAGCCAGTGGAGGGAAACTCTTTCCTATGAGCAGATGGCTTTTGCTATAGCAAGGTTTTGCCATTTGTTTTAGGGCTTAAAATAAACATTATTTATAAGACCACTTACATTTTGATGTTACTTAATGAGGAATATGCATCATTGATTTGACTAGCTTAAGAGGTCATTTAGAACTTGCCCGTTAACAAGCTGTAATCTGCTGAGCACACAATGGCTTTGTTTAAAATTATCTATTCAGAGCTGATCAATGACAATAATTGTTTTATACCAATCACTTTTGAAAGTTGCTAATTACTTTGAAGGACATGAATACTAGCCCCTCCCTTTTGTTTTTTGGAAGTATTAACCCCTTCACCTTGAAATTAAGAAGAAATGTTATCAAAAGTCATCTTGCCTCTTGAAAGTACTTTTCCTTCTAATTAAAAGTTTATTCACTAGTACTGGGATATCAACAGGAAATTTAGGCAAAATTCAATATGTCATTTGTTCCTATAACAGGAAGTACAGTAGAACCTCAGCATATTGTGTCTTATCATGTCAATTAGCTGTTGGTTAAACTGGGCTCCCTACGGTATAAGAAAATGATATCTTTTAAATTTAAGAACACAGCCACACTCTCTCTTTATAACACGTCCGCGCTCTCTCTCTTTGTAACACGTCCACACGCTCTTTCTCTCTTTCTGGGTCCATCCATAAGATGTTCTAGTGGACTTTAGACCACGACAGAGCTCCGTTTGTATCCTGACTGCTATTTCCTCTTTTACTGGTTATGTGACCTTGATCACGTTATTTAACCTCAGTTTCTCCATTTCTAACAGAGATCATGGCCTATTCACAAGGTTATCATGAGAATGAAAGCAGTTAGCAATCACTTGACTGGATGGCGGCCTGTTCACCCACTCACATGCCCACTACGCTGATAGGACCTAGTCATAAATCAACATCTTCCTCTTTCCTTCTTGACACTCCAGCATGCATCTTTTATGTTTCCTGGCACATTTAATCTTATTTTATTTAGAACTTAATGATGTTTTCATGTGATAGGTAGTGCCTCCCTTAACACTATTTGATATCCCAATATTTTCTCTTGCCTCCTGAGTCACTCCTGTTGCTGATGATGGGTTTTCTGTAGGTACTTTTGTTTACAAGTCTTTTCTTCAATACGATCATTACTGTGCATGCAGTAAGAGTATGCTGAAACATTTGAAGTTATCCAACCAGCTACATGACCTTAGGCAATTATTTACCCTCTCTAAATACCAATTTCCTCTTCTATCAAATGAGGCTAATAATAATTTCTACCTCAGAATGAGACTGTAATGATTAAATTAGATAAGCCAGGAAAATATTCACCTATTTGCATGTATGATTTATACATGTATACATATTCCAATTGATGATTCTTTTTCATTAGGAAAGTGCTTTGTGTCAATTCCTCTTCTTTCCTTATCAGTCGTAATATGATTTTGGTCAAATTAGAGGGAGATAGTTTCTAAATTGAGTATATAATTCTGGAAAAATTAATTTGCATTTAAAGAATTAATCTCTAAAATAAGATCATTTGAAAAATATTTGGAAAGACGTTCTATAACGTTGTTGCATTAGCTTGCTATTTCACTTCGTTTTACTTTCTGGAATTATTGTCTCTGATTTAATTGTTCTTACAAGCAGTTTTGCATAACTTCAATTATTTTAGTCATTCTCACACTGGGGTTAACTAAAACACTTCTTTAGAGTCTTTTAAATGGCCATATTTTAAAACAGAGAAAAATAAAGGATCAGAATTCAAGTAAAACATGTTTCCTATTTATTCTTATAGCTCCAATGTTCAAGTTATAAAAATTTTAAACTCAACATATTTAGTTAAAATGTCATAGGCAAATGAGATAAAACCAAATGCACTTAGGTATAATCTCTATAGTAATTACTCTTTCCTATTAAAAAAAAATAATGTTTAGTGAAAATGTGTGTTCCTAGCCTAGCTAACTGTGCAAAACATTGGAAGGACATCGTATCAAGAAAGAGAACCATATATAGTATGTGAATAACTCATAAATATATGCAAAATTGCTATAAAATTTTAGAGAATAAAGTTAAATCTTTATGCAAGGCTAAGTGAACATTTTTTCAATTTTTGCTCTTTCTTCTGTCTCTAGTCCTTTAAAGAAGTTGAGATTTTTTTTTCCTACAAAATTAAGATCTATGCATTTTTATTTTTATTTGTTTATTTTTTTGAGGAAGATTAGCCCTGAGCTAACTACTGCCAATCCTCCTCTTTTTGCTGAGGAAGACTGGCCCTGAGCTAACATCCATGCTCATCTTCCTCTACTTTCTATGTGGGACGTCTACCACAGCATGGCTTTTGCCAAGTGGTGCTATGTCCTCACCCAGGATCCGAATCAGCGAATCCTGGGCCGCCAAGAAGGGGACCGTGTGCATTAACCGCTGCACCGCCAGGCTGGCCCCTATACATTTTTATTTTTGTTTTGAGTTTTTCTAATAGAGGTAATATTAGCAAAGATAGAGCTTGGGGAGATTGACTGATTCTCATGATTATTGGGGCATTATAAGGCATCTAGCAGCCCTCTTACGTATCTTCTCTTAGAGCCCCCAACATTCCTCTCATCTGAAAAAAACAGATACTGTCAACAGAAATGTTCATTCATTGAAAATTGCAGTTCACTTTGTTCCCAGTTCCATATTGCAGTGGTTTAGAGAATGGGCTCTCTGAGGTCCCAGTTTCATTCCTGGATCCATCACTAGCAGCTGTATAATTATGAGAAAATTACGTAGCTTCTCTTTAGCAGTTTTTTCATCCCTAAGCAGTATTCTATTTCATCTCATAGCAGTATCCCATGAGTATTTCATCTCATAGCAGTATTCTAAAGACTAAACACATAAATGAGAGCAAAACTCTTAGAATAGTGCGTTGTATATAGTAAGAACTCAATAAATGTTAACTGTGGTTAAAGAAGTATTAAAATGTCATGATGAAGATACAAGACAACATTTTGTTTAGAGACTTTGATACCGCTGAATTTAAAAAGCCCATTAAAAAATTGATTTCCATGAGACCAAATGCAATCTTCAAGTCAGTTGGTTATGAAAAACAAAAGATCCATGTGGTCAGGCTGTGGAAATGGCAGGAAATGGTAAAGCAAATTTTTAATCTTTCAATAGTTAACTTCACATTTAGTATTTGTAAGGCAATTATAAATGTTTTAAAAATATGTATAATGACATGTTTTTGTCTTTATAATATTTTATGATAAATCTGTGGGTAAAACTTACATTTGCAACTATATAAACAGTTATATTAGTGGAAAAGCCTAACACTTTGTTTGATATGAGTTATCATCCATCATGACCTTGATTTTGAAGAATTATTAATATTTTCACTAAAAAAATGTTCTCTGGCATATTTTATCTTTTTCTTTTACTTCAATAGATTCAGAGGCGATGGCGAGGCTATAAGATTCGGAAATACTGCTTTGATTATTTTTATTTGAAGGAGTACCTGAGAGCTGTTACAGAGACCAATGATGCGATTAGGTGAGTGGTATAATCATTAGTCTACTAGTGAAAATTCCAGAAAGGATACTCAATAAATGTTGATCGTTAGCTTATTAGGGAATACTTTCTAAAACTATTTTAGGCTGACATTTATTGATAAGGTAGAGATAAATTATTCTGTTAAAAATTTATTGTTATATTTTTAAATATCTTGTACTCTTGACTCTTAATTAGATTATTTATGTGAGTAGTAGGCCTATCTTGTTCCTACGTGAAATAGTTTGGTTTCAATAAAATTATCACCTTTTGGGATGGATGTTTCTGTAAAATGATCCCTTAGATGCACCTTAACTCTGGTAAGCCTCTGATGTATCTTGAGAAACATGTTCAATAGCAAGCACTTGCCTCTCAAAGAAGAAAATATCATGGAGGATATTCAAATAGACTACTTTACTGTCGGTTTTTATTTCTTTCAACATGTGGAAAGAAAGCACCTGGATTTAGGCCATTAGGATGATGTCGTCTATAGATTTATACAAAGTAAAGTTATTGTAACACTCTTCAGTCAGCTTTACCAAAGCGCTATTTATTAAGTTTTAATATTACGTCAAAAATAGTTAGTTTTTTGCTCTTGTAATATGCTGCATTCTAATAATATATGACCATATGCCTAAGATACATTTAGATAAAAAGGGAATAGTAACTAATAATAGTCAACATTTATGTAGTAGTTTTACTTTCAAATTTTTTTCCACATACATTATCTTATTTTACTCTTAAAATTCTTTCAGCTAGAGAGAATAATTGGCAATAAGTTGTTAAAATATTTTGTCTGGGACCCTAACCTTATATATATTGTAAGAAATATCTAAAAACTAATTTCCCTGGGGCCAGCCCCGTGGCGCAGCGGTTAAGCTCGCATGTTCTGCTTCAGCGGCCTGGGGTTCAACAGTTCGGATCCCGGGTGTGGACCTATGTACTGCTTGTCAAGCCACGCTGTGGCAGGCATCCCACATATAAAGTAGAGGGAGATGGGCATGGATGTTAGCTCAGGGCCAGTCTTCCTCAGCAAAAGGAGGAGGATGGGTGGCAGATGTTAGCTCAGGGCTAATTTCCCTCAAAAAAAAAAAAAAAAGATTTGAAAACTAATTTCCCATGGTATAGCAGTTAGGTTTGCATGTTCTGCTTCGGGGGCCCGGTGCTCGCTGGTTCGGATCCCAGGTGTGGACATGGTACCACTTGTCAAACCATGCTGTGGTAGGCGTTCCACATATAAAGTAGAGGAAGACGAGCACGGATGTGAGCTCAGGGCCAGTCTTCCTGAGCAGAAAGAGGAGGGTTGGTGGCAGATGTTAACTCAGGGCTAATCTTCCTCAAAAAAAGAAAAAAACCAAAACTAATTTCCCAACTTTTAAATTTCTCACATATGTTGTAGATATAAAAGAATCTGCTCTTCGGAGATTAACTCTAGCAAATTCATGAAGTTGATTTCTTTGGGAACAGGACTAAAGGTTTGGGGAGGCTGTAATAGGATTTAGTCAATGAGAGAAGTTGGAAAACTCAGAAACGTGGCTCGTAGTTGACTGCTGTATAATTTCTTCCTAAGAAATCTGCAGTTCTGGAGATGGGCTGGCTGGCTGCAAATGGCAGACCTGAGCTTTCAGGAAGAGAGAGCTAGTAAAGTATGCAGGAGAGGGAATTTGAGCAGGGCTGGGACTAGTTGAGGCAAGTGAGGCTCTGACAGCACCCACTTTAAGGAGTTGCTCACAGTCAGGGTCATGCAAGGGCCAACCCTTCAATTCCAAACCCCCAAGAGTGTCTCCTTAAATTCAACAGTTTAGAGACCTCCCTCACTTCACTTGGTCCCATCCCTGAAGAGGAGAAGGACCTCAAAGAGACAAACATGTGGATGGGTGGTTTGGAACGGCCTGTACCTTCTGTTCAACAGGCATCTTCATTAATCCTTGTTTTTTTCCTGATTTACAGGGAATATATCTAGTCACTAGAGAGTCTGGTGTAGCAGTGCTGACAATTTTATTTAGCTTGGTATTCTTTATCATATTACAGACTTATTATTATATGTCTACCTCTCTTAGAGTTTTTAAGCCAGAATGGAAGTTGAATGTAACAAATAACTTTTCCATCATCTATTAAAATAATTGTATATGATGTTTTTCCTTTTTGACCTATTGACATATTAGAGAATGTATTTCTAATGGATATACTAATATTAAACCATCATTGTGTGCTGTGAGTATATCTAACTGAGCCATTGTTAATTATTCTTTTTTTGTTTTGTTTTTTGGAGAGAAGGATGATTTGCCCTGAGCTAACATCCATTGTTAATCGTCCCCCTTTTTTTTTTTTTGCTTGAGGGAGATTAACTCTGAGCTAACATCTGTGCTAACCTTCCTCTGCTTTGTATGTGGGATCCCTCCACAGCATGGCTGATGAGTGGAGCAGGTCCGTGCCCAGGATCCGAACCCGTGAACCCAAGCCACTGAAGCAGAGCACACAGAATTTTAACCACTCAGCCATGGGCTGGCCCCCTATTCTTTTGATTTACTACTAAATTATATCAATATTCTATGTAGGATACTTATATCCACTTTTGTATGCTTGGTTAGTTATGATTTTTTTCTTGTCTTGCAGTTTATAGGTCTTATTTATCAGGTTTTTGCTATATTTATTAGATGAATTGAGTAGAGTATATGACATGGGGATTACCGTGTTGAAAAGGAAGATCACTCCTCTGTTTTCTGTGTACTCAACACTCTACTCTCAGTACTTCTGGTCAACAAATATGTGGGTTTTCCTACCAAGTCATTCTTAGACACCAGCTGAATGTCCTACAATTAAACTCAATTCTGACACTATCTACCTGGAGATCTATCTCCTATCTACCATCAGATTCTACAGGTTAAGGGTTCAGTTTCACAAAACAGCCTCTTCCCGACCTCAGCTTCAGACACCATTTGTAAGTGTGGGGCCCCAGGTTACCCACCACTTCTGTCCAACTTGCCTACAAACAGAAGATTCCCAGGACCTCCTGCTTAGGTTCTGTCATTAGCTAGAACAGCTCAAGAACTCAGGAAAACAGTTTATTTACTGGATTGCCCATTTATTATGAAACAATACAACTCAGGAACAGCCAGAAGGAAGAGATGCATATGGCTAAAGATGGGGCTGAAGGGACCTGGAGCTTCCGTGCCCTCATGGAGGGGCGTACCGTCCTGCCAGCACTTCCGTATGTTCGGCAACCTAGAAGCTTTCTGAAGTCTGCAGTTCAGGGATTTTTATGGAGGCTTTCTTACATAGGTATGATTGATTAAATCATTGATTATTAGTGATAACTCAACCTCCAGCCCCCTCCCCTCCCCAGAAGTTGAGAGGGTGGAGCTGAAAGTTCTAACCTGAGCTGATTGGTTGCCCTGGTCACTAGCCCCATCCTGAGGGAACCCCTAGCCACCAGTCATCTCATTAGCATGCGAAAGACCCTTATCACTTTAGGAAATTCCAAGAGTTTTGGGAGCTGTGTGCCAAGAAACAGGGATGAGGACCAAATATATATTTCTTATTATAAGTCACGATATCCACAGTTGTATTAGTATTTTATATAGAATGCTTATAGTCAATTTTGTAAGCATGATTAGTTATAATTTTCTCTCTTGTGTTGCAATTTTCGGGTTTTGATATCAGGTTTTTGCTGTATTTGTTAGATATATTGAATAGATTGAATATGAATAGGCCTGAGGATTACTGTTTTTAAAGGTTTAAAAGAAATAGTTTATGAAACTATCTGGGCCTTAAGCCGTTCGGAGAAGGTAAATCTTTAACATTTGCAAGGCTCTATTCAGATTTTTATAAATCTATTGGAGTCTGTTTTATTTATTTCCAGGTAATTATTTAGTTCACTGATGTTTTAAAATATATCGTGATGTTATTTATAGATATTTTAGTTAAAATATCTTAGCTGTTGCCCATTCCATTTCTCATTTCTAATTTTGCTTCTTTAAATTTTTGTCTTTTGTCCTTGAAATGGTCAGACATTTTATCACTGTTTTTCAAAGACTCTTCTCGCAGATTTTTGTCGTTTTACTCATTTTTTGGTTTCCTAACTAAATATCTTGTTTCCATTTTTTAAAAACCCTTTATTTCACGTACTACCTATCTATTGCAGTAATACATATCCATTGTAGAGAAACTGAAAACACAGGTCATTTAAAACAAAATAAAGTCATCTCTAATCCTATCAGTCAGAAGCAAATACTATTAACATTTTGATGTGCCTTCTTCCAGACCTCTGCCCCTTGATAACTTATGACCTTGGGCAAATTCCTAGAATTACTACATAGATTTCTTATGAGTATGAATCAATCAATGTATATGAATCCTAGAATTACTACATAGATTTCTTATGAGTATGAATCAATCAATGTATATGAAACACCTAAACAGTGCTTGGTACATCATGTGCACTTAATAAATGTTACTTTATTATTTTATTTCTATGCTTACCCATATGTACTTTATAAAAAATGAAAATACATTGACTATTGTTAACCTGTTGTCTTTCAATTAACAAAATATTGTGAATATTTTCAGGGCAAAAAATATACCAATACCATTGTTTGTAATAGCTTTTTTAAAAAAATGAATTCCTTATTGTCAAAGCTGTAGATGTTCCAATTTTTTTCTATTTTCTAAACATTTCATTATTTTCTAACTGTTACTTAACATGGAATTTCTTTTAGTTCTTGCCTGGTATGTTTATTACTCTGCTGGTTGCTTTTTAGTAATTAAAGCATTTAGACTATGTCTTGTTTCTATGTGTAGTATTGTCCACATTTCATACATTTTGATATGTAGTATTTTCATTTTCAATTTGCATTTTTTATTCCCTCTTTAAATTTGTTTTTCAATTTCCAGTGCTTGGGCTTTTTCTTATGGTAAACATTAAGCAAATTTATTTCTGGGTTTATTGTGTTACAGTTAGAAAATATGTTCAGTGCAAGTATTACTTTAGGAAATTTATTGAGATTTTCACCATATATATATATTATTATTTTTAGGTGTTCTCTAAAGGAAAATAAATGGATTTTGCTTTTCCATCCAAGCTAAGTTTTTGCATTTTAATTGAGCAACCAAATGTTTACCTTTATCATCTTAACTGTTCCAGTGTCTCTCCCTTTGCTTTCTGTGTCTGATTTTTATGTTTCCTTTTATATGTAATTTATGATTTGTTTGTTTATGTAACTTTTTTCAGCTTTATATGTGTTTAACTCATCACCTCTTTCTGCTCCTGAGTTTCAAAAGTGAGTTGAACTGATCTACTCATTTTTTTTTGCGTGTGTGAGGAAGAGTGGCCTTGAGCGAATATCTATTGCCAATCTTCCTCTTTTTTTGCTTGAGGAAGATTGTTGCTGAGCTAACTTCCATGCCAGTCTTCCTCTATTTTGTATGTGGGACACCGCCACAGCATGGCTTGATGAGCGGTGTGTAGGTCTGCACCCAGGATCTGGGCCCACGGACCCCAGGCCACCAAACAGAGCGCACAAACGTAACCACTATGCCACTGGGCCAGCCCCTGATCTCACACTTTAAATCAGATATCCTACCTCTCCCTCTGTTTGCCACTTCAATTGCTCAGCCTGCCACCAAATCACCCACGCTTTATATACAGACTTACATCATCTCCTCCCTGGACTCTTGAGAGAGAGCATTCTAACACTTCTCTTTTCTTCTGGTTTTGCCATTTTTCAAAACAGTGTTGAGAGAGGTATCGCTCAAATTATTTTTCTTGGCTTCAAATCCTTTGCAGTCTCCCTGTTCTTTAACACGTTGTGTAAGCCATCCAGTCTCATTTCCTTGGGTCCACCCATATTCAATGTCTTGTCGATTTTGAAAGGCATCCTGTTTCCTTAGCACTCCAGCCTCTGCTCATGCCGTTCTCTCAACCCCTCATCTGCCATATAAACCCCTAACCATCCTTTATATCGCTGCCTAAGTGTTGTCTTCCGACCAACATTGATGGGCTTCAGACACTCTTATGTCTGAGTGCCCTAACTCTCTCATGCAAAGCTTCATTATACCATCTACCCTGTGGTATTATAATGACTTACATGTTTGCCTTTCCTTTATGTGTGAGGTCACTGGGGGCAGGGGGTGGACAGCCTGTTTCAATCATCTCTGAAACCTTAGTGCCTAGCACGTCACTGACATAGGGTAGGTCGAAGGTAATAGCGCTCACTGAATGAAGGAGTGAAGGACAGATAGAGTGAAACTCCATTTCACTTTTCACTTTGTCAGGCAACTATAATTTTGACTATATTTTTTCCCTGCCTTGATAATTGGTGATTTTCTTCAATTCGACAAATATTTATTTAACAACTACTATGGGCCAAGGCACTAGGTTAGATGTTGAGGATACAAGGATGAACGTGACAGACTCAGGCTAGCCTTCATGAAGTTTGCAGATTAGTGGGGAGAAATCATAAAAATAACAACAGTAAGTGGCTGGCCCTGTGGCGTAGTGGTTAAGTTCAGCACATTCTGCTTCGGCAGCCTGGGTTCCTGGGTTCAGATCCCGGGCACGGACCTATACCCCTTGTCAGCTGTGCTGTGGCAGCGACCCACAAATAAAGTGGAGGAAGACTGGCACAGATGTTACCTCAGGGCTACTCTTCCTCAAGTAAAAAAAGAAAAAGAGGAAGATTGGCAACAGATGTTAGCTCAGGGCTACTCTTCCTCAGCAAAAGCAACAACAATAACAAAAAATTACAGCAAAAGCAAATAACAATTATAATGTTTTTTATGTGCCAGAAAGTATGCTAAATTCTTAAAAGTATTACAGGCAAGTGTAACACAGTGTCCTAAAAATCTCTATCTGCGATTACTCTATCTTCTAAAATTCTAGATAAATACAGCTTAATCCTTCAAATTGAAATCCAGTGCACCTCCCCTTTTGATATCTTCTAGTTCTTAAGTAGCTTGTCTTGGTTATTTCTTTTTCCCATGACATGTTTCTATTAAGTACTCAGTTCCATTCTGTTTTTCACTCACTTTCTGCCTCTTTCACTGCTTCCTCCTCCCCATTTCTGATGCTGATCAACTCCCCTGTATCTCCAGTCCTGCCAGGAGAGCGCTATTGGGCGCTACAATGTTTCCCTGAAGGTTTGAGGGAATGGGTAGGTGGGGGGAAGATGGTGGTGGCAGCCTAAAGCATAGTATAACCTAGGCAGCTTCTAACAATGCAATATGTTCTCCACCACTGGGAGGGTTTTGGGTTGTGTTTGCTCCATGAGCCGCTGCTTATTACTATTTTCACAATATCTCTTTATTGCTTTCTTTTTCTCTCACTCCTTTTCCTGTTCTTCCCTCTTTTTTTCTCTTACATTCTTCTGCTGGTTTCAGGGTCTCACTTTATCCCCAGGATCCCAATTCTCTCAAACTGCTCTGATTAAAGTTCTCTATTATGTTCTTATGTCATGTCTTTTATCCTTATTCTTTTTGTTTTTCTTGACTAAAAAGGTCCTTAAAGTGTTTTCTTAAACAAAAGAATACTATATTCCAGTGATGGGTGATACCAATCGCTTAGAACGTGGAAGCAAATGTAGTATGTTTAAGCGTGTGCGCGCACACACACACACACACACACACGATGCCCAATACATACAAAACTCAGTTTCCTTCCACCCCTGTCATTTGGTCTTCTAGTTTCCTTCATCTGCAGTAAATATTCCAGCCAATTTAATATGTATAGTTCTAGAGATACTCTATTACACAGGAGCATATGTGTCCCTCATTTTTAGAAAATACAATTATACATACTGTTCTCTAACTTGATTTTCTCACTTGTAAATAATAGCTTGAATATTGTTCCGTATGAGTACTTGATCCTCCTCCTCCTCCTCCTTCTTTTTTTTTTGTGAGGAAGACTGGCACTGAGTTAACATCTGTGCCAATCTTTCTCTATTTTGTATGTGGGATGCCACCACTGCATGGCTGGATGAGTGGTGTGTAGGTCCATGCCAAGGATCTGAACCCGTGAACTCTGGGCTGCCAAAGCGGAGCGTGCAAACGTAACCACTGTGCCACCAGGGTGGCCCCCTTCATTCTATTCTTTTTTTTTTTTTTAAGGATTTTTTTTTTCCTTTTTTTCCCCAAAGCCCCCCAGTACATAGTTGTATGTTCTTCGTTGTGGGTCCTTCTAGTTGTGGCATGTGGGACGCTGCCTCAGCGTGGTTTGATGAGCAGTGCCATGTCCGTGCCCAGGATTCGAACCAACGAAACACTGGGCCGCCTGCAGCGGAGCACGCGAACTTAACCACTTGGCCACGGGGCCAGCCCCCTTCATTCTATTCTTTTAATGACTGCCTAGCATTTTGTTATATGGATAAACCATAATTTATCCAGCCAGTTCTCTAGTGATGAATAATAAAATTATTTCTTTTGCTATCACAAAGATAGAACTGCGGTGAATATCTTCATGTGTATCTGGATTGTCCTTGGGTCTTCGTTGTCTCATAGAAATATTATAGTATCAGCTTGTCAAGATCTTCAAAAACTTCTGTAAGGGATTTAATTGTAGTTTAAATGAATATATAGGTCAATCTAGGGAGAAAGAACATCTGTACCCTAGTGAGTTTGTGAGTAAACATCTCTCTCATTTATTCAGACTTTGTTTAAGGTCTTTAATGTCTTTGAGTAAAGTTTTAAAACTTTTTTTTATCATATATTAAATTTATTTTTAGGAACCTTGTTGTTTCTTTGTAAATGATGTCTTTTTGAATTTGCTTTTTTTTTTTTTGAAGAACATTAGCCCTGAGCTAACATCTGCTGCCAATCCTCCTCTTTTTTGTTTTGCTGAGGAAAACTGGCCCTGAGCTAACATCTGTACCCATCTTCCTCTACTTTATATGTGGGACACCTGCCACAGCATGGCTTGACAAGTGGTGCAAAGGTCCACACCCAGGATCTGAACCGGCAAACCCCAGGCCGGCGAATCAGAATGTGCAAACTTTACTGCTGCGCCACTGGGCCAGCCCCTTGAATTTGCATTTTTTGACGGTAACTGGTATATAGAAATACAATCTTGTTTTACTCCCTGAAGTCCCAGTATGTAGTTGTATATCCTAGTTGTGAGTCATTCTAGTTCTTCTATGTGGGACGCCGCCACAGCATAGCTTGATGAATGCTGTGTGGTTCCGTGCCCAGGATCCGAACGGGCGAACCCCAAGCCACTGAAGCACTCGAACTTAACCACTCAGCCTCCACAATTGGTTTTATATATTAATATTACATCCAGCCACTCTGTTAAAATCTTATTGATTTTAGTAATTAGTCTGTTGATTTGTGGTGGTTTCTATATAAATTATCCCTTATTATTATAAATTATTATTAATATTTTATTAATAATTAATAATATAATAATAAATTAATTTATTGATATTTATTATTATAAATTTCTATATAAATACCCTTTGAAATAATTATGGTTTTGTTTGTTTTACTTCAACCTTATACATTTATTCCTTTTTTTCGTCTTATTACATAGATTAGGACATAGATACAGTGTTGACTAGAAACATTGGTAGTGCCACAGTGGTCTTGGTTTTAAAGAGCATGCTTCTGATATTTTACCAAAAAGGACAATAACTCCTGAATATTTTTACTAGATATTTTCTCAGCTTGAGAAAGTTCCTTGTAATCCTGCTTTACTAAATATATGCTCTCTTGAGAAATGTCTGTTCATGTGTTTTGCCCATTTTCTAATTTGATTATTAATATATACATATTTTTAAAGATTGGCACCTGAGCTAACATCTGTCGCCAATCTTTTTTTTTTCTTTATCTTCTCCCCAAAGCCCCCCATACATAGTTGTGTATATTCTAGTTGTGCCTCTAGTTGTGCTATGTGGGACGCCACCTCAGCATGGCCTGACGAGCGGTACCATGTCCATGCCCAGGATCCAAACCGTGAAACCCTGGGCCGCAGAAACGGAGCACGGGAATTTAACCTCTCAGCCATGGGGCCAGCCCTGGATTATTTATATTTTTTACTGTTAAGTTTTGAGAGTTCTTTATATACTAGTGTTTTGTTGATGTGTGGCTCAAAAATATTTTCTCCCAATCTGTAACTTGTCTTTTCATCCTCTTAATAAGGTCTTTTCTATTTGCTGTAGAATAGGAGATCATAAATGTAAACGACTTTGCATCTCGCCTGACTCGTTCCTGTACAGCCCTGTGTTGCTTAATGATGGGAATACGTTCTGAGAAATGCGTTCTTAGGTGATTTCATCATTGTGTGAGCATCACAGAGTATACTTACGCAAACATGGATGGTATAGCCTACTACTCACCTAGGCTATATGGTACTAAGTTTGTGGGACCTCCATCATATCTGCACTCTGTTGTTTACTGAAACATCTGTGCAGTGCATGACTAATCATAATTTCCAGTTATTTTAGCCTTAATCATATATTTAATTGCTCAGAATTCCTTTTGCTGTCCTTTCTCCATTTATATCTGGTTTGACTCAAGTTTCTTCTCAGTAAATTTTCTAACATAAGAATATAGGAATTAATATTTCTCAAATTCTTGTACTTGAAAGCATTTATTCTTGAATGATAATTTCCTGATAATTTTGTAAGCCTTTTTCTAATGTTATTTAGTATTTGATGTTGCAGTGGAGAAGTCTGAACCTTGTCACATTTTTCTTTTCTCTTTTTAGAGGTAACACGGTCATTTTTCCTAGATTCTTCAAACAGTCTTTATGTTTAAAGTAGTATCTTTTGTAAGGTATCTTTACAGTCTGTTTGCTATGGTTATATACATATATTTGAATTATTACCTTAGTTCTATCAACTCATCCTATTCTTTTCTTTTTGGAAATTATAAATAATACAGAAAAGTGTAGAAATTAATATTGCAAATACTTAGAGGCAATCATTATCCAAGTTTGGTATATAAGTATTCAACTAATGTTTTTCTGTGTTTACTACTATGTATTCAAAAATAACATGTAGTAATGTTTTGTGTGCTTCAAATTTTACGTAAATGCTGTCTTACGGTGTGTAAGTGTTCTACAGTTAAACCTGTTTTTACTTACCACTGCTTTAAAAATCTATTCACATTGATGCATATACATCTTGTTTATTTAACTGCTACCTTATAGTCATTGCTTGTACTTAGCAAATTTATATGATATAGTTCATCACTCATGTTTATTTTTCAGTGTTTTCCCTTACTACAGTTAATGCTAATCATTTTACTTTAACTTATCTCTTGTAAGCAGGGTCAGGCTGCTAGATATTTCTGTCTCTAATAGATTACGTTTATTTCTTTACATTTCCTATGATTACTTGTATATCTGGGCTAATTATTTTTATCATAATTAAAAATTACCTTGCTTTCCCTTACTCTGTCTTTTTCCTTTTTGTTACTAGGTCTAGTTTTCTTTATTCCTTTTTTTCATCTTCTACTCATTCAGAAGGTATGTATTCCAATTCTTTTCTTTTATTAACTCCCGAGTTTTAACATGCTGAATAACATATGTACATTTCTCCTCTTTTCAAATAATAAGCAAAACTTAGAATACATTAAATCTGATCTCCCCACCACCACTTGTATCTTCATTTTTATGGAAATCAAGTACTTTGGTTTTTACTTTGTTTTAAAATCTGCTTCAGAGTGGCATTTTTAGAATTTTTGAGTCAACACTTGCTTAGATTTGTCAACATATTTTTCTAATTTCATTACACTGTTACTTTTTAAATCTCACTACTTCCTTGTGGGTTTAGTTTTCTACTTGCTGAAGGTTATCCTTTGGTATTCTTTCAACTAGAGCATGTCAGTATTAAACTCTGTCAGTGTTATATATCTGAAATTAGCTTATTGTATACACTTTATTGAATGATGATATAGCTAGTTATAAAATTCTGGGATGATAAGTACTTTCTTTCAGGGCTTTGATGATATTATTTCATTGCCTTCTGTCCTAAATTGTCTGATAAACAAAGTATGCTGTTGGTAAAGTTATATTTTGAAGGCAAGCTGTCCAGTACCTTTAAATTTTTTTCTTTACTTCTCTGATCTTTTTTTTGCCACAATGTATCTAAGATTTTAAAAACTACATAGTACTTTATATCCAGTGTTCTGCCTTAGTTTTATGACTCGTTTCCTTTTAGTTTAATAAAAATCTCAAACTTTACTGGTATTGGTTTGTCTCTAAATCCTGTATTTTTTTCAAAGACTCCTATTAGATGCATATTTCAACATTTCATTCTCTTCTTCTTGTCTTATAACTTGTTTTTTTATATTTTTATTTATATTTGTGCTATGAGTAATTTCTTTAAATCTATTTTCTAATTCATGAATTTCTCCCTTTAGTTAGTTATTATCTGCTGTTGAATTAATTCATTGAGTTTTTAATTTCAAAGTTTATACATTTAGAATTTTTCTCAGACTCTTAAAAACTCCATTCCCTTTGTTTTTTTCATGTGTCCTTGTCTTACAGTTCTATTTTCTAGTTTCTCTTTAAACATTTTAAACATACTAGATTTAAAAACTCTTTCAGATGTTTTTGTTTCTCATTTTTAGGATGAAAATACTCTCTTTCTCTCTGGCCGTCTTCTAATTGTCTTGTGATAGTTGCTTTCCTTCTATAGTTTGTAAATTTTGACTGTGAACTCATATAGGCCACTCTGTTGGAGTCTGATGTGTCAAGAATTACAGAAGTGTTCTTACCATGCAGTTTCCTTTGCCAATCCCCATGGGTTTCACTGTTCCAAGGATTTTTATTGTAGTGGTTGCACATTTTTAGATGTTGATAGCCTAGCCTATGTGGGCAGTGGGATTTTAGGCCATTTATCTTATATGGTCTGGGTTTCTAATTTCTCAGTGGGAATCTTTTTTATTCACCTCGTCTGAGCTGCTGGCAGCTGCCTAGCTGGAATCTTGTTCCTTTTAGGACTCACCCCTGCATCAGGATGTTAGTTAACTTCCCTTCCTGTGTGCAGGGACACAGGCCAGACAGAACAGCCTCAATTTGTTCCTGATAACCTTAAAGGCTGGTTCAGCTTTACTTCTAACCTCTCCAATGTTGAGCTTACACTTCTGCTGTATCAGTTCTTGGTTTTCAGTTTGGCTAAATATCCCAAAAATTATTTTCTTTTATTTTTTTAAAGATTGTCACCTGAGCTAACAACTGTTGCCAATCTTTTTTTTTTTTTCTGCTTTATTTCCCCAAATCACTCCGGTACATAGTTGTATATCTTGGGTGCAGGTCCTTCTAGTTGTGGCATGTGGGATGCCACCTCAACATGGCCTGATGAGTGGTGCCATGTCTGCTCCCAGGATCCAAACCAGTGAAACCCTGGGCTGCTACAGCAGAACGTGTGAACTTAACCACTCAGCCACGGGGCTGGCCCCCCAAAATTATTTTCTTCCATGTGTTCCATATATTTGGAGTTGGGAAGGGAGGGGGGCAAATAGTCTGTGTCGTTCAGTCCACCAAGTGAAGATCTACCCATTCCTTTTCATTTCTTTCTGTTATTTCTTCTTTCATAAGCCCTTGCAGCATCTCTACTCTAATACTTTTAAGCGGTAATTGATTGTTGTGTTGCTTTCATTTAATTCATGGTGATATGTGATAATGGTTTTTTTGTTAAATGTAGTCATGTTTTTCAACTGTATATTCTCCGTTGGTGGTTAACTTCCTAATTGTTTACCCCCTCTCTGTTCTTGTATTTATTAATAGATTATATGTAGTTCCTTGTTATTATTGTTGCTATTTTTATCTTGGAATGGGTGCTGTAAAAAGACAGTGTTGAGGAAAGGGCGAGGCAGAGCTCTGGCGGTGGGAGGAGGCCTCGTTGGCTCAGAGTATAGCCCTGCATGATAATGTGAATGTGTCTCTAGGTACGTGAACTAGTTTAGCTTTTTGTGTTTGTTTTAAGTGGACAATGATTGGCAGTTATATGACTGCTTATTGCTTCTACACTCTCTTCTTTCTTGGAGATCTGTGGCAAAGATGGCACACCTGTGCATTCCCTCATTTAGTCCCACGTCCTCTGCCCCTCTGTGGTATTGGGTCAGGGAACCTGCCACAGTCAAGTTTTGCTCTACAGTCCGTTCTGAGCAGGGAGGGCATTGCTGGTTTTATTCCTCAGGGGATGCCACCTACTTTTGGGAATTTTGCACCTGGCAGTCTCTGTCTGAAATCTGCATCTTTAGGTATCTTGTCTCCTTGACATCTCCCTAATCCTGGTTGAATTTGCACTACTCTTGGTGGCCCTTCTTCTTCTTCATCTCTTACTTTAAGTGTTTCATAATTTTGCTGATGATAGAGTTTCCCTTTATTTTGTTATTGCCGTTCTCATTGTTTGGAAGTTTGAGAAAGGGGTGGAGATAATTTTACTCTGCTGTCTCAGAATGAGAAATATATAGTTAACTTCCTAATGTAAATCACAATTTATTTTCCTTTCTGTTACATAAGCAGTTTTATAAATGTGATGAAAGCATGGCACATGGTACCGCAGAGGAACCACGGAAGAGGAACATTTACGGCACAAATGACTGGTGTGGGTCAGGGTAGGAGTTGGAGCCTAGCGGTTAGGGACATTTCTCAGAGGCAGTGAAGCTAAGCCCTGAAGGTTGTGCAGAAATTGGGCCATTAACACATGAAATTCCACTGAAGTTGGTGCATGGAAGATGGTGGAAGGATAGGCTAGGAATAAATGCAGGCGGTGTAGCAGGAACCATATGATACCAGGGCATTTGAGGCCATATTAAAGAGTCTGGATGCTCTTCTAAGAGCATTGGAGTGGATTTCCCTTTTAAGAAGAGCAGTGGCATGATTACATCTGTGTTCGGGTTAGCATGTTGAGTTGCATTTTTCATAATAGTCATGTTTAAATAGTCTAATGAATTTTAAAAGCTTCTCTTAGGGTTATTAATTTTGCTGAGATAAAGTGTTTTTTTCCTTCTCAAAGAAAAATGTACATCGCATTTGTTTGGATTTTCCTTCACATTTTTTAATTCTTTTTTTCATTGAAAATCATTGGAATCATGACTCTAGTGGCCTTTCCTGAATAACAAATGACACCCAAAGCAGCTTAAAAATAATACACTTATTATCTCATCATTTTGCCAGTCAGGCATCTGGGAGGGGCTCTGCTCTGTGCCTAGGCTAAGGTCTCCCCTGAGGTTACAGTCAATTTCCCAGCCAGAGCTGCAGTCTCCTGTGAAGGCTCAGTTGGGGAAGATCCATTTCCAAGCTCATTCACTTGGGCCCCAAGTTCTCTCTGGTTGTTGGCCACTGACGCCCCTCAGTTTCTTGCCACATAGACTTCTCTATAGGGCAGCTTGTAACATGGAAATTATTTTCCCTTAGAGCAAGTGAATGAGACAACAGGAGAAAACGTCCAAGATGGAAGCCACATTCTTTTGGTAACCTAATATCAGAAGTGACATCAGGGTCCAGCTTGGTGGTGCAGCAGTTAGGTGCGCACGTTCCGCTTCTCAGCAGCCCAGGGTTTGCAGGCCCGGATCCCGGGTGCAGACATGGTACCACTTGGCAAAAAGCCATGCTGTGGTAGGTGTCCCACCACATATAAAATAGAGGAAAAATGGGCATGGATGTTAGCTCAGGGCCAGTCTTCCTCAGCAAAAAGAGGAAGATTAGCAGTAGTTAGCCCAGGGCTAATCTTCCTCGGAAAAAAAAAAAGTGACATCATCCCATCCCTTTTGCTGTTTTCTGTTCATTTAAAGCAGGAGACTAGGTACATCCCATACTCTTAGGGAAGGAATGACATAAAGGGATGAACACTAGAGTGGTGCTCATTGGAGCCCATCTTAGAGGATGCTTCCCACACTCAATGACTTACATATAATATTTTTTCAATAAGCTTGTTGATTTTCAGCATTTTTCATTGGACAAAAGTTACTTTACATTTACTCAGGGCAATATTTTTATATAATGTCTTTTCAAGATTATATTTCAAACTTTAATATTGTGTCAAAGCAATTCTGGTGTATCCTGATTACTTACACCAGCAAATATTAAAATGTGTAGTTTCTGGATTTGAAAGAGATCATGAAAGATATAGTGCATTCCTCTGTCTTTGGGAAGGGTAAAATCATTTACAGAAAAAAATTAGTAAAATGTATTTTAAGTCAGAATATGTTTTGCATTTAAATTGTGTAAGATACCAGACAACATTGAGCTTAACTTTAGTTTATCTGCTCTTTTATTAACATAAATAGTTTATTCTATAGTTAATCATAAAAAAATTATGTATACATATACAAGAATGTATTTTTGTAACCAATAGTGGACCTATCACAAAGATAAATGGAAATGATTAATTTAAGGCTGAGTTTGTACTTGGTAGACGTGTCTGTTTGTAATATCTAGCTTGATATGGGAAAACTGCCCCAGGTTATGAATAAGAAAATTATGTAATGAAATTAAAAATTAGCTACAGAATTATGGATTGGTAGCATTAATAAAACATTATTAGCTTGGAATGCAGAAAACTGACTTTTTTTTTGACAGAAATTCAAGCTAAAAGTAATATATTCCCCCGAGTTTAATGCATCAATGTAGTCCTTGGTTGTTAGTATCTCATAACAATAGCTCTGTTTTGAATATAAATTTGTCATTCGTCAAAGCAAATTAGTTTTTCAGCATGTTCATTTTGTATAGCATGGTTTGGCCATAAAGGTTTTTATGAATATTATTCTTTACCTATCTTTTAATGTATCATGAAAGTTTTTTTAAGGGATATGTTTGTTTTTTTATGGTAACAGGTTTATTGAGATATAATTCACATACTATAAAATTCATCTATTTAAGTATACTATTCTATGGTGGTTAGTATATTCACAAAGTTGTGTAACCATCACCACAGTCAATTTAAAACATTTCATTATCCTAAAAAGAAATCCTATACCTTTTAGCAGTCACCTCCCAATTCTTCCATCCTTTTTCAGCCCTAGGCAACCCCTAGTCTACCTTTTGTCTCTATAGATTTGCCTGGTCTGAACATTTCATACAAATTGTATCTTACAATATATGGTCTTTTGTGACTGATTTCTTTCATTTAGCTTGATGTTTTTAAGGTTCACCCATGTTGTATCGTATATCAGTACTGCATTCCTTTTTCCTGCCACTTAATATTCCATTCTATGGATAAACCACATGTTATTCAGTTTATCAGTTGATAGACATTTGTGTTGTTGCCACTTTTTGACTATTATGAATAATGGTGCTGTGAACATTCATGCACAAGTTTTTGTGTGGACATATGTTTTCTCTTGGGTACATCATGAAAGCTTTTCTTTCTTTTTAAAGCTTGTCACCTAAGCTAACACCTGTTGCCAATCTTCTTTCTTTTTTTTTTCCTTCTTCTTCCCTTTTAAGTCCCGTGGTACATAGTTGTATATTTTTAGTTGTGAGTCCTTCTAGTTGTGTCATGTGGGATGCAGCCTCAGCATGGCCTGATGAGCGGTGCCGTGTGTGCGCCCAGGATCTGAACCTGAAAAACCCTGGGATGCAGAAGTGGAGTGTGTGAACTTAACCACTCGGTCATGGGGCCGGCCACAGAAAGCTGTAAGCTAACAGATTTAAAACATGAAAGGTTAGGAACGTTGACCTTGGAGTCAGATTGATGTGGATTAGAGTCATGGTTCTGCCACACTTTCTACAGTGACCTTTAACTAGTTACTTCATCTTACAGAAATTAGGGTTCTTCATCTGCACATTGGAGCAGGAATATTTACTTTGCAGAATGTTTGTGAGGGGTACAGTACATGAAACGCTGGGCATATAATTGACACTCAACAAATAGCAGCTGTTATTATCAAGGACAAGGTAGAAAAAAAGAGAGCTAATATTTGTAAACTTATACTTCCCTATGATGTTATAGAATTAACATTCAATTTTATGTGAGGCTATTTTTAATTCAAAGTAAGCAAACAGGTATAAAATTTCATGAATTAACTTATATATTTTAAAAGAACTTATAGAAATATTAATTGCAGAGTGCAATATACATCATCAGTATTTTGTGACATTAAGCCAGGCTAAAAATGGTCTTTCTTCCAACGTGAAGGAAAAGCAAATGATGGAACATAGTACAAAATTGGGAAAGATATAATAACTGAAAACACAAACTTATGTTTTTCTTTTTAAATTAGAATTCATTTACCTTTTTTTTTTGATGAGGAAGATTGGCCCTGAGCTAACATCTGTGCCTATCTTCCTTTATTTTGTATGTGGGATGCTACTACAGCATGGCTTGTTGAGTGTTGTAGGTCCACGCCTGGGATCTGAACCCGCAAACACTGGGCTGCTGAAGCTGAGTATGGGAACTTAACCACTACACCACCAGCTGGCACTTCATTTATCTTTTTAAAATAAGAAGGGAATATATATCAGCAATATATGCATATTGCTAAATATATTACCTGTTACCAAATGTTTCATAATAGATAAAAGAATTGCCTTGCCACATCCTTACCAGACCCCTAGTGGTAACCACTTTTTTCTTTTAGCTATTTCTTCTTATACCTAATGTTTCTAAACTATGTGCTTATCTGATTTTACACCTTCAGATCTTTTAAATTACTTTCATGTAATATGGCAAAAAGGGTTTAACTCTCTTATGCTTCCCACGTCTACTTCTGTGTATTTTTAGATAAATCTACATCAGTGTTAACATTAGTATGATTTTGGAAGTCGGATTCCTTACAAGGGCAATTAATATAGATGAATATATTTTCTTTCTCCCATTTTTCTGTTAATTTATATCTTCCTTATCTTTTTCCTCTTGCCCTATATGCAAATTATGTCTGCCATTAATTATTTTCCAGTTGTTCTATCTTATCAGGAAATCGCTTTAGTAATAAGGCACCTCTTCCTCTGGAGCCTGCCCTCCTTGGCCTCTCCGTCATCCTACTCCAAACAGACAGGATTTCCTCTAGACATGGTGTAGATTTCTTCTTGAGTAGACTTCTTTTAACTCTCTTTCCCCTGAGCTGGACTCACTATTTTGTGGATCTCAGTTACCTTTTCATGATTTATTTCCTTGTTTTTCTGAAGAAAGTGCCTTAATGATGTGTGTGGAAGGCAGCTTTTGGAGTCTTTGCTTGTTTTAAATATGTCTTATGCTATCCTCAAACTTGACTAGTAGTTTGGCTGGGTACAATATTCTAGGTTGCAAATCGTTTTTCCTTAGAGTTTTGAAGGCATTGCTCCATTCTTTTCCAACATTCAGAATTGCTAACTATGCACTATTCTGTTTATCTTTTCTTTGAAAGTCATCCATTTTTCTTTTCCATTTTCAATGTGTGTTAGTTCAAGTCCACCAAGAAGCAGATGCTAAGATGGAATTAGATGTGCAGGAAGTTTACTGGGGAGAAGAAGCAGGAGAAGTTAGGGAAAGCCTTCAGTCTACAATATAAGCCTGACACCTTTGAAAACAAAGAGGGAAGGAAGGAAGGAAGGTTGGGAAGAGACTGGAAGAAAGGCTGATGGGTACTCCTCAAGCCAAAGTTATCCTTTGGAGGAGTCTGCTGTCTCACCAGAATGATCCTGCCATAGGAGCCCGCCATTCTCAGTCACTGGCTAGAAGTGACCTGAGGGAGGTGTGACCTGGGTATGAACATGTTGGTGGATCCAGTGGTACTGTTTTGTGATCATTACAGGATCTTTGAAGGTTTTTTTCCTTGAAGCTTTTGAAGTTTCTCGGAATTATGACTTTTAAAAGTATTTTGCATCTATTGTTCTGAGCAATCAATGGACCTTTTAGTTCTGTGATATTTTCTGATGTTATTTCTGTGATAATTTACTAACTTCTGTTTTCTTCCATTCTTCCTTCACGTGGTTTTTATTGGTTGGGTGCTGGACCTCCAGAAGTAATGTGCCAAGTCTCTTAAGCTTTCCTGCCCTCTCCATCACGCCGGGCCTTTGTCCTTCCATTTTATTTTTGTGAGAGACCTCCTTCCTACCCTTCTACTGACATTTTTATTTTAGCAATAGTTTTTAACTTTCATGAAATATTTCTATGATTTTGATCATTTCTATTTTCATAGCATTGTTCTTATTTTATTAATAAAATATCTTATATTTCTTTAATAACACTGGAGCAGTTTGAGTCTTGGCAGGAAGCAGAATCCACCTCAGGATTTATTCCTCAAATAAAGAGAGTTAAGTGAACGGATGATTGCAGAGATGTGGGCAGGGTTAAGGGCTGGGCAAGGGATGTTTTGGCCTCCAGAGACCAGCAGTAGTGGGGTGTTGCTACTGCCAGAGTAGAAGAATTAAGAGGAAGAAGTATCATGAATGGTTACAGTAAAAGCCAAGGAGAAGTTTACAACCCCCACCCCTGTTTACTTGTAAAGGAATGCAGCTGTTTTCAGAGGTGTGTGGCACCAATGGAGAGAGAGAAAGGAGGCAGAAATAGCCCGACTTCTTCCTCCTGAACTCCTGTCTTCTTTTAGACTAAACCCAACTGGAAACCAGCCCAAGTGATCCACAATTTGTAGGGCTTAGCCTTCTTGGTCACAGTGCAGGACACTGAAGTGTGTAGAATGGATTGGGGTATGGCAAATCAAAATAACCAGCATAGATAATAACTGGAGTTCAGAGGTTAAGTTTTATTCAGTCTCTGTGTTATCGATTTCCTCTGGGGTAGTTTTTTTTTCAGTTGATTATTTTCATCTTCCCTTTTATGTTGGACTCTTTCCTCCTACCACTGGTGATCTTCAGCTGTTTGTTTAAACATGAGCATGGGAAATTGAAATGCCAGTTTGAACATATACATACATAGGCAGATTTTATTGACTGGTAGGCTTCATTTGCTTTAAAGTGATTAGATGGGGAGCTCACCCCTTTCACTAGGGGATGCCCAAATGCCAGTATGTATGGGTCTTTCTTTTAGGATATTTTTCTCCAAAGAAATTTCTGATGCTCCCTTGAGGGAGTAGATGCTCTAGCTGCATTTCGGTGAGGGGTGAGAGAAGGTCTTTTGTGTTTCACACCCACGGTTACTAGATTCTGAGTTCTGTGGCTTTCTTTCAGTTTCTTCAGAGAGCATACCTTTGATCTTGCCCGAGGAGATCAAAACCTGGATGCTGACATTCTCTGTGTGTATGTGTTAAAGGAACAAACAGAAGTGTGTGGCCTTTGTAGGTGTGTAGCCTAAATTGCTAAATTGTAGTAGGACTGAGATGGGATTCTAGATTTTATGACCTCAAGAATTGTGCAATCTCCATGTATGTTCCTGTATGCAAAACTAATGAAATAATAGAAAGATCTAGGAAGTAAAACTTCCTGAGTTGGACTATCTTGGGTGCATAGTGTTCAATTCCAGATGCCACTTTTTATGGTGAACATTGACTAAAAAATCTGCATCCAGCAGAAAACAACCTGGAATCTAAGGGCTTTGGAAATCATAAAGAGTTGACCAAGACTGGAAAATAGAAGCCCAATGGAAGGCCTGATATCTGTCTTCAAATTTTAAAGAACTGTCACATGCAACATTTATAAAAAGGGAAAAAGTTAAGACAAATGGGTAGATGTAAGTTCGACATGGAAAACGTATTTTCAATAATTAGAGTTATTTAATAATAGGCTGACTTGTGAGGTACAAATAATCTGACAGAAGGATTCATCTAAAATGGCACAACTAGTGTTGAAAGGATTTCTGCATTTGATGACAAACTAGAAGATTTTCAATTTCCCTTTAAATCTGAGATAATTTGCTTAATATGATAAAAAATGTATTTAAAAGGCACAAATCTATGTATTTACCACAAAACTCAAAGCACTTTGACTTCCATAAAAGTACTAGGAAAATTTAAATGAAACTAATTTATGGCATAAAAGATTCACAATAAAGTATATGGTTTAAAATTATCATTTACCATGACCAAGATGGATATGATAATACATGTAAATCAAGATTTTTGTATATAAATATAATAACTATATATTTAAGACCCTCTTGTAATCTAAAGTTAAAAGTCCTCTAAGTCTATCTTGAAATTTTAAAAATATTTATAATACTAAAAGATATTATTGAAATATATACCTGAAGCATAAAGGTTGCTTTGCATTCCATAGATAGAAAAAGTTTTTCAGAAGTGGGGACACCTCTGCAAATCACTAAATTGGTCTTTTAAAGTTTTGGAGAAGAATAACTAATGGATTTATCATTAATATGACCATTATTCTAATTTTAATATTGTATCTTGGATTCATTGACATGCTTGCCAAAATGCAAAATTGGAGAAGGCAACGGCTATTGAAATGCATTATCAACTTCTTGTGATCTGTGTAGTGCTGATGAAATTACACATTTATGAGAATAACCTCTAGTCTTTTCAAGATCACTAGGCAGCTCCACCATGTTGGCTAGGACTGGGCTATGTGCTTAGTTTCCTTGGTTAGTCTGAAGTCCAAATGTGCATACATTTAACTCATCATATTAAAAACTGACTTTCTGCTCTTTGCCTATTGCTGTTATTTTTCTGTGAACAACTTCCAGTTGAACTATGAGAAATTCTTAGTTCTTAAAATTCACACTTCCTCTCTGTGTGTTGTGTTTCCTGTTAAACTGTCAGTGTTTCCTTAATAATGATAGTCACAATCCAGAACAACAGCTAACTAACAGCTTGCTGTTTCAAAATACTTATGTCAATGTTTGTGTTAAATGTTGTCTTTATAATCTGCTAATTTGCATTTTTTTCAAGGATAAAGCAAAAGAACTTTGAGAGATTTTTACAAATATGTGTCTAGTTTCTAGGAAATTCAATTCAAAAGATTTGAACATAAGCTCTCATCCTTATAATGGTTATCCGGGAGCCTCAATATGACCACCATTATAGTCTTTAAGTAATCTTGCTGTGGCAGAAAATCATACGGAGTCAACGAATGCATTATGCTAATGACAAAACTGAGAACTGTGGGATCACTTACCATTCTCCATCGGAGAAACACAGTCCTAAATAGATTTCTAGTTCTCTGGAAGTGGAGACTTTTAATACATTAAGCTAACTAGGCAGCACGTTTCCAATTGTGCTTTAATTAACAAAGAAATAGAAACATGAAGGGAATGAGCATGTCTTCTTAGACTGGTAACGTGCAGCCCCCCAAAATCAAAGCAGCGACTACTAGAGTAAAATCTAAAGAGTGGTGTTGATATTCGCCCTCCTTTTGCTGCCTCATATGGATTCTTCAGGACTTTCACAGCTTCATTTTTTTTTCCTTCTTCTCCCAAAGTCCCCCAGGTACCTAGTTGTATATTCTAGTTGTGAGTGCCTCTGGCTGTGCTATGTGGGATGCCACCTCAGCATGGCCTGATGAGCGGTGCCATGTCCGTGCCCAGGATCTGAATGGGAGAAACCCTGGGCTGCTGAAGCGGAGTGCGCGAACTTAACCACTCGGCCACGGGGCTGACCCCTCACAACTTCATTTTAAAGTCAGAATTAATATTAAGTGGGAAAATACTAATGTGAACAATAAAAATCTAGAATATATCTAGTCTATCGAGATTGAGTACATGCTTGGTAAAAATAGTTTCCTCTTTAGACACATGCATAGTGTGGACAAAAAGCACTATTACTGACGTTGCTTAAATGGTGCAGACATAAAGAAATACTTTAATTACAGACTCATCCCAAATTTCTGGCTGTTGGAATAGCATATCTATGTGTTTTTTGTAAATAACAATAAGAGAAAGATGACTCTCGTAGTGATCAGAAAGTGCCGTAATTAATTATCAAGCTAGAAGTTTATATGGACACATTTAAACATTGTAAACAATGACCAGCTCAGTAAATCGACTGCAATCACAGGAAATCATCTTTACTAAGCACCTATTTTGTGCATGGTGTTTTATAAGTTATCTCATCTTTCCATACAGATCCCCTTGTGGGATGTATATTATTACATTGCAAAAATGTACAACTAAAACTCAGAGTTTAAGTAACTTATGTAGCATCATGCACCTAGAAGTGGTGGCTCTGGAGATGTGAACTCAGTCATTTTGTTTTTTTAAATCAAAACACACTGCATCTTTGTACTTTTGAATTATTGCAAGTTGTATCAGCCATGTTTCCCTTGTGGCATATAGCATAACTAGGCTCCCTTAAAACCCATCCCAAACTTCTTATAAATTGCCTTCTGTGCTTTTGAGGCTGGAAAACTAAAAACTCACTTTCTTAGACATCCTTGCAATAGAGGTACCATGTGACTTGGTCTTGACCAATGAAGTAAAGTGTAAAAAGTAAAGGAACTTTGAAATGGGAATTTGACTATTAGAGGCAGTTTGGTGTCAGATTAGAAACCGTGATTTATGAAGTGCAAAGTATTTTTTTCAGATTCCAGCTACTCTACCACGTGATGCAGATCATTAACAGTTGTGGCTTTGACATTAATTGAAATAGTAGGTACATTTCAGAACATTGGCGTGTGCTGTCTCCTCTTAGCCTCTTTCAGCAAATTCCTGTGAGAAACAGATGAATTTGGACTAGAAGTAGCCGGTCTGCAAGCAGAGATGGAAGATAACGCAGCATTGCTGAGGGAAGCGCTCTCTTGTGCTGTGTGTGTTTAATGGGAGTCCTGTAATTTGGAACCTGGTGGTACTGAAAAACCCAGCTGCTTCTAGACCTCACACTGATGTGGTTGTAAGTAAGTAGCTATGAAGTTTAGGGCCTTAGCTGGAGATAAAGCCCAGGCCTTGACAAGTATGTGAGCCCAAGACAAAGATCAGATTAAGGATGTTATCTTGTCTGATGATGGCTAAGTAATTTGGACCAACCATCCTCATGATGACGTCTAAGCATCAGAGAGCCAGCAACGTGGTAAATAATTTACTGGGCAAAATATAGGAGAAGATGAGAACTCAGAGGTGTACGTCCACACTCAAGGCTACGTTTGCTCTGAAGGCACCTGCCTATCTGAAAGAACATCTGCCTAACTATAAAAAGAGCTGTGCTTTGGCCAGGCTTGCAGGATCAGCTGGAAAACAAATTCCAAGTCAGGGCAACCAAAGGTAGGAATTCTGATTACTGCCCCCTGTTCCTTCATCCAGGTCCCAAAAAGCCATAACCTTAGCGTAAGTAATTAACAAAGGAAATGAACTAGCCTAACGTGAGATTTGCAGTCCAACTGCTAGTTATATTCAGGGAACCTGAAGTCTTGAACTTGAACTTAGGAGCTCCTAGACTAATGGGGACCCAGGAACCCGACAGAAACATGTGAAAAGCTTCTCTTGAGAGAAGATGCCATCATTCTAGGCCTAAAATTATTCTTACAAATTAGTTTTCAAGTGCAACGTCCTGCACAGTGAAAGTGCCAGAGAGTTAGGAAAACAAGACACCATGAGTGAGAAGCAGCAAAAAATTTAAAAAACAGATAATGGAAACAGAATTACAAAGCATCAACCTATTGGAATTACCAGAACCAGGCTATAAACCAGCCAAACTTATTATGTTTAAAAAGTAAAATCCAGGCTAGAAAAATTTGGCTGTTTAGTTCATTGCTCTCTTCCCACACAAATCTATTGTTCTGGATGAATGGAGCCCCTGGCTGCTAAAAGATAGGGTAAGGAGCAGAGCACAGAAGTCAGCATCTAAGATCATAAATTTCTAGGCTTGAAAACTATGTCTAGATAAGATCTTTGGTTGTGGTGACTTGCTCATAGAACTGACCAGAAGTCAAGGAACCAGAAGCTTACTATATTGTTAAGGGTATTTATGAAAGAACCCCAGCCTGGCCAGCTGCAGCCTGCCCTCAGGTAATCACAAGGCTCCTGAACTTGCACCAACAGTTCTTAGTGGGCTGCTAGAGTGGTGCAATCCCTGGAAGGTTATCCTCTCCAATGCCCACCCCATACATGGTCATGGAGGATAATGGACCAGGAATATTCTGTTTGTCTACCCAAGAAACTACCCCTCGAACAGAGACTCTTCACTCTTCCTGTGTAGCAGGATTCGATGTTTGCTATGGATCAGTAACTGCTGTTTGTTTCTCATTTTCCATCTTTCCCAACGGGCAGTTTTTACTGTGTTTATTTCATTCCTTCTCCACCGCTACGTGCTGAGTGTGCTGTAGGCAGATAATTTGCATTTCAGTTTAATTGACAGACCATTAAGAGATGCCCAGACCTGATGGACAGGTCTGCACATGACTTAAAGCTGAGTACTGTAACAGATGAAAAGTTGGCCATGTCTTCTTTGGGAAGGGGATGGGTGCACTCCATATAAAGTTTATGTTAGGAAAGAAGGTTATTTGGATGTTGTGTTAGTCAAGGTCTAGTCAGGACACAGAAACCACATCAGTAATTTGAACTGGGAAAATTTAATATGATGACTTATTAACTAATAAAAGATGAGCAACTTTTTTTTATTGAGGTCACATTGGTGCATAACATTATGTAAATTTCAGATGTACATGACTGTGTTTTCACTTCTGTATAGACTGCATCGTGTCCACCACCAAAAGCCTAGTTGTCATCATCACCATACATATGTGCCCCTTTACCCCTTTTGCCCTCCCCCACCACTGTCCCCTCTGGTAATCACCAATCTGTTCTTCATACCTATGTGTTTGTGTATTTGTTTATCTTCCACATATGAGTGAAAACATGCGGTAGTTGTCTTTCTCTGTCTGACTTATTTTGCTTAGCATAATACCCTCAAGGTCCATCTGTGTTGTTGCGAATGGCAAGATTTCATCTTTTTTATGGCTAAGGAGTATTTCATTGTATATATGCCACATCTTTGTCGATTAAGGTGAGTAACTTTTAAAAGAGATAGAGAACTCTAAAGAATAAAGAAATAGTAAATACTGGGAGAAGTTACTACCTCTGGGCCTAAAGAAGAATACTCAAAGAAGGAAACATTTTGGAAGAGCTCCCCTGGACCCCCCATAATGATGAGAGTCAAATCTCATTGGAGTGGATGTGGCTGCAGCCTGCTGGATCGTGGAGTTTTCTGAGATGTCACGAGTCAGAGCTGTTTTAGAGCGAGTGGGTCAGCCCTGACGAGCAGGCACCTACCAAGTGGGGCTGATAAGCTACTTGTTGGAGTGATAGCAAAACTCACTAGAGTTTGGGCGCCACTGGATCTCCTGCAGGGAGCTGGCAGCCATGCCATAGAAGCAAGAAAGCAGGCCTGTTGGGACCAGGAAGAGAAATTCCTTTCTCTGCTGTGTCTTGAAATATTCCTCCACTGCCCTCTATTTTCAGACTAATATTGCTCTGGCTAGCAAAGGGAAAGTGTTTATGGGTCCAGAGCCACTTTTACAAAGCATAGCAAAGAATAACAGATACAAAGCTGAGAAGCAGAAAATTGATAACTGACACAAATGTTGACTTTGCAATGAGATGGACTGCGGAAAATTCCATAGACTTGGTCATTCAATGTCCATTCCAACACTTGGCAACTTTCACTTCTATTATTATTTAAGAGCTAAGAGTGACAATATGACTTGTTCTGGGCAATGAGATATACCAGTTCTTCTTCCATTTTTTTTCTCTTTTCCCTGGAATGTGTGCAAAATGATTAGAGTTGCAACGGCTGTCTTACCAATGATAGGAAAAAGCTAAGATTATAACACGTAAACAGAATTAGAGGCTGGCCCAGTGGCGTAGTGGTTAAGTTCATGCACTCTGCTTTGGTAGCCTGGAGTTTGCCAGTTCAGATCCCAGGTGCGGACATGGCACCGCTTGGCAAGCCATGCTGTGGCAGGCATCCTACATACAAAATAGAGGAAGATGGGCATGGATGTTAGCTTAGGGACAAGCTTCCTCAGCAAAAGAGGAGGATTGGTAGCAGATGTTAGCTCAGGGCTAATCCTCCTCAAAAAAAACAAAACAAACAAACCTACAGCAACAAAAACTGTATATGGTATTATAATTTGTATATTATAAAAGAATACTCTTGGTCTTATTCACTGAGTCTATGTAAGTGTGTATAAAAGTTACTAAAAAGTCATGTATATCTAGATTTACAAAATTCATCTACATAATATACTATGGATTGAGAATTTGTTTATTTGTTTCATAAGGAATAACACTCAGATGTACCACGGTATATAACAACTTTATATCCTTCGACTTTACTATTCTCTATGAATTCTTCAGCTCCATTCTGTCCTGCCAGCATTTGGATGAGAGAGGGTGAGAAACTAAATATCAGTCCTATTTGTCCCAATAGAGTAATTTAAATAATTTTTTAAAATAAGTCAGTCTTTTTCATAATTCCTGAGTTCCCCCTCGCCGTCTCCAAGATGCTTTATGGGTGTATAAAGGGCTTAGGTAACCTTCTAGGGGTTAGAGGGAGCCCTGCCTTATCTTTAAGTCGCAGTGGCTGGTATCTGCAGCTGTGTGGTTATCAGTCCTGTCCCCAGGAATTCTGCTGGCATCTGCTGCTCAGACCTGCATTTGCTGTAACTGGTCTGAGTCTCGGCTTGATTTAGGTCTGGTGGTTTTGCTTAGCTGACCAGACCCTGCATCCCATCTTTCTGTCTCTGTCAATTTCTTTGAGATCTTCCATAGGCTTTAAACAATGCCTTGGCCAGGGCTAACTATCTTGAGGACTCTCTTCAGGGCTGTCTGTATTTTTGCCATGTGGTCCTCATGACTTGACCCCTGGCTCTCAACTTAGATCTTACTTGTCCCTAAAAGGATATAAACAATCTCCTTGGTCCTCGTACAGGATGTAGGAGCCAGGGAAGACTTTCGAGAGCTAAGCACACCCTCTCTCCCTGATCACAGTGCTTGATCCTCTTTACCATCGTGGAGCCATCCCCATTGTCTCGAGCTGCCTTGTACAAGTGGTACCCTCCCAGGATCCCAAACAGGAGGTAGGAAAACACTCCCGTCTTTGACATCCCTCTCAATCTATAAACCCTCATCTCTGCTTCCAAGACTGGCCCCTAGAGGTTAGAGGTCATGGCACAGGTCACTACATTCTGACCTCTCTCCTAAGCTCTCTTCTTCCTTCTGCAGTCCCCTGGGGTTGGAAGGGACAGACTTTTCACCCTCCTTTCTTCTTCCAACCCTCCCCCATCTCATCTTTTCTTCATTCCAAGGTGGGACCTGCTTGCTCATTGGCTATAATTAGTTGTGCTGTAGGGAGAGAAATTGGCTTATTGACATGGGAAAATAAATGAGAGTATTTTGAAAAATATCATGCCTATTGTGTAGACTTTACTGTGGTTTGTATCGGCATTTTCCAGTCCTACCATCTTCTTAGCAGTATTATTCAAACCAATTGGAAATATTTTTGGGAAAAGAAGCATCTTGCATTTCTATTTACATAGAAATAATTTAAGATTAGCAATCCTTAGAAGTGAAAAATTAGTAAAAAATATTCAAAAATATTTAAACTTTTTATCACCTCCACATTATTTTCTGTAACTTTTTTGATAAAATGATATAGGTTTTGTAAACACTCAAACTGTGTAGAAAATTAACAATACACATAGCTAACGTTTACAAGTAAACAATTTCTTTTACAACTAAAAGAAGAGCATAAAACCTCTTTCAAAATCTTACCCAGCAGAAAGAAGCACTCTTGGAAAATAACCTTTCATACATGCTTTTGTGTATGTTGTGTATGTATATTTGAATGACCTGCTTTCTCTCTCCAGAGCATAAATCTTTTTCCAATTAAGTTTTCTCCTCCTAAATTGTCTAAGGACTCTGGAGCTTATCTGGTCAGTCCTACTCTCAGATGTAAGGCAGGAACGAAGAACTGGCAAATCCAATCTGTTTCCTATCCCCATTGTTTTGGTCACTGTCTGAGGAAGTTTGGGATGCTGTAACAGAATGCCGTACACTGGGTGTCTTAAACAACACACATTGATTTCTCATTGTTCTGGAGCCTGAGAAGTCTAAGATCAAGAAGCTGGCAGATCCTGTGTCTGGTGAGGGCACTCTTCCTGGTTTTCAGACACCTGCCTTCTTGTTGTATCCTCACATGGCAGAAAGAGAATACTCTAGTCTCTTTCTCTTCTTGTAAGAACACTCATCCCATTGTGACCTCCTCTAAACCTAATTACCTCCCAAAGCCCCATCTCCTAACATCCCACTGGGGCTTAGGGTTTCAATATATGAATTTTGAAGGAATGCAAACATGTGGTCCATAACAGTCACTGCCCCCACTGTCTGCCATTGATCACTTGGCCTTCAAGGTATTGTGAATTTTTGTCCTACTTTGGGAATGCCCTTGATGTTCTGGAGTATTGCCAGGGCCATACTGGCACTCCACCCTGATCTCTGAAATTACCACTCTCTTATTGCACACTCTCATGCAGCATCCATTTTTTTTCTAAAGACAACACCAGGTCAGAATGGCTTGGCCCAGAGGGCCGAGAGAGGCAGAATCCAGAGTAGGTAGGCCCAGGGAGTCTTCTGGTGTAGACACAGGCTATGTCAGAATCAGCCTTATCTCATACCTTTTGTGTTGAGCCCAGGACACCAGTCCATGTGATTCTACTGACTCATGTTGAGTTACCCTTTAGCATTTGGTTTCCTTTCCTGTTAGCAAAAATCACTTGGGACCAATCCAATTTATTTCAACAGAGGGTCTGTAGTGAGCCTCAAAAGTGAAATGGGATCTCCATTCCTTTCCTCCATTTATTTTGGCACCTCTGTTAAATTCTATATAACTTCTTCAGTGACCCACAGTGCATACCTTGAATACATTTGGAGGATCTCCTTCATCAAGCCACATAGAGTTTCTTTCCTAAGGTCCTAAGGTCAGGGGGCCCATAAAAGTTAATTTCTGTTATTCAGATTTCCTCTTAAATGTCATCTCTTCAGGGAAGTCTTCTCTGCTTTCCTACTTACTCTCCCCCCCACCGCCCCCATCATATATACTTCCAGAATTCTCTGTAATTTTTCTCCCCAGAACTTATCCCATTGTAAATGATTGGATTTTGTTTGTTTGTTTAGTTATTTGCACAATTCCTATCTTGCCTCATAAATCACAGTACTCCTAGGACCTACCACAGATTGAAACATAGTAGGAACTTAAGAAAATAAGTAATGAATGAATCATGTTACAGGTTTGGGGAAGCACATTAAATCTTACTGTTTTTCCCTAAGTTCTGGGCCAAGTGAGAAGTAAAACAACAGGGCAGATGAAAGAACAAAATATCACATTTATGACTGATAAAGCTGATAGTATAGGACGCTAGAGTGTAGGATAAAGATCATAACATACAATGTATATGTGTGCAAACAAGTGGTTTTTTTGAATACTGGACAATGGGAGTTAGGCAGCCTTTCCCAGCCAATCACAGCAGCAAGGGGCAGACGTTTCCTCCCCGCGGCATTAGCCCCTGGTCCTGCCGACTCAGTATGTCTGCTCCAACCCTCACTGTGGAGGGGCGTGGGCTCGGCTGTCCTCTAATCAGATGAAACTGCTTTTCCAGCAGCTGGACATCCCTCCACGTGCAGGAAACAGGAGAGGGGGAAGTATTCCTTCCCTGTAATGAGTAACATCTTCTATGTCAATAAATATAAATTTGTGTCCAAATTTTCAATGCCTATAGTGTGCATATGCATATGATATTTACACCATAATTTCTTTAAGCAAGTCTTCTCTATATTGATGGACTTTGACTATAACATTCCTTTGCATACAGTTTTTTGCATTTGTACTGTTATCTTTTTTCTGCATAGTTCTATAAGGGAGACTTTTGGGTAAAGTTTTAAACATATTTTATAGTTTGATACATATTGCCTAATTCTCTGTCCAAAAAATATCAGTTTATCCTCCTGCCAACAATACACGGGACTTCCTGTTTCCTTACACCTTTGCCAATACTGCATTTTAGCTTTTTTATCATTGTCAATCGAATCGAGTGAACAATTCCATCTAATTTTTTAGCTATTTTTTTTTATTTTTAGGAATTTGAGTATCTTGTATTGGCCACTTGTAGTCTTTAATGACTTGCCTGTTTATACTTATCCCATTCGCCTAATTATTTTATTTTATTGTTATTATTGTCCTTATGGATTTGTAAAAAGCCCTTTCTATGTTCAGGAAACAAACCCTTTGTCATCTGTGGTGCAATTATCTTTCCGTGTTAGTGGTTGTCTTTCAAACATACTTATGGAGATTTTGAAACCTACTGACCTTTCAATTCTTTCTGTGGCTAAATTTATCAAAAATTTCTTTTTTTGATTTCTTCTTTGCATGACTTTAAAGATAGTCACCCATAACTTTTTTGATATTTTAGGATTTCTTTTGTAATTTTTAATGTTGAACCCATCTGGAATCTATATGATATAAGAAGTAAATTTAAAATTCAGCTTAAGATTTTTTTAATGGCTAACAACTTATTCCAATAGCATTTATTAAATAATTCGTTTATCTCTCACTGTTAAATGCCATCTTATCACATACTAAGTCCCCACATGTACTCAGGTCCGTTTCTTGACCATCAAAGCCATCTGATTTATCTCTGTATTTGTAATCCTGTATAGTATTATGTGGCTTAAGTAGCTATAAATTACTTTTATTTTTCAGGAGATGTTGTGCCCATTTTTGCTTAATTTTCATCTAGCTAAATCATAAATGATTTTGGCATGTTTCAAAAAATATCAAATTGGGATTTTAAATGGATTTAAATTAAATTTGTAGAGTAGTATAGGGAAAATTATATATTTAATAGTTTTCCTCTCAAGCAATGAGGTATATCTCTTCATTTGTATGGATTTGTGTGTGTGTGTGTGTGAGGAAGATTGGCCCTGAGGTCACATCTGTTGCCAATTTTCCTCTTTTGCTTAAGGAAGATTGTTGCTGAGCTAACATCTGTTCCAGTCTTCCTCTGTTTTATATAGGGTGTGGGGGGCTGGTCTTGGCCACCCCAAGATATGTCTCTTTGGCATGAGGATTATTTGAGGCTGGTTGCTTTTGATAAACTGGGACAGGGAAGGAGGCTCTGAGGGGTGGAACTTGCTTGCCCTTTGTTAGGAGACATTTACATTGTAAAGGAAATCTCTATCTGTAAAGGTTCCTCCCTCTCTCTACCAGGAAGAAGAAAGGGGATGACCTTCTCTCTAGAAACTCTTAATCAATGCCAAAGGCAAGGACTTAAATCTGAATCTTGTTTACTGTACTTGTGTGGTAATCTCCCATGATTGACTCCCCCTGCACCCCCAACATCCTCCTTTGTCTTTAGATATTTAAGTGGTGGTTTCGGCCATTTTGGCGAGTTGCTCGGCTTGCCTGAGCCTCTCCCATCTATACATTGACAAATAGAAATGGCAAGCAATGGGATGGGTTGTAGTACATGAGGAAGCCATTTGGTGTAAACCTAATGCGGCCTGACTTTGCTATTTTTTCCTAAAGGTCCTGACTGTGGCCATTGAGCACCCATTGTATATCTGCTTTAAAACATTTACTATGGCAAGATCAAAGGCCCTTGAGATAAAGGTGTGACTTCCCTCCCCCTCCCAACGTTGGCATCTCCTTAAGGATTAAGCATCTTTCCTTAGGGAAGGAACTGGTTGCTGCCCTCACCTGTGACCACCCAGCTCAATAGACTTGCCTCCTTCTACGCCCGCCGAGATAGCAGACCCACTACCTGCTGTGTCCATCAAGCGCTGTGCCGACAGGGCAATCTTGTGACTATTGTGGGAGGGACATTTCAATCACATGTGAAACATCCTGTTTGTGGGTATATAACCACCCTGTGTACCCCCACTTCTTCGGTGCCCTTTCTTCCTTTGGGAAGAAAGGCCCCAGGCCATGGTCCTCATAAAACTTTGTTTAATTTTCTCCTGCTATTCTGTCTCAGGTGAATTTAATTCATTCTCCTGCCAGACGAACCCAGAAAAGGTCGAGGAAATGTCTTTTCCCCTTCAGGGACTTAGTGAGTGGTGCTAGGTCTGTGCCTGGGATCTGAACCTGTGAACCCCGGTGTGGGGAATCGGAGTGCACGAGCTTAACCACACTACACCGCCAGGCTGGCCCCTTATATGGATGTTTTTAAATTTAAAATATCCATTGGTAAAATTTTATTATTTTCTTAATACAGGGTCTACATATTTCTTGTTAATTTTATTTTTAGGAATTTTCTATTTTTCTGTTATATTTGCTAATGGTATATTTTCTAAGTTATTTTTTACAGGTAGGAAAGCAATACATTTTGATGGAGTAATTTTATGTCTTACTGAAATCTCTACTTGGGTCTTGAAATTCTTTTACTTTTTTTAATGCTGCTAGATGTTGATGGATTGTTTAATCATTCAGTCATCCAACTGTCTGAGGAGGTGCGGAGAGTAAGCTGGAGCGATGGGCAGCTGTGCCCTTGCCACCCTCCCAAGTCCTGATTGACCTCCTGTCACTGTGGGTGTGGATTTCATGAAGCAAGATCAGTGTGCAGTTCCACTGCTCGTGGATTGTCTTTTCTTTCCTCACTTTACTTTATTTAGCAGCTTTCAGGCTGCTTTCCCCCTTCTCCTCCGCCCAGTTTTGCCATCAGGTCTTGACTCATTCAGAAGTTCTGATCAACAGAGAAATCTGCAAATTCTCTCCTTCAGTCCTGCATCCAAGTTATTCCCAGTCTTTCTCTCTCTTGGTCGAGATTCTTCAAACTTGTTCAGTTATTTCCCACATTACACTGACTTTGTGATTAAGGAAAATACCCTATACTTGTGGTTTAAATTTAGTTGAATATGACAGATATCCTTCATTCATTCAATTCCTAGTTATTTTCTTGCATTTATGAGGGGGTTGTGACTGTTCCTTGTTGTTTCCTGTATTTTTGTTCATTTGGCTGATTTTGGAAAAGGATTGTAGGCCAAAGAGTACAAATTCACTGTCTTCCTAGAAATCCATACATAGTTGTTTTAACAGCCCTCAATATTAGCTATTATTGTTATGCTTTCCTTAAATGGAGTGTCATTTCTTTAGTTTTTTCAATCTTACCCTTTCTTCCAGGTGTGGAGCCTAAGCTGTTTTGCATTTATAAATGCATTTATAAACCTCTTTTTGTATACAAGTCTCCTTTCTTAATTAAAGCAGTTTTATTTTGACCCTTGACTATAGTCTTCTCTCACTAAGATATGGAAGCCTTTATGACTATATTGTGACTATATTGACAATTTTCCTATTTCCTTTTGCAGTTCTTGACGTAGAGGGTTCATTGAAAAAAATCTTCGTATATAAGTAAATGTATGGATGCATAAATTTTTTGAAGGTATATTCTTTCATAGTACATAAATGTTCATTAATTGTGATATATTATAAATTTAGAGGAGCCATATTAGACTTTCAGTAATAGCAAAGTCTAATTCTCTTAAAATATATAATACTTCTTTTATATATTGTTTCACGTTTTACACTGTTTGTAATTAAGCAAACATTTACAATAATATTGCGTCATTATCCTAAATGCCACTTCATACCTTTTATATTCTCAGAGGCTGTGTGATATAGATGAGAGAGCAAGTGTAGAGGTTTAACAGACCTCAGTGTGAACCTCTCATTGAACACACTAGGGATTAATCTTTTTCTCAGATAGAGCTATTGTCACTCAAGCACATTAGAAATTGGTAACATATATTGAGCACTTATTGTATACCAAGTTTTGTGCTAAGCCCTTTATTTTCATTATCTCCTTCAATTTTCACAACAAAGCTATGAGGTAGATATTATCCAGTCTATCATTCAAACAGAAACATTTTAGTTTTGCCTCATTATGACCAAGACTTCCGTCTAAGTGTTTCCCATAAGATCCTTAATTGGAATGGAAATAGCTGTATAGATGTTTGATAAAAAATGAAAAGTGACCTTAAAGTAAGGCTAAGCATAGAATATAGAAAATGAACTATTTCATAATTGATTATTTGGTAAAATTAAATGAAACTCATTCAGAGTCAATATTAAGAGTAATTTCTGTACTGTATTAGTTTTCCTTAAGAAAACACATCCATTTACTTTTTGCAAGATATTTTATTTTATTTATTTATGTATTTATTTGTTTTTGGTGAGGAAGATGGTTCCTGAGCTAACATCTGTACCCATCTTCCTCTATTTTGTATATGGGATGCTGTCACAGCATGGCTTGATGAGCGGTGCATAAGTTCACACCCAGGATCCGAACCCATGAACCCTGGGCCACCGAAGTGGAGTGTGCGAACTTAACCACTACGATACTGGGCCAGCCCCAAGATATTTTATTTTAAGGCTAGTCAATAAGACCATTTATTTTTATTAAATAAATTATTTTAAGGTAATGAAAAGAGTAGTAGATTTTCCATTTTTGATATATGAAAGATATTAGAATCATAGAAAGTGGCTATTTTGTAGATTCATTTGGTCAGTAAACTGTCAGGTAGCCTCCATAAATGGGCTGTCATGTTCTTTCATTTACTTTTATTATTTGAACTCAAATTAACTTCACAGTTTCACAATTTATCTATTGTGAATCTGAGTGGTTAAGTAGGACAGAAGAAAAGGTGCAGTTCCATTAAGCACTAACATATCATTGGCTGTCAGGTAAGGCTTGTTATGCTGTCCATCCTCATTTAACTATCCCACAAGATCTCTTAATGAAGTTAAGCCCCAAGTTCACTCCAATAATTCTGTGGCAAGAGTTTGTGCAATGTAACAATTCATCACTTGTCAGGAAGGCACTTTTAGTTTATACATTTAATAAGGGCATCCTCTAGCTTGGTTAATTAGAAGTGAACAGTTTGCATATTTACTAAATGCAGAGTGTCATTGCCACCACGGCCTATTGCCTACATGAATTATTTCTCTATCTGCAATAAACAGCTGGGTAATTATTACTGCCATAATCAGATAAATTCCCTCTGTAAGGCTTTTCTTACATGGCAATTCTTTGAACTCATCCAAAGCTGAACAAAATTTATGAACTCCAGCAGCTAGGCCACTTTTTCATACTATGGTGTCCCTGTTCCCTATTTCAAGGACATAAGTAGAGCACTATAGATACTGTGTAAATAAGGAGAATAAGTATGATTACCTAAAGGTGACGTTTCAATAAGCCTTATTTAAAAAATATAATATTCTGATCTCAGCCAACTAAATGATAGTAATTTGGCTTTATCTAATTGTATCTAGACGACAGGCTCTTTTGGTAAGGGCTAGCTAGCCTAAGGTGTAAAGAAGATATTGTAGTTTTTAAGAACCAAATTCATCTGTAATGTTAACTATCCATATGACTCTTTTTCTGTAGAATCATTTTATGTATGAAGATACAATAATTATAGCAATTAATTTGGTGGAATTTAGATAATAACATACTAGAGTGTCTAACAAAATATAGCATATATTCTTTGCTTTTAAAACAGTCTTGTTACTTATCTGTAATTAGTAATTAATGACATAAGCTATATAATCGCTTTAAAATATGGAATGATATCAACCATTTGATCACAGCCTTTTCACATCCTTTATTTTTAGCAAGAATGCACTATCTTTAACAATTTGCTACCTCAAAGAAATTTTTTCATTTTTTTTGCTGGGAAAGATTGGCCCTGAGCTAACATCTTTTGCCAATCTTCCTCTTTTTTTCTTTCCTCCTCAAAGTCCCAGTGCATGATGGTGTGTCCTAATTGTAAGTCCTTCTAGTTCTTCCATGTGAGCCGCTGCCATAGCATGGCTACTGACAGATGGGTGGTGTGGTCCCGCAACTGGGAAAAGAACCCAGGCTGCGGGGTGAAAGCACCGAACTTTAACCACTAGGCAATCAGGGCTGGCTCCAGAAAATTTTAAAAGCAAAGTGTATAAAAAAGTTTCATTCACAAGATAGAATTAACAAAGAAAAAGTTTATTATGTTGGGTATAATTTCTTTGTATACATATATTTTAATTTTTTCACATTTAACTCTTTACACAGTAAATTTCAAGCAGTTTAGAAAAAGATGTATAAGAAAAGAGTAAAAGAAATAAGGATCATGGTAAAGAAAATACAGAATGATGAGTTTAATGGTGTGATTGATCAGGGAAGGTGGTTAGTTAAGTATGTCCCATTGTTAAAATGGAGAAAACGTTACTGCCTATGCCAAGAAACAGCTTTTTCTAGCACAGTTCTAAAAGAAATTTCACATATGAATCTTCAATAGGAGACACTGAGTAATGTAATGAAGTGACTTCTGTAACTTTTATTTTGTGAGGAAGATTGGCCCTGAACTAACGTCCATTGCCAATCTTCTCTTTTTGCTTGAGGAAGATTGTTGCTGAGCTAACATCTGTGCCAATCTTCCTCTATTTTGTATGTGGAACACTGGTTCAGCATGGCTTGATGAGCAGTGTGTAGGCCCATGTCTTGGATCTGAACCCACGAACCCCAGGCCGCTGAAGTTGAGTGGTGAACTTAACCACTACGCCACCAGACTGGCCCTTGTACCTTTTTTTTTAAATCGGAAATAAGCTGTCTGAATTTCGAGTCTCTTTTTCGTGGTACTATTTGAAAAAAAAAAGAAGTGCTGGAGTGTAGCGTAAATTGTTACTCATTTGAATGTGAGGGACTAGAATATGTTGGTTCATGGGTTCAGCCTTGTGGTTGTCCAGCTTTGAGGAATGGATGGATTGGAATTCTTATCTCAGTTATACTAGCTAATCTTCTGATAGGAGATAGATGGAAAAGAGTTCTTTTTTTCCTTTTTAATTCTGTGATAAGGACCGATAATGCTATTTTTAATATTGGTGATTGAGAGGAAATTTATATTGTAGAAATCAAGATTCAGGTACCTGATACATTTAAAATGAACAGACTTTTGCGGCCTACCCTGTGGCCAAGTGGTTAAGTTTGCAGGCTCCACTTTGGTGGCCTAGGGGTTTGCTGGGTCGAATCCTGGGCATGGACCTAGCACCACTCATCAGGCCATGCTGAGGTGGCGTCCCACATAGCAGAGCCAGAAGGACCTACAACTAGAATATACAACTGTGTACTGGGGGGCTTTGGGGAGAAAAAGAAAAAAAGAAAAGAAAATTGGCAACAGATGTTAGCTCGGGTGCCAATCTTTAAAACAAAGTTTAAAATGGAAAGCTCTTCACCTTTAAAAAAAATATACAGACTTTTTCAGGCATACTTGAAGATATGTTCAAGTTATTGTAAAAGTGTATTGAGAAAATGTAACTATTGCTAAAATTTTTTTTATAATACTGCGCATTGGGCTATCAGCCTTCATCTTGTTTGGCCTCTGTGAAGCGTATGAGACCACTGATCCCTTTCTTCTCTAATCACTCTTGCAACTTGGGTTCTCTGACAACACTCTCTCCTGCTTTCCTTTCTACTTTTCTAGCGTTTTCTTCTCCATTTCCTCTGTGTACTCACCCCGATGGGGCTGATCTTAAATATTAGTGTTCTCTCTTTGATGCACTTGCCTTTTCACGCTGCAAGTTCTGGACAATCTCTTCCACTTCGATGACTTCTGCTACCGCTTATATTCTGATGACTCATAAATATGAATATTCTCCAGCCCAGAACTTTCTTCTGATTATTATAACCGTCTATTCAAATGCCTGATAATGTTGCCAGCTCAAGCTAAGCATGTTTACATATAAAATAATCATTTTCCCAAACCTCTTCTTCCTGTGGTGAATCGGACCATTCTTTATTTAGCTGCCCAAGCCAGAAACATGGAATTCATGCCAAAGATCCTTTTCTCCATTCTATTGGCGACCAAGCCCTATCATTTCTTTTCCTAGCTCTCCGTTCTCATTCTTCATCATCTATCCTTCCTACTACTGCCTGAATAATTCCTCTAAAATACACGTCTGATCAATGCAATTGTTACATTTCCTTCCCGTTAAGGGTTCCATGGTTAAAGATGATTTAGGGATCCTAGAAACATGCAAAATATAAACACTAGGATTATATTTTAGAATATCTTCTTAGCATAAGAATTTAAAAAACTCGAAATAAATACTCGCATTATATTCTTAAACAGTTCCAAAAGCTAGATATTTGAGGAAAAAATGTTAGCATGTATCTTAGTTAAGACGTTATTGTAGAATGGGACTTCCTAGAGTATATAACTAAAAAAACAGAAATTTTGTGCTAAAGAGGAAACGTGTGCATTGGTGGCATACTACAAAAGCAACGAATTAATAAAGAATCACTTATTTTTTTAATACTTTTCTCCTTATCCCTATGTAATGCTTTTCAGCCTTTTTTGTCTTGTTCTTTTCTCAATCTATCCATTTCCTCTCTCAGGAGTGACACTGAAGAGAATGGAGAAAGAAAAATCACTCCAGTTTCTTTCTCCCTCTGTTCTTTGTGCTACCATTTCGTAATCTTTTCTTATCCTGCCCAACAATAAAAAGGATGGGGTTCTTCCATACTGGTGTTCACAGGGAAGTGATTTCCAAGATCTGCTATAAAACAATTGGTCAATAAATAGTTTTCCGGAACTCAGTAGATAATTTTCTGAGGTTACATGTGATATCTGCTTTCAAATACATTGACATCATCCTATGGTATGTTATTGCTTTGTGATGGCATCAAGATTAGTTTAGGGATGTCCCTGGTATGTGTTGAGTGGATTGCATGCAAAGGCAGCAGAAATTATTTTTGCTGTAAAATGAAGTTAACACATTTTAAATGAGAGACAATGTGTGATTTTTGAGTAAACGCTAAGTAAATAGGACCTTGCAATTCTTTTCATATGAAGTGGGCACTTTAGTTGCCTCGACTCTGAACTCTACCCAAAACAAAACTTCAGGAGCTTGCCCCTTACCCTCCACGGCGGATCATTGTGAAGGAGAGAGAAGGTGATGTGCCTTGATCTACCTTTGTGCGGAAAACCCCCATACTGTGTCTCAAAGTCACCATCTGAAAAGTCATTTCATTTCACAAAAGAAGATCAGGAACCTTGTTAATAATACCTGCCCCATACCAACCTCAGTGGAATGTTTCGAGGATGAATTAATGTCGGTGAAGCACTTGGAGCTCCAGAAGATAATGCATTATGTAAATACATTTTATTATTATGCCTGTTGTTGTACTTTGCTCAATGTCACTCTCAATTATTTGACATCATATATATGATATAAAATTTTGCTTCCTTTTACAGAAACTATCCAGAATAGTGAAAAGAAAATAATTTTGCAGTGAGATATGTGCATATTTTTAGAAAGAATACTATACAAAAAATTCTTTTCAACTAAGTTTATTCAAAAGGGCCAGAAGAAGAAAAAAAGTTGATTTTCATGAATAATCTTTAAATGGAGTCTTACTGCTTTTTAAAATCATGCAAAGTAGGCAAATGAAATAATGGTGCAATTGGATGATCCCTTTTTATGATCAGAGCGGAGTCATGGTATTGTAATTTTATAACATCGACCATTATCTTCTTCTTTACTTTTTTCATTCTCAAAATATCTAGTCTATAGAGGACAAATTTGCTAGCATTACCCTAAGAGAGCCCATTCACCCTTGGTCAGAAAATCTTTCTTCTGCTCTAAAGTGCATTTCCTCCTTTGCTGCTGATGGCCCGAGTCTACAAGGAGAGCTAGAGCTTCTTGTGACTATTCCACCCTCCTTTCATTTCCACTTTCCTCTATTCTGGCTCTCTCTTTTTAGTGAAAGCCTGCTCATTGTTCAGTCCCCAGTGCCACCACCTGCATGAAGCATTTTCTGATCCCTCGAATCAGAAACGAGCTCTCTGAACTTAGGCACTGCGTGTGTATTTCTCCATAGACTTTGTCTATGGTCTAGTTAGTTATCAGCTATTTTATTTGTAAGCTCCTTGAAGGCAGGGACCGGGCATTCCACATCTTTCTTTCTTTTACTATTTTAAACATTCTTGTGACTGCCTGACTGAATAAACAAAGGAGTGCTAATTTTCTTCATATTAACTCTTAAAGTAGCTCAGACATTTTGAAGAGAATTTGATCTATACTGCAACAAACAAAGGATTTTCAAGAGTAACTAAAAAGTCTTTTTAGGAGAGGACGTTTCTGAATGTTTCCAAAATGTTAAAGTCTCAACTCCGGGTTTCAGAGTAAAGTATGAACTTCAAGAACAACCTGAGCGCTTGAATGTTAAGGACTGTGCTTCGGAATGCTTAATTTTAAACTGTATTTTCCCTTTAAGTGCCGCCCTGATGAAATTTGCAACACCTGTCCACCAGTTCCAGGGCCAGAAAGATAAAATAAGTGGTTTAAATGGTTTGATTGAGTTAAAGTGAAGCTTTTGTTTCTAATGCAGGTGTTTTGGATATCTTAATGACTTCCAGATAATCTGGTCTAAGGTTTAGTCAGTCTCAAAATATTTTTGGATCTCACACACCAAGTCCAATCATATAATTGGCTTTATTCGTGGTTAGTATTTTTACATAGCCTTCTCTGTTTCCTTTTATTGCTACTTATTTGGTTAAATTAATATGCACATATTGAGAGCGGACAATTATTAGAGATAAAACATTAAGCACATTCAATAAATTTAACTAAAATACTTTTGTCATAATATACCACAGTAGAAACTAATCCTGTTCAACTATTTTTATTTTGAAATCTCCTTACAACAGAAGCACATCGCTGTCTTTGCCATCAAAACATTGTGAGAACTCTAGGGAATTGTTTAAATCTATTTCCTTAGAATTATTTTTTCTTGAAGATAGTGCAGATGAAGGCATTTTTTTTTATTTGAGGAATTATGTAATATTGTTAGGAGTTTCCTCTGAAATTTTGGGCATTTATGCTTTTAAAACAATGTCTATGTAATTTTTTATTTCTCTGCCAAATTATGATTTCTATGAAAGTAAGTGACGTACATATCCTGTCTCCTTTGTAGTACTTTGTACCACTTTAGCTAATATGGTGATATTTGTATTAGGGTTATTAACTGAATATAATTGCATCTCTTCATGATGTCATACTAGTGAGTAGAATTGAATCGTCTTAATTCCTCAGCAGAGCTGACAGTTTTCATTGCCGTGGACTGGTTCTCCTCAAACTTTAGCAGGCAGGAGATTCCCTCGGGAATTTCTGATTGAGTCAGTCTGGGGTGGAGCCTGAGAATGTGCATTTCCAGCAGTTCCCAAGTGAAACTGATGTTGCCGTTCCAGGGATCACCCTCTGAGAACCACTGTCCTAGGCAAAGAACCAGAGTCCTGGTTCCACCCGACTCCCAAGAGAGGCTTTCTCAATGTGGCTTCTCTCTTCTAATGAAGCCATCAGAAGTGATGAAATGCGCTACTGATCAGTTGAGAAATAGTTAAAAAGAATGCTGGCATCTAATTTATATCAGATATTTGGCCAAATACTTTGGGAGAGGCCCATCAATAAATAAACCTTAATCCTGACCTTTGGGACCTCAGCGCTTAGTAGGAAGGGAAAAGCAGGAAGTGGTGCATGTGTACAGCTGTAATATACTGTAGAATGTAATATGCATAGAAAAGAGAAATAAAGGATTATGCGAGAGGGAACAGTTAGAATTAGCTATTGTTAAGGGGATCTGTGAAACCTTTTTAGAGGAAAGGGTAGAGATTTTTGTTTTTTTGTTCTGGACTTACAAAGAAGAGAAGATAAAAATTATTAACACAGATTTTTTTTTTGTACTATATTTTGAAATGAATAAGACAACCCGACAGAATAGCAAAATAGCTCCCTTCTGAATGACATAGATGGCCATCTTAATAATTTTCATTATGGTAAATAAAGTATTACATGAGTCTGCTGAACGCATATTAAACTGTGAATAATTTAGTCATTATTGTATAGGAGAGAATAATTCCCAAATTGCAATTATGAGTTTGGATATTTTTCATCTTATAAATATTATTTGTGAAAATAATTTAATTTTGAGCAGAGTGCTCTTTTTTTCTCAAAAAGATAGTTTATGGAAATATATTATTTTTCTCCTTTGGCTCAGACATTAGGCAAAATTGAGAAACAATTTAAAAAGAAAAGCTGGGGGCCGGCCTGGTGGTGTAGTGGTTAAGTTCACATGTTCTGCTTTGGCGGCCTGGGGTTCACTGGTTTGGATCCTGGGCACAGACCTACACACCACTCATCAAGCCATGTTGTGGTGGCATCCCACATAGAAGAACTAGAATGACCTAGAACTGGGATACATGACTATATACTGGGGCTTTGGGGAGAGTGAAAAAAAGAGCAAGATTGGCAGCAGATGTTAGTTCAGGGCCAATCTTCCTCACCAAAAAAACCCACAAAAAACAAACATTATAAAAAAGACTTTAGGAAAAAAGAAAAAGGAAAGCCATTGTGCTAAGAGAAAAGATGTGAAACACAAGAAAACATGAATTATCCCATGATAGGAAGTAATCATTAGCTCTCTTGTGGGCTCAGGACTGAGCAGGATTATGTACTTGTTTTTTGCAGGCACCTCTCTCAAGTTCCTATCATCATTCATATACATAAACCTCCATACTCATTTAGAGACAGTAGAGTATATTCTTTAAAACAGTTTGTATCCATCATAATGGTCCCACTGTCTAGGATTGTCTTTTCAAAGAAAAATCTATTGACTTGTTCATTCAAATAAACATGGACAAAATAGACAGTCTTTATTTTTATATAGTTTGCTGTCTAGTGGGTGAGACATATTAAGTAATCAAATATATCCATAAATATATGGTTATTATATTTGTTACTTTCTATAGAGGAAAAAACAAAATTACAATATTATGAGCGAGAATAATAGTGGGAGAAGAATTCAGATTGCTGTAAAGGGAGTTTAAGGCAGAAAATACACTATAAGTGAAGGCCTTGAGGTAGAAATGAATTGTTCGCTAGGAAATGAAATATAGCCATTGTGACTAAAGCATAGTAATCACAGGAGGAAGTGCCATAAAGTGAGATGGAGAGAGAAGCAGGCCAATCCTGTAAGGCCTTGTGGGTCTGTGTTCTTTACTTGGGTTGTGCCAATCAGCTTTTAAGCATCTTTTCAGTTTCAGTCTCTTTTTATATATTAGTATAATGTACCTTAGCATTCTTTCCATACACAAAAGATGTTTTCTGGTGGAAAACACATCTTAAGGAAGAGAGGAGATCTGTGGCTGCAAATGCAAAAGTTTGTATATTGCATAGTCACAAACAGCTATCCAGTTAGAATGTTATGATGTGATGAGGAAAGAAAGTAGTGCCGGATCATTTAAATTATTCCAAAACAGAGCAGCTTTTTCCTTTTGTGTACTTTGGGAAAATAATATGGATACTACAGTATTCAAAGTTACCTTCTCAGAGGAAAAGGTAGTATTGATATCTACATAAAATATTGGATTTGGGCAAAATACATGACTTCAGTGTAGTGTTGTGCTCAAAGGCGTGAATTTTGGTGTCAGACCTGGATTCAAATTCTAGCTCTGCCACTTTCTAGTTTGGGAGTTTGGGCAGAGATGTAACCTCTGAATCTCATTTCCCAATCTAGAAAATGGGAGTAATAATACCTGCCTCAGAGGACGGTGGAAGGATTAATTGAGGTAATGCATATTAGGTCTTCGCCAGGAACCTCTTGGAAATAGAACGTAAGTCAAGGATTAAATTGCTAATACGTTATTAGAATGGTTCAAGCCCAGGGCAGTGAGGATGAGGAAAAAGGGGAGTGAAGTGTCATAGATGGAAACAGGCTCTGATTTGGTGCATGAGTGTTATTGGGGGGCATTTTGGGGAATAACATCTCTAAAGGAGTGAAGGAGGGCAGAGGGGGAAGTTGAACTGCCTCAGAGGTCTCACTCAGCCAATCTTGGGAAGCGTGGGACGTGGATGTGTCTGTAGAGTGGTCCCAAATTGAGACAGAGGCTCTGAGCTTGTGTATTCTCTCAGTCACCAGTCATGGGATGCACATGAGTGGGGGAGGGGGCAGCTGATGCTCTCCAGTGGGGTACCGCTGTGAACTTTCAGCCGCCAACACTCACGGCAGCTGGGGCACTGGGTGCTTTAGTCCTGTAGGGAGGAATGTGATATGATGCGCTTCCGCAGCCCTGGCCACCACTCTACATAGAACCCCACGGTGACTCCACACAGTGCCCCAGGTGTGCTTGCTGTCATTAGCCACACAGGCTGGCAAGGAGACCTCTCAAAGTAGTCCATGGAAGACAGGAAAAAGGCCATTTGTTTGCATGGCTCTCTTCATCTCCCGTTTGCCTCTGATCAAGGTGTACCCCATGTCTCTTAGGAAGCCAGATTCTCTGCATTGTGGAATTCCATCCACAAAGTCCACATTGACCAGGACTGATAAAGGAGGGGATCGTTGAGGGAATTTGAGAAAGTATGAAAGATTCCTGTCCCGTTGAGTAGATGAAGCACATAGCCTAGTCCCTGGCTAGAGACAACAGTCCATAAATAGCTAACACTTAGGTACCAGCTTTGTGTGTGCCAGCCGTCCTCTGAGGGTTCCCATAGATAAACTGATTTGATCCTCTCAATAGCTTGATGAAGAAGATACTAATACGACTAATTTGCATTTTATAGATAAGGATATTGAGACTCAGAGATTAAACAGCTAGTAAGCAGCACAGCAGAGATTTTATAAACAAGTGGTATTTCAGAGTCTATGCTATAAACTGCTCTTCTATATTGCCTCCAAGTGGCTATTATTCTTTTTATTATTTCTGTCATTATTAGCATATGTAATTATTTTGTTCTCATTATAAATATCATTAGCAAAATCTACTCAAATATGCAAGACTTTATAAAAGGGTCAGTAATTTAAAAATTTTTTTCTTTTATTTATAAGTATTTTATTTTGATTTTATACCTTTATTTTTAAACTACTATCACAAAATGCTTTGTACATATGAAAACTGATTCAGGAAGTCTTGGGACTTACTCAGGTTTCTTTAACTATACAGTAGAAAACAGAATCATCAGATAAAAGAAAATATGCGTGGTTCAGTCAATAAAAAGTATCTTCTGCATAGTATTTCTTGTATTAGGATGACTACGGCTTGGTCTGGAGTTAGAGAATCTGCAAATCTGGGAATTCTAATGCCATCTCTGCTATTAACTGATTTGCTATTCAGAGTAGGTCATTTCATCTCTTTGTGTCTCCATATTTGTCAAATAGGGTAATTAGTAACGCCTATCCCATATATATCACAGGACTGCGTTTCTGAGAATAGGAATAAGACAATATACCTGAAATGAAAAAATATATTGAAAACAACCTGAAGTTATTTGGAAAAAAATTTTCAGTGTTTTAAAAGTATTGCATTTAAAAAAAAATCCCTGGATAAAAAGTGGATAATTTTTATAATTTTGTACAGAATCTTATTTAAAATGGTTTCCATCATTTAATCTTTAGTGGGATCATAATTTTTTATTACATCCTTTACACTGAGCTATAGCTTCAGCCCTCTTGATGTAACAAAAACTTGTAGATCAAGAATAAATAATTTATTCAGCTCTTTCTACTTGGTCACTCAACAAAAAAAATTTGACATAAATATAACTGGTGTTCAACATGTCTGAGTACTCTCAAGTAGGGCAATAAGTCAATTAGGAATGTAAGATTGAATTTTTAAAATAATTGTATGAATTTATTTAATTAATTACTTTTATGTTTTGAGATTACCCCAGATTCGTTTTTCTAGTGTTTTGTCAAGTTTCTTGGATTTATTTTGGGGCTCCCCAGTTTCTGCTGGGTTTACTGTGTGTTTTCTTTATCTGCTGGAAACTGATGTTCTCTTGCATGTCTCTCAGTTTCAGCTTTCCTTGACAAGCTCCCCAGTACACACTGTTATTTTCCATTTCCATATCCTGAAGAGGGACTGTTTTTACTACTTCAAATAATTTACAGTTTTGATTTTGTATCCAGTCCTATGTACTTCTTTATACCTTACCTGCTCATGTGTGTGTTCAATTACATAGAGCCTTTTTTCTTTCTTATGTAAGATCTCTTCGTATTCATTAAATCATTTAGAGAGCATAAACTTCTCTGTAGACGTATTTTTTTATTTTATTGCTCAGAAAATTATTGTAATTATCTTTGGAGTGACATAAATTGTATACATGCATATCTGAGTAATTATCCTTATAGTGACAGTTCATTGGTTATTTTAAATTATCTTAAAGACTTATAAGAGGAATTATAGAGGAAATATTTATTTTGTTACATAATATCAAAAGTAAAGATGAAAATTAACAGTGTATTCATTTTTTTATGTAACAGATGATTGTTATTTTTCCTGGTAAAAATTCTCGTTTATTCATATGTAACCGCCTTGAAATTTGTACCTTAAGGACAAAGAAAGGTCACCAATCCCTCTAACTCCTAGTTCTTTGTCAAAAATGGACACAGTTAATGAGGTTTGTTTGGTACAGAACAAATTCTCAGACACAGATAGAGATCCTTTCAATGGAAACAAATTTGTTTGGCTTTACCAGGTTACTTAGCGATTAATAATAGCCTTGAGATGCAGGTCAGAGAGGTCATTGTACCAGCTTGCCAACACAATCTAAATGTGCAGCTAGCCCAGCGCTGTGGGCGCAGAAGCCCCCAAAATACTATGCATAAAGTAAAACAGGCTATTTTCTGACTCCTTTTTTCATATTAATAAGCAATTTTCAAGAGAAGGGTGGCAAAATGAGGGCCGTGCCACTCCAAGTAATTCATTTATTTTGCAATTTAATCTTATGTTGAAAAAAATTGCTCTGTTGCAATAGCATAGCATGGTGATTTTTAAACGTCAGTGTGTTTCATAAGTAACCTTGTATGAAGTATTGTATTAGTAGCTTTGAACAGAAAATCGCAACAAAAATATTTCTGGACATTGAAGTAGAAATGAGAATCTTTTTTTATTTCGGGAATTTTCCCCTACTTTCCCCTAATATCTTTGACATAAATGCTTAGATGATTTACTTAAAATTCTACTTGTAGAACTAGACACTAAATTACATATCTATTTTAAAAGAATAAAGAATAATTTCAAAAGATTATTTTAACATGAATTGTTAAATTTGTTCTATGAAAATAAAGGATTTATTTTTCCCTGTTTGGGTTTGTTTTCCATATTTAGCAGCTGCTTTTCACATAGCACATTTTAAAAGCTTATTTTTTGTTTAAAATTCTCAGATACACACATAGAAATGATGAAAAAGTTTCATTTTAATGGAATTTATTATACTTAGAAAGCTGTGAACTTATTCACCTAATTTAGCTTTTATTCTTATTATATATATATATAATTGGACAAAATGTCAACCTTTCAAGTGCAAAATAATGTATGTAATCATGTTGATACTATTTGAACTGTTAACTGAAGTAAACTTACAGTAAATTAAGTGTATGTATAAAAGCGTGTCACACTTTTTAAATTAGCCCATTAGTTAGTATACAAAATAAATGATTAGAGATTTGTAAATACAAAATCAAAATTTAAAGGAAATCACTAACTTGGATGTTTCCTTGGGATATTTAAGTATGTCTAAAATAGTTAATCTTCAACCAAAGAAAATGATCATACAATAATTTACTTACTTTGCATTGATACATTTCCTCAGCTATTGAATTAATTATAATATGTAGATATTTGATTTTAAAAGTTTAACCACTGAGAAATCACTCACATGTTTTTTAAAGATTGCAAAGATTCCCCTAGAATGTGCGGATTCTGACAGTTGTGGGTGATGGCTGCCCCTAAGAAACTTACTTGATTATCAATGAAAGAATTAAAATGCAAGCAGATTTTCAGTATCAGAAATAATTGCGGGTTGTTCTGATACAGGGATGCGCTGGAGGAGTTTGCAGAGATGAAAGAGAGAGAAGAGAAGAAGGCCGCCCTGGAAAGGGAAGAGAAGAAAAGAGATTACCAAGCCCGAAAGATGCATTACCTCCTCAGCACAAAGCAGGTTGGTCTACCAGTGCCTGACAGCTCCCGTAAGCCACTGGGGCCCCTCGCCTGACAGAGATAAACTAGCAGGCTGAATGGGACATGACTTGTTGAAAAGATATCACAAAGACACTACTTCGAGTTCAATTTCGTGCTTCTGTGCAGGTGCGCGCAGGCACCAAACTCGCCTGTGACAGCAGCTTCATAGAGGCAGCCTCTGCAACACTGGCAGAAAGGTCCACGTCCGCAGTGTGATCTGCCACTGTGATAACACAACACGAAGGGCATCACCTCGCTTTCAAAGCCCATTCTGAGTGGCTTATTGTTGTGTTGCGAATTGATCAAGAACTAAGAGGTTATTAAACCCAGCTCTTTCCTGCTTTCTCTTTTCACTGAGCTAATGTTGAGATTAAAACCATTCCCGCACCCTTTCTAAATTTTAATGCCAGTTTTCAGGTAAAGCTTTTAACAAAACTTCCTCAGCAATTACATCTTCATTTAGAGATACAAATGTGGACTTTGGAATACTTTAGAAATTTGTTTTCTTATACAGTAAAATTTCAGTGCCTCCGATCTTGCCATGATTGCTAAGAAAAAATACATCACGTGTTGAATATTCTGCTCACAAAGAAATACAGTTAAAAAAAAGCATGAATTTGGGAGTTGAGATGAGTTTTGTTACTTGAGCATTAGGCAGGAAACTAGCAATTTCTGGGTTTTGATTCTTTCTCATAGACTTTCAAGTCTAGTCTCATAGTTCTAGCCAGAGTCACGTTGTCAGATGTCTCAGACATGAGCAAGCCAAGGCTCAGTGGTGGAGGGTGACATCTTACACTGAATGTCATCCTTAGAGGCAGCCAAGTTCAGAAACATGTGAAGTACTGGACTGGCCATGTGCCTTTGGAACAGAGACCTCTGCACCCCTAGCCTCTATTTGTTAGTCTTGATGACAATACTTTTCCACAGTGATGACTCTCTTAATATTTACTTGGATTTGGATAGCTGATTTATCTTCATTTATCAGGTCAGGAAACTGAAATTCAGAGATAATTATGCGACTGCTTTACAGACGCAAAGCTGGCAGTCAGAGATCTCTTACTCAAACCGGGGTCTACTTAGGCCATAATTTAAAGATAATTTTAAAAATAGAAAGTCAAAGGATTTTCATTTCTTATTATGAAATCCATAACAATGTAAAAATTTTAGCTGTATGATTGGTGGGCTACATTTTTTAAAAAATAGAATTACAAATCAATAATTCTTTTCAGCAATTCTTTTAACTTTAGTTATTAGTAATTTGAATTTTTATGAAACTAAGGGGGCTATAAATATATTCTTTAATTCTTTAAACTTGATAATAATTCTTGGGTACAATTGTTTATTCTGATAACTCTGAACCCTCTTTATACGTCGAATCTTTCTTAATCTAAGGTCTAATTGTGCTGTTTATATTTATGATAAGTAGTGTATTAGAGAAAGCAAGTTTTAAAATGGTGAAATCAGATTTAACTGAAACATTTATTAATTCTGCTTTATCCGTGGTTATTTAGATATTGAGTATGTAGTGAAATAATTTAGAAAGTCCATAAAGACATAGTTGTTTTACTAATAAAAATAACATAGTAGCAAATATGCAGAGTTTTTACTATATGCCAGAGAGTATGGTAGATACTTTATAAGCTTTATTTCTTTAACTATTTTGATTTCATTTCAGTTTTAAAATTAAGCACCTGGTTTAAGAAATTATTTCACAAACTTGATCACGTGACTTGACTCACGGACTTTCATGAATTTTCAAATAATATTTCCATTGTGTTTTAGTTATGTTTGTGTTAACAAATACAAGCTGTCAATGCTTTGGCCCATTTTTCTTCTTGTTTATATATGGACATATAAACTTTAGTTTAATGATCCTTTGTCTCCAGAAATCCCTGGCATCCAATAAAATGATTATTTTTTGAGGTGCTGTATGGGCATTGTCATCAGACAGAGCTAAGTTGACATCCAAGCTCCCCCACTTAGGGTAAGATGTTAGGAGATTACCTGGAATTGCCTGAGCCTGTTTCACTGTGCACCTTGAAAGAACATTACGAGGATTAAATGTAATATATTTAAAATACTGCCAGGCCCTTAGAGAGCATGGAGTAATTGATAACAATCATATTATTAAGATTTAACCTGTCAAGGATAAACTAAGAGTCTACACTTTCATTTTCTTCTATTTGTCTTAGCTGTTGGAAACATTCATTTTCTCATTTCCTTTCTTTGCTTTCCTTTAGTGATTAATGGAAATTAGTCAGAAATCGTTATAATGCTGTCTCCTCCCCCACCCCCGTTTTACACCTGGCTTCATAGACCTGAGGGCAAATAGAGAGGAAATGATGTTCTCAAATCACCTCCCTTAGAGAGGAATATTATAAAAACATCAGGGATTTTCCTTTGGACCTCGCAAGTTGATATATATTGTCATGGTGATCTTAATATTTCATCACAAGTAACTAGAGACAACAGGACAGCCCTTTGAACCTATGGAGACGCTCTAGTTCCCAAGGCAAACTTTCTTTTTGTTTTTGGTAATAAAATAGAATATTGATATCATTCTAGTCTCATCTGGTTACTGTGGGCAGGGGATTAGTTGCACTGAGAGGATAGTACTGGAAATTTCCAGTGTCTCATTCCTTATATATGCCAGATTTGTTTTACTTAGCTTTAGATCAGCATTTTTCATCATGATATAAAAATGGTTAAATTTTAAAACTATTATTATAAGTCACAATTGTAAAGCATCTTCACCTAAACAAAAATATACAATAATTTATCCTTACCTAAACAGAGACAAACAGCTCTAAGGTTTAATAGAGTAAACATAGATCTTAACTTTAAAATGCACAGTTAATTTCTCTAAAGGACACGCTTTTGAGTACCTACAACCTCTGATACTCTACTAGAACTAGGACATAGAAGTGTATACTATATGATCCTTAACCACAAGGAGCATTCAGTCTAATTTCAGACTGATGGTAAACAAATTTCTTTAGTGAAAGGAATTTGGCCACTCCCCCTTACACCTTACACAGGTAGTCTCACTGAAATTAGCCACCATTTATATTTATGATTTTACTAATTCCATTTACTATTTTATTTTAATAAAAAACTTTAAATACTTTCCTTAACCTAAGGAAGACTCAGAGAATGAAAGATACATATTTCAGTTTGAGTATTATTGCTGATTTTCTCAGCATGACTTGGCTAGTGGGGAGAAATTAAGCTGCAAATTAAAAAATGTTTCTGACTCAGATGTTTACAGATTAATTTCATTGCTTGCTTTAAGAGTTTTGATTTCAAACTATACTAAATACACATTTAAGTACAAAATAAAAGCCAAATGTGAATTGAGTATTTTGAAAGTCTTGGGTGAGTTTTAACTCTCAATTTGTGCAGATATTTGAAAATTTACTGAATAAATATTCAAGTATAAATGATTTTTATAACAAGTATATCAGGATAGGAACAGTTTTGTTGACCTGCTTAAATGGGATAATTCTAATAACACTTTTAGCAAGGAGAGAAACACTGCTTTATTGGTGATTTCATTAATTTAGGAATGATATTAATACAGTCTCTAGAACACTAATTTTCATATTTCTAATATAGCTTAACTTAAATGAGTAGAAATAACGCATTAATTCAAATAATGCTTCTGAAAAAGTGAAGAATTTCATAAGCCTAAATTGTGTTTGTGAATTCACATATAGATAATAAATCAGATCATGTGTTAATATGTTAATAATTGTAGGACAGTTATGCTGATATACTGACATACTCATACTGATAACATAGTTTTAAAGTCAGTTTTAAGCCCATTTTTAGAACAAATCTAATGTGTATCTTAAAATAGTGCTAAAATCTATTACTAATTTTTACTGATATTAATTATCTCATCTTTATGCAAGTAAATATGTTAGCGCTAATAGGAATTACACAAGTAAATAACTAATATTGCAATGAATGAATTAATAGACCCCTCAGGGTTTTATTAATTAAAAAGTTCAAGTCATATTAAAGCACCTTTTGTATATGTTTATTTCAATCACAAAGCTGAACATGGTAACTTATTTGCATAAATAATCAATCACCATTTACTAGTAGTAATAAGGTTAATTTGTTGCTACAGACATAATAGGATTAGTCAATTATATTTCCCAGAAAATACTATTTGTTATGCACCTGATCACCTGTAAAACAGGATTTGCTTTAGCGCCCTTATTAAATGCACACATCAAAAAAATCTTTGTCCCTGTAAAAGTTTTATGAAAAGAAAGCTAATTTTAGTTGATTTGAATAAGTAAAATGCAAACACTGCCTCCATTTGTAAATTTAATTTATCTTCCTGCAAAGATTGATTATTTAATAAAGTTATTTATTTTGATTCAGTAACCAGTCAAACTAAATCTAACACATATAGGACATATTTCCTTTGAAGAAAATCTCATTTGCAGATTTGTTTTATTCCGAATAAACTGACTTTCATTCCCTTGTCCTTGTTCTTGGATAATAAATTATGGTATCTACTCCACCTACTGGTAGATTTATGCAAAGGCCTATTGTTGGATTCATTAAAGGATACTGCCTCTAAAATGTAGCCAGAATTTTTAAGGATCCTCCTGGAGATCAGCAGACTTACAGATAAAATTGTAAAATTGTAAAATCATAAAAAGTCAACGTTTAGAAATATAGGTTATTGACAGTTTCCGGATTAGTGAAAATATTACCCTGCTTTTTATTTTAATATGCTAATAAAAAGATAAATACAACATATATCCGTAACTCGTATTTTATAACTATGTATATTTTGTTTTAGTAATGGCTTTTAGTAGTTTATACATATTCAAGTTAAAATGAAAATAAAAATTTATAAATTTAATTAAAATTTGTACATCTATTTTATAGAAATGATATTCATGTCATCATTTATATAATAGGTTTTCAATGTTTTTCTTTAGTGAGTAGTGAAAATTTTCACATGGACACTGAGATAATGATTTTCAGTTATTTATGATTTTTTTAAAAACCCATATTCTCATTAATATTAATAAAACTTTATTTTTAATTTCTGTATTTTTTGAGAGAAACAAATGATTTCAGCTACTTTTTCTTTCAAAATCGTATCAAATCACATTTGTATACAGGAGGAAAATACTGATTCTAAACTACTCCTAGTCGTCCAAATTTTTTAAATCTTTGGCTTTTTTTCATTTTTTGTGTAAAATCACCAACCTCTTTCAATTCATCCTTCCAAGTGTCTTTCAAATCAATTCCACTATGTCCGTCCCTGAGCCCTGAGCAATGGTAATAATCTCTAAAATGATTTTCTTTGTTCAATCAATTGTCCTTTGATCCAGTATATTTACCCCCATCCAATAAATTTTTCTAAAATAGCATTTTTTATTTCATGTCTTTTTTTAGTGTATAAACATCTGAAGATTCTCTGTTGTCAATAGGATAACATCCAAAGTTTTCAGCATAATCATTCAGAACTCTCCATAACCTGACTCCATCCTGCCTATGCAGTCTTATCTTCCTTTGCTCCTCAATATGAACATCCCAATGCAGTCTGACTTTATATCCTGGAAAAATTCATATTAAGAGTCTCTTTATATATATGGGGTAGGTGACTTCTTGTGGCTTGTCCTATTCGGAAATTCAGAAGCTTCCCTATTGCCCCTCACCCCCCAAAAAGGGGCAACATCTCACATACTTTCTACTAATACTTTGATTTTGCCATTATTTTACTGTTAAAGATGTATTCTTTTTCCCCTATTAAAATACTTTTAGAAGGAGACAGCTGTTAATCTGTTCTTATTAGTATAGCTTGGTGGAAATTAACAGCTGTGAATAGGAGGGAAGAAAGTATGTCCAGAGCCCCAAGGCAATGCCTGAAGGATGAAGACTCAAATGGGCATAAGGTTGGTAAGGAAGGGATCCCGGAATGCAAAGGGACATAATGACTCCACGGAATATGGGGAGAAAAGTGAGTATTTAAGGCACTGAAAAGAAAATCAAGAGGACGTGCAAGAGAAACTTGTCAATTTTGTCATTTTGCTTAAGATTACTGCTATTTAATATCACTAATTAACCATATCACTCTAAATACCTCATTTTTTTCCTGTATGACACAACATTTTCAATAACAAATTCTTAATTCTTACATTATCTGCCCCCTAGTTATGGCAAACTTCTGTATAGCAGTTGAAGAGGTCTGGCCATAAAACTGAGAATTATGGAAGCACAGAGTGGCGGGTAGATTCATAAGTTTTACGTGAAAGATCTTATACTTGTTTGCGCCAACTTCCCAGTAGTTTGTATGAATGTTTTCATGGAGAAAAATTTCACAATAGGAACTCATATTAACAGAGGGCCCCTCATTGGAATGTGCTAGAGCAGCCTGGGATCTTTAGAGCTGCTTTTTCCAGCCCTTTCTGTTAACAGATTGCAGAAACCAGGTTTGGAACATAAAGCAACGTGCTCAAAGTTACATAACTAGTTTACAAAAACTCTATGATGTTGGGGCATCCTCAGTGCAACACAGCTACAGTGAAAATCTATTAGTGGTCTACATCTGTGGTCTCCATCTGATTCACCTAAATACGCAACTCCACTTAGAAGGAACTTTATCCTAGGTTTGTGACTATCCAGTTATCCTTCTTGAAAACACCAGCATTCTGATTATTTACTGCTCCTTGAGTTACCCTCAATTCGTGGAACTCTGTTTTCACCCTTTCTCTGAAATGGTTTGGTACTTATAAGAAACGTTGACTCTGAGTGAGTTCATGTACAAAGACAGAGCAAAATGAGGAACTATATATAAAAGAGTGAAGCAAGCCAGAGCATAACGTGGATTTGTATGATGCCTTCCTGTGAATGGCTCAAAACACTTTTATTATATTTGCCCCCACAATATTCTAGGAAGTGGCAATTATCTGCCTGGTTTTTTAAATACTGTTGTTCGGTACTCATCTTTCCTCTGGACATGTGGCAGATTTATCCTTTCAAGAAGATTATGTAGTGAATAAAGATCTGACCTATGATCTTTGGATCTATAGTTTAAGAGGCAGGTCTTCAAGTTTGGCCATTTGTCCTTAGTCCCAAGAGAATAGTCCACATCACAAAATCATCACATAATTTGTTGCTATTGGCAGTCTCCATTCAGAAAAGGCCAAGGACTGAACTAGCATGGAGAATGAATTAGCTATTAACTTTTACATTTTATTTCTTCCCTCTTTAACATTACAGTTTTTATTATCCTGTAATATATGAAAGGGATAAAATTATTAGCCATTGTCAGTACTCTTTGAAGAGACAGAGTGAAGTGGTTAAAAAAAATATCTTGTTGTGTCCCCAGATGGATCCCTTTTCTGCTCTTCTTTCTTGGCCATCATTAAACCACCACGTATCTAAGAAATAGAGGCCAAAATGCTGATAAAAGCAAGAATAAAATCAAAATTAATTAAAAGAGAAACCACTTAGGTAGAAAAGTGCCTTAGCTCCTTTTCTTTTATATACAAGTTTCTTTTCAACATGCTGTATTTTACAAGTTATTTTAAAATATGTTCTTTAGCAAAACACACTATAAACCTCTTCCATGTGTGTGATTGGGGGCACATTCATATGTGGTGGGGCCTCAAGCTTATACAATTGTGGGATCCACTTTTAAGAAGAAAGTAACAAAGTTACAAATGCGAGAAGATGAACATCTTTTAATAAGGAGCAAAAAACCATTTCAAACACATTTCAAAGTTTGACAGTCTGACAATACCACAATTCAAAATCTAAAAATATAACAATATATTTTAACTGCCTGACAACTCTATAATATTTGTTCTCCGTATTTTGGCTTCATACTCTTTGATTGCTTCTTTATTTGACTATAATCTTTTTATATTTTCTAAAGTGAGAAGAGAAAGTTTGTTTACTCTCTTCTCTAGGAATATTGATCTAAATTTTTCATTACTATAGAAAAGCTAAGTGATGTTTTTCTATTTGCATATGCTGATTATTGAGTATATATATATATATATATATTTGTGTGTGTGTGTGTGAGGAAGATTGGCCCTGAGCTAACATCCGTGCCCGCCTTCCTCTGCTTTTGTATATGAGATGCCGCCACAGCATGGCTTGTTGAGCAGCATGTAGGTCTGTGCCTGGGATCTAAACCCTCCGAAGCAGAACATGCGAACTTAACCATTGTGCCACCTGGCCAGCCCCATGCATTATCGAGTATATTTTTAAAAGGAGAGGTCTCCCTGCAATTTTGTATAGGAAATGATGAGAATCAAATTCTCCATTTGTAATTTGCACGTGAATTTTTGAATAATTCTTTGTAGTCTAGCTGTACACATTTCAAACCCCACTTCTCCTCTACTATCCACATCTTTCTGGGGCCAGGCTCTGGAGGATGTCCATATGGCGGTGCAGCCTCTGCCTGCACCTTTATTCGAGTCTGTCCAGTGAGTGCACGAATATTCCTGGATGTTATTCCTACTTAGGAATTGCTAACAAATTTTAAGTTCACTTGGAAGTAATGGAAAAAAAATGTAAATATAACCAACTAAACCTAAATTAAATATATGCCCACTCAGCTTCTTCCTAGTTTGATCCCCAACATGTCCACAGCTACTCTCATGCCACACAACCCAAGCATGAGAGAGGATAAGTAAGAGGATAAAGAAATAGTGGAATTAACTGATAACTTACTTTTGCAAATTTTACAAAAAATACAACCATGTGAGCACATTGCCAGGGCCCCTCCCTGTGTCTTGAAAACGACCTAAGAAAATAAAGGGCCTTGAAGTTTAAGCTTCATTAATTTCACTGCCGTTTCACCTCTGGGTGGACGACATCTTCGTACTGTGTGCAAATCCTGTTACTCTTGGTAAGCTTGCTCAAATAGGTTTTAATTTTTATTCCAATGTGCTGTAAGTAATTATCAGTACACCAGATATCAAATCCAGTATTTGAACATTTAAATAAACCTTATTATTTTACTTCTAGCTTTAAAGTTAAAGCACCTATTTTCTTTGGTTCTTTCTCTTTTATTTATTTATTTATTTTTTATCTTTGGACATCAAACTCAGGGTCAGTTTATTTGTATCCTGTAGACTGGGCAAAATTTTAATGTATTAGACTATGGGATAGGAGAGAGTTCTCATTAGGTATTGAAAAATAACCTATATATGCACACACATGTATATGTGTGTATTTATATGTTTATTTATGTGTGTACACACACAAATGCAGACTTGTATAAAATTTCAAATACAGTTTTAATAGAAAAGTCAAAAAAGAATTAGGACAAAATGTGTAAAAAAAATAGTTCCCATTTCCTACTTCAACGTAAAATGTTCTTCCACTTACCTCTGTACCCCAGCACACCATATTTTAAAGTGCATTGTGTACAAACACTTTACACAAGATAATAGAGAGTTAACTAGTGTATGCTAATTTCTATTGGTTTTGTATAAAATCGATATTGTTGGTAAGTAAATTACAATCAATTCTAACAGTTTCTTCATTGATTAGACAAGACTGAGTTTTTAGTGGTTCCTTTTTTTCACTGAGAAAGAGTCTCCCTGAGCTAACATCTGTTGCCAATCTTCCTCTCTTTTTATTATTTTTTTAATTTTTAATTTTTTAACATTTTTATCTTTTAGAGGAAGATTAGCCCTGAGCTAACATCCACTGCCAATCCTCCTCTTTTTGCTAAGGAAGACTGGCCCTGAGTTAACATCTGTGCCCATCTTCCTCTACTTTATATGTGGGATGCTGCCACAGCATGGCTTGCCAAGCGGTGCCATGTCCACACCCGGGATCCAAACCAGCCAACCCCAGGCCACCGAAGTGGAACGTGCACACTTAACTGCTGCACCACTGGGCTGGTCCCCCAATCTCCCTCTTTTTTTGCTTGAGGAAGATTAGCCCTGAGTAACATCTGTACCAGTCTTCCTCTATTTTGTGTATGGGTCACTGCCACAGCATGGCTGATAAGTGGTGTAGGTCTATGCCTGGGATCTGAACCCGCAAACCCAGGCTTCTGAAGTGGAGTGTGCCAACCTTAACCACTACGCCACAGGGCCAGCCTCTTGTGATTCCTTTTGAGATCACTAGTTTCATTTATTATATAATGAAACCCAAAACTTAGAAATACAAGTTGTACCATTGCGCTAACTAGATCTGATGAAATAATTGGGGCTATAATAGTTTTGTAGATTTAAAGGTTTATTCCTATTATTATTATGACTTTTCTATTTTCAGGACACTTCAGAAATATTTTGGATTGAGACCAGTTATAAGTTAGATGCTGTTATAACTGACAAATAATGAAGAGGTGGAGTTTGTCAGCTCATGATTCATCCTAGCTCTTTTGCAAGACTAGAAGAATAACTTTATATAGATAAGCCCTGCTCTCCCTAGATCCTTGATTTTTCTTTTTCTTTTGATGAGGAAGACTAGCCCTGAGCTATCATGTGTGGCTAATCTCCCTCTTTTTTGCTGAGGAAGATTGTCCCTGGGCTAACATCTGTGCTCATCTTCCTTTATTTTTTATATGTAGGACACTGCCTTAGCAGGGCTTGATGACGGTGTGTAGGTCTGCACCTCAGACTGAATCTGCGAAACCGGGGCCTCCAAAGTGGAGTGCATGAACTTAGCCACTACACTACCGGACTGGCCCTATTTATCTTTGATGTTTAATTCACTCTTCTGTACTGGAAACCTCTGAAATATTTCAACTGAGTATCTGGTGGCCAAATTTTAAAACCTCAGGTTTAGGTTTAATTCACCTTCTTTCTTCCCTTCTCTTTCTTCCTCTAATTGTCCTCCTTACCCTCTTCCCTAGCCCTTCACCCTATAATCAAGCACACCGGGCCCTTCGTAGTAAAACTAGGGACATAGGGGAGAGATTATACTTCCAAATATTTTCCTCAATTGAACCCTTAACTAAGTCAATGGTTAAGATGCTCAGACATTGACTAATGTGGCTGACTTGGTCATTAAAGACAGTGCTAAGAATGTGAGTATTTCTTAACTTTTGAGCTTAGATTAAGGTATAGTCCAACACAAGAAGTCATCTATGAACTCAAGATTAAATGCAATATAAAGTAGATAAATGTTTTTGAAAACATCAAAAGTTTGCTCATTATTTTATGTATTTATTATAATTATGAAAGGAATATAACCAAAGAGGAATTACAATTGTTTATTTTAAGAATATATAAAATTAGTTTCATTTTGGTGTGATGCCCATGAGTTTAAGCATTTTATTATGAAGTGGCGGGTTTTCTGTTAAACTAATAGCTTAGTTGGTGTTTTTTTGGTACTGTATCTTTTGACAGTTAGAAGTATGTCACTCAAAAAAGAGTTCAGCTCTCCACACAGTATCACAGCAGACAGTAAAACAAAAGAGGAAATGGAAGGAAGGTGTGGAGAAGAGAGGGAAGGGAAAGAATTTGTCTATATGTCTTCATCTCTGAATATCTCTTGCGCCTAAAATAAATAAGCTGCATGTCTCAATAGCTATTATTATACTGAAAGACAAGTCTTACCAAAAAGATGTCATCTTTCTTAGTTTAGAGAAAAGTTACATTTTCAACATGCTTATCTAGTGTAAAACGTTCCTGCTTAGTTTATTAGGCTCCTTGAGTTGAATTTCAAATTTTTTTCTCTTAAATCTATTTGGCTTTATTTTCCATTTACTTTTAAGTTAAAGCATGTATATATACACATATGCATATAATTTTAGTTCTAATATCCCATTGAAATAAACTGTGAATCATTAAGATAATATAATTTTGTTGTACTCAGATTCATTATTTATATTTATGCTTTATATGCATAAGTTAATTTATGCTCATCTATATTATTCTTGAACTCACATCATTAAAATGATTCAATTTATTGTACCTGGATTCTTATTTATATATCCATACCAAAATCAACTTCTCTGTCAACTGCCATCTGAATGATGAAAGTGTTGTTGAGCTTTCCTTGACCTTCCAAGGCAGAGATTTTCCTTGCTTCCTCCTTCTGTTTCTTAATATAACCTTTACCATTGGTATTATGGTTACATCCACTTCCCTCTAATGTAGGTGAATTCATAAAGGAGAGCAATCATGTCATTTTAATATCCCCAATTTCTAATACCAAAGTAGGCTCACCAGTAATATCAATTGACTAATAAATGAATGGTTTATATACGTCTTAATTCTGATTTATAATACTTTTACATTCCAAACAAGAAAGGTGGCTTTTATTTCATTCCCAATTATTGCACTAAAACAATTATTTTGACAGCTGTAATAATTTTTAGTAACTGATGTGTATATTTGCTAAAATATATTTTGTATGTTTTTTTAAAGGGCAAATCTTATATACAAAGAAAAGGCGAAGGGGAAGCTAACATTTTTAAAGACTCCTTATGGCCCAAGTCAAACCAGTTTCCATAACTGATAGGGTGGAGCTGAAATTCAAACTGAATTTGGCTGTCTTCAAAACCATGTTTTCTCTTTATGGTATGGTTTGAAAAGGGCTGAGAAAGCTCCTATCTCAAGAATATTTTCCTGGATGATGGCTGAAATCATATCTTTAAAGTTCTACTTATTTGAAGGTATCTACTAGACAATGTATTCAACATTATTAGCCTTTAATGGCTGGGTGAATTAGCTTATTAGTTCCTTTAAACATCAGGAGGTGGGAGGGAGGCAGAAGTTTGAGATGCAGGGCTCTCTCACAGGAAGGCAAGCGGGCCTTCATGGGCACTTCTGGATAGCTTTTCAGCCATGTGTTTGTCCTGTTAGGAAAGAGCCATGAAGAGAGGAGGAAGGCGGGACACTTGTCATCTATTAAGTATTTTCATCTTTGAGATATCAGCTGAAATTCTGAAACAAGAGAAATTCCATTCAACACTGAGTTATGCATTATTTTGTGATCATTTTATGTAAGGTGAAGAGATAACTATAAGAATGCAAGTGTCTTCCTAGTAATACTTGGTCTAACGAGTAGTACTTACTTCAATTCATGAATACTCATGGCAGTGAAAGAACTGGGCTTGTTATGTCCCAAATGATAAAACTGAAACGATATTTTTTGGTATGTGAATCACCATCTGACATGTCAATATGGTCAATGGCAAAAGTGAGTCATGATATTTGCCAAAGCACTGTTACAGACTGGTCCATGGTCAGGGTGGAAACTGGCTGAGAAGGGAAAGAGAGGTGACGGGGTTCTTCTAAAGAGCCCGATACTTATACCCGCCTTTTCCCTGCCTGAGTTCAGAGAAAGTTGAGAAAAAGATAGAAAAGACAGATGAAGATCAAAAGTATTAGTTTTATTGGTATTGAAAGCTGGATTAGAAGTTTGTATCTGAAGCAATAGTGAGCTTCATTCCGTAATTAAATCTACCTCTCAATCGTGGGCAAAGCAGGAAAACCGAGTCCATCTTTGTACATCTTAAAGCAAGTGGGAGCAGAGGCATGGGCAGGCTGACTTTCAGGAGGCAGGAGGAAGGGCCTCACTGAGCTGGACCAGCTCCTTTCCTGATGCAGCAAACTGAGAACTCATTCCTTCTTCCTTGCTAGAGTGAAAGGCAGAGAGGGGCCAGGGAAAGCATGAGGAATGGGAAATATGTACTCCACGTTAATTAGATTCATAGGCTTGCCAAGGAAGCAGTGTTAGAGGAGGGTTTTTAAAATGAAAGAAACTTGAATATGTTCAAAAAAGAGGTCCTTGCAGGAGAAAGCTTGAAAATATAGGAGGGATGAAGTAAGTAAATAGCTTTGGACCCAGAAAAGATGGGAGAGGATGTGATGAAGAGCATAAAGTTGTAGGCTTAAAAAGGTGGGAGGACACCTTAATCTCTAAGTCAGGAAGGAATAAAACAAGTGTAGGATCATATATGGATACTTTTGTAGGGAGGGTTGGAGGTTAAAGTAATTGATGTTTGAAGACTTCAATATTCTGGTTAATCTTCTAAAATAATCCTGAGAAGAATCAGAGAGGGAGGGCTGTGTAGTGGCACCAAGGGCCCAGCTAAATTTCAAGCCTGTAAATATGGAGAGTCTCCCGTCTGCCTGGCTGTATGATTTATTCCCGCAGTTATCGGCAGCCTGAGCTTGTCAGTGTGCAGAATAACAATAGTAACAGCAGCTGATATTTATTGAATACTTCCTGTGAACTAAGTATTCTTCTAGCTGCTTTATACGAATTACTTCTCTTAATGCTCATATACCACCCTATAAGGGAGACTGTTATGACCCCCAATTTATGGATGAGGCTCAAAGAGATTAAGTAAGGAGCCCAAGGTCAGCGTTAGAAAGTGATGGTCTAGTTTCAGAGCTCACATTCACAATGACTGCATGATACTACCTCTTTTAAAAAATTAGCGTTTATTGAGTACTTACTTTGTGTTAGGCACTTTAGCTGTATTAGCATATTTAATCTTTATCAACCTGTTGAGGTAGTTCCATTATTTCAGAGGAGAAAGCCATGATACATTGAGGTAAAGTAACACAGGTGAAGCTCACAGAAGTAAAAAGAGGTGGAGTTGGGAATCCAGATTTAATTAACCACTATGCCATATGCATGGTTGAATGGATTCTGGGTTGGAGTACGGCCCAGTGGATATATGGATATAGCAGGATGGTGGATGTTAGGGTCTTGAGCAGTGAAGATAATCGACCATGTGGCTCAGATAAGTAGGGGGAAAAGTGAGGGCAAAAAGGAGATGATAGATTAGGAAAAGCTTGAGGGGTTCATTGACTTGAGATTTTTAGGGAATGAATCTTATGGTTGGCAAGAATAAGAATCTGAGAAAGCTAGTGGACTAGAAAGTTGTGGTAGAAGGGTGAGATATTGATGTTTAAGGTTGAATTGTTAACACGCAGCAGTTCTGGATAAAGAGGATGTATGGGGTGTGGCTAATACTGTATAAAGGTGAAGGTCAGTGAAGACGAAGGAGTGAAAGAACTGTGGAGCTGTGCTATTGGGATGGGTCGACCATCTAGATTTTAAATCTCTTAAAATCATCCCAGAACACATAGTAGAAAGGAAAACTGAACTAAGTGCCAAAGGCTATTATGAATATGGGGGAATGACCAGCGAGTCTGTGTATGGCAACCATAAGGAGGGACAAAAGAGGAGATACTCAGATTGCAGGAAAGTAGATGAGTACTGGTTTGAAAGTGACATTGGAGAACTGAGATAATGCAAATTTGTCTCTGGTCACCCTGATACAGGGAATGAAATGCTTTGCTCAGTAGGGCTGCAGGGGAAGTGGTTTTCTAGAGGAGAAGGAAGCTTCAATTGTAATATAATAAAAAAAAGGTAGAGAATGTATTTATTGAAAAGTTTGGGGACATAGGGAAGTTGTTTAGGATAGATGGGAGAGGTTCCACAGGGCAGGGTGAAAGGATTGTAGGCAAGGGAATAAGAAGTATTGGGATAAGTAAGAGGGTAGTTGAGGATGAGTATACCAGAGAGTATAAAGGAGACCTGTGATTAATTTGGCAGAAAATTATATGGACATAAGCAATCTGACCGAAAAGCAAATAGCTAAATAGTGACTTGATCCACCTATCTCCTAGGAGAAATTTAAATTGCTGTTCCCATTCCTAATTTCAGTTAATAGTGATAATATAGTAGACTGAAAATGAATTATGGATTAAAAAGTACAAAGAGGTACTGGTTCCTCAGATTCTGGAAAGTAAACAAAGAGACCACATAACTTGTGAAGCAACCCAGTAATACACCCAAAAAGCTAGAGACTCGTTTTAGATCAGATCAGTTTTTTGATCAAAATCTTGCATTGGCCAACTTCTTTCCATCAATTTTCTTTCCCTCTATTTTGTGGCCAAATTATGTTACAGTTTGAGTGGTAATAAAAGATAATATGGTTGTGAAGTGTAGTGGAATTTTCTGGGCTCCCAACCATCCAGGAGATGAGAGCAAAAAAGGAAAGCAGAAGGTAGCCTAAAATTTGTATTGAAGGATAACACACAGAAAAGTACAAAAATCCTAATGACTCAGTTCAATAATCACAAAGTGATTAGTACCCTAAGAGGTACTAATTAATAATTTCTATATGAGAAGCCACAGGTGTACAGAATAAGACGGTGTGAGAGCACAGTAGTCTGAAAAGGAGATGGTCTTTAAGATCTGGACACAAGATTGTGACCAACCAGATTAAGACATCGCACTCCCTCACGAGGCAGTCAATCCTATACTTTGATAAAACTTAAAATGGCTTCCACCTGTTTGCTTAAAAAATCCTTCTTCAAAGACACTTGGGAAATCAGTTTCTTGCAGAGCCCCACATAACACTGGGAATAAAGTTTGACAAATGCTCCATTCTATTGGTACATTTTCTTTAACAAAAGAGAATTTTCATTCAGGTGACAGTTTCTGTAATGCGAAGTAATTTTTTTTTAGCAACTGTCTTTGGAGTCATCTTTTAAACCCAAACTATGAAATCATTTTCAAATCAAATCATCTGTAGAAGACCAAGCAAGAGAAAACTAGGTTTCCAGAGGGGGAAAGAAAGGTGTATAATGGAAGGTTTCTAGGGGGATGGTGGTCGTAAAAACACGCTTCACTATTTTTCTTCGGGCATGCAGCCTCCATTAGTATGTATAATAAGCCAGCTCAGAATGTGTGGAAATTGTGTATGAGAAGAGTCGCGATGGGGAGTTTTCAAATCATTGTGGAATTCAGTGTCCATTTCCACGGCTCTACTGAAAATGTGTCTTGGTCCGGGCACGGGAATCTCCTAATTATAAATCCATGGAACCTTTTGGAGGTTTGCCCGCTGCTCACCACACCTGTAATCTTGAAACCTCCTTTGGCCTTTGTGACACTGTGATCAGCTTTGTCTCCTACTCTGATCATTTCTTCTCAAGTCTTCCTCAGTAATTCTCATGTCTTTTGTTTACTCTGATATCCTGTGGGGCTATGTATAGTTCTTTCACGTCAAAGTTATTTAAAGTTTCTGTTCCTTTGCACGTCTTGTTTTTGTTGTTGTTGTTTACTGGGAATGCCTTCTCCCACCTTACACACCAGACAAATCCCTTCTCTTCCTTCATTCATGATACTGCTCGAAGCCCAGGCCCCCCAGCTCCACAGAATAGTCTAGTCGCGGGATGGATATACTTCCATATCAACACTAATTTCAGTGTTTTATAATTATTTATAAAGTATCAAGGCTATGACTCAAATGGAAAAACAGGAATCACAGCCAAATCTGAAGAGCTTGCCAACGTGGCGGACACAGGAGGAGGTAGATGAGGCCGTGTTTGTGGTGACGGTGGTGGGGTTGGCTGTCAGGTGGAGAGAAACTACCTAAGCAAGAAACAAGCCACTTTCATCCAGTTCTTGCAGGGATCAGTAAAATAGAGACCAGACTCTTATAGATAAAGAGGTAAAGGAATCATTTAGTGGGGAAGGTTCCCCAGAAAGTCTTTTATGTGGACTCTTTTTCAGAAAGTCTTTCAAAATGCAATATGGTTCAAAGGAAATCCTGACTGGGAAAAAAAAGATATTTTTTTCAGTCAATGATATTGCTTTGGAAGTCTCAAATCAGCCTCCACTTCTTTTTCCTTCTTCACGTTCAGTGAATTACTTTGTGGTCTCTGTGCCACAGGAGCAGAATCTGCTTCTGCAGAAGTCACCTGTCACCTTCTAATTACCACTCCAGTTGTGCATTCCCCATCCTCCTGCTGTCCCACTTCTCCCCAGCAGTTGACACTGCTGCCCTTCTTCATGAAAGATGTTAGCTCAGGGCTAATCTTCCTCAAAAAAAACAAAAACAAAAACAAAAAAACTAAACAATGCCCAGACATGTGCTTCAAAGATTCTGATTGAGTTGGTCCAGGGCAGAGCTTGGACATCAGTATTTTTCATGTTCCCCAAATGACTATACTATGTAGGCAAAGTTGAGAACCATAAACTGAAGTATATAGAGGTCAAGAAAATGGGCACTGTTCTCGCCCTGATGGAGCTTAAATCCAAGTTGGGGAGATAGACGTTAAGAAACAAATAGTCATATATGTGTATCATTAAAAGTTGTAAGTACCATGAAGAAAATGGACAGGAGACTTTGAGACAAAGAATATAATAGGACAATGTGTATGGGATCATGAAAGATCTTTCTAAAAACGTGATATCTGATGTGATTTCTTAAGGATAAGTATACTGTGGCCAGGCAATAAGCAGATGGAAAAAACATTTCTGGTGAATTTGAGTCATGGAAGAGTCTGGCATGTTTTGAGGAAATGAAAGAAAGTCAATGTGAATAGTGTGTAGTGAGGGAAGGGGAGAGTGGCTTAAATGAGGTTGGAATAGAAAAAAGGACTTTGTGAAGAATTTGTTAGGTTTTTCTTAGGTGCATTGAAAAACTATTTATAGTCTTTTAGAAACTAAAGCAATTGTTTTATGTATTTATTTATTTTTTGAGGATGATTAGCTCTGAGCTAACATCCGCTGCCAATCCTCTCCCCCCACTTTTTTTTTTGCTGAGGAAGATTGGCCCTGAGCTAACATCTGTGCCCATATTCCTCCATTTTTTATATGTGGGACACCTGCCACAGCATGATTTGATAAGCAGTATGTAGGTCCACGCCCAGGATCCGAACGGGCAAACCCCGGGCCACCAAAGTGGAGCGTGCAAACTTACCTGCTGCACCCCTGGGCCAGCCCCTCATTTTTAACTGTTACTCTGGCTTCCCTGTGGAGGATAAGAAGGGTTCAAAGCAGAGCATATGGAGAGGTACTAAATATAAGCCTGAAGCCTTCGGTAAAGATGATATGGTTGCTTGGACAAGGGTGTTGGCAATGGATATGAATAGAAGCCTGTGGACTGAAGGTCTATTTTGGAGGTAGAATTAATAGAACTTGTTGGCAGGTTGGATATAAGGGGTGGGGGAAGAATACTCATCATCAAGGATAATTCTCAGGTTTCTGGCTTAAGAGACCGAGAGCTGGTAGTGCCATATACTTTTTTATTTAGTAGATGTTGTTTTAGAGCAGTTTTATGTTCACAGCAAAACTGAGTGGAAGGTGCAGAGATTTCCCCTAAACCCTCTGCCTCTACACATATCTTTATCTAGATTTGCCTTTTCTGGACATTTTATATAATTGGAATTATACGATATGTGGTATTGCATCTAATTTCTTTTATTTAGCATAATGTTTTTGAGATTCTTCCATGTTATAGCAGGTTACAGTGTTTCATTTCCTGTTGTTGAGTCGTGGTTCATTCTGTGGATAACCGCATTCAGTTAATTTATTAACCTGTGATGAGCATTCGGATTATTTCCAATTTTTGGCATCTTTAAATAATGATGCTGTAAACATTCTCATGCAAGTCTTTGTGTGGACATATATTTTCATCTCTCTCGTATAGATTCCCAGGAATAGAATTGTTGTGTTATATGCTAGGAGGGTGTTTAAGTTTTTTTTTTTTAGGCTTTATCTTTTTTTTTTGAGCAGTTTTGGGTTCACAGCCAACTTGAGTGGGGAGTTGACATATACTCTCTACCTCTACATGTCATTATCACCCAAAGTTCATAGGTGACATTACAATTCACTCTGCTGGTGTATTCCATTCTGCTCTCATCTTGTTTGCATGGTTTCTGAGGAGAAGTTGGGTGTAATTCTTATCTTTGCTCTTCTCTGGGTAAGGTGTTTATTTCCTCTGCTTCTTTTTTTCTTTTCTTTTGGAGGAGATTAGCCCTGAGCTAACATCTGCTGCCAATCCTCTTCTTTTTGCTGAGGAACACTGGCCCTGAGCTAACATCTATGCCCATCTTCCTCTACTTTATATGTGGGATGCCTACCACAGCATGGCTTGACAAGGGATACATAGGTCCGCACCCGGGATGTGAAAAGTTGAACCCTGGGCCACCAAAGCAGAATGTGTGAACTTAACTGCTATACCACTGGGCCCGCCCCTTCCCTCTGCTTCTTATAACATTTTTTCATCTTTGATTTTTTGAAATTTGTATATGATATGCCTAGGTGTAGGGTTTTTTTGGCATTTATCCTGTTTGGTGTTCCTTGAGATTTTTGGATCTGTGATTTGGTGTCTTACATTAATTTGGGGAAATCCTCCATTATTATTACTTCAAATATTTCTTCTCGTCCTTCTCCTTCTGGTATTCCCATTACGTGTATAGTATACCTTTTGTAGTAGTCCCACCATTCTTGGACATTCTGTTACACTTTTATCAGATTTGGTTTTTTTTCCTTTTCCATTTTGGAAGTTTCTGTTGACATATCTTCAAATTCAAAGATTCTTTCCTCAGCCATGTCCAGTCTATGAATAAATCCATCAAAGGTATTCTTCATTTCTGTTACCATACTTTTGATCTCCAGCATTTCTTTTTGGTTCCTTCTTAGAATTTCCATATTTCTGCTTCCTTTGCCCATCTGTTCTTGCATGTTGTCTACTTTTTCCATTAATTCCTTTAACATATTAATCATAGTTGTTTTAAATTCCTAGTCTGATATTTCCAGTATCCCTGCTATATCTGAGTCTGATTCCAACTCTCTCTTTGTCTCTTTAAACTGTGTTTTTCACCTGTGTTTCCATGGAGAGTCTTTCTGTAGCCTTCATGCACCAGTAGGGCCTGCTTCAGACTTTTTCCTGGGTTTACCTTCCAGAAGAGAATGTGTAAATCAAGAGATTCCCATTTTATGCAGAATTAAGTGCAATCTTGCAGATTTCTAGAATTTGGTCTCAATTTATCTTTACAAGCTCATCTCTGACTATAGCCTCATCCTTAAACTGGCCAACGTGATGTTCACTGAATACTGGCCCTAAGCTTTCCCATAAAATGTCTTTATTTTTACCCTCCCCTTAGCCTGGAATGCATTTATTCCTTCTTTTATTGCCAAAATTATACCCATCTTTAGGACAAACTCAGATACTTTTCCAGAGCTTTCTAAAGGATATATACCTTTACCATAGCTTTTGATGTATACCTCGTTTACAACAGGTATTAGGGGACACTTACTATGGGTTGATTATGTTATCACCAGTCATAGAATCATTCTCTAATCCCACCCTCTCCCATTATTGAGAAGGACTTGATAGGAGTGGTCATTTCTTATTGATCTCTGTACTCCCCTTAGATCCAGCACAGTGTTTCTAAGTTAGTAGATGCTCAATATTTATTGAATAGAATTAGTATCTCTATAAGATACCATATAGACAATGATATTTTACTTAAATTTCATTTTAATCAACATTTCATGAGAATATTTTAATATGTAAAAATAATGATTAGGATATCAAAATGATTTATAAAGATCATTCTGTTAACCTAATGAAGCCAGCTACATCTGGGGTCTACATTAGCATAACCCCACTCTATATTATAATTGGGGACTAAATTTATTTATTTTTTTTTGAGGAAGATTAGCCCTGAGCTAACATCTCCTGCCAATCCTCTTTTGCTGAGGAAGACTGGCCCTGAGCTAACATCCATGCCCATCATCTTCTGCTTTATATTTGGGATGCCTGCCAGAGCATGGCTTGATAAGCGGTGCATAGGTCTGCACCTAGGATTCGAACCAGCAAACCCCAGACTGCCAAAGCGGAGCACGTGAACTTAACCACTGCACCAATGGGCCGGCAAGTGGGGATTAAATTTTACTAGATAAAACAAAGTTAATGTAAATATATTTACATATTTTAATAGTGTTTTTGAACTGGCTCTTCTTTGAGATTTTTTCCCTATATAATTTATAGAAGAAAAAAACTGTTGAAAACATTTTAGGCAACCGTATAAACCATTTTTAATGTCATGTTAACATGCTCTCACTATAATACTAAATATAAAATAAAGTAGATACATAAATAGATGGTTTAAATGCTATTAATAAAATAAAATATACACATTTATAATCAAATAACTTTCAGTGAATAGTAATTTTTAAGTGGTTATAATTTTTTAAGATTATTTTTAGGGTGATTTTGTGCGAAGAGAAGGTTTTAATTGTAATGAGAAAAAAATAAACATATTAATAAGACCATTTGGGCATAAAATATAACTAAATCTACATAGTCTTTGGAAGAGAAATAAGAGAAACCATTCTGTTTAGTGATGGTCTAATTAAGTGAAGTGTGATAGTTCATCGTTTCCACCACCTTACAGATTAAAATAGTAAACTACATACAATTTAACTATGTTGTAATTTATCATTTAAAAATATCTATCTACCTGAATAACTGCTACGAGCTATTAACTTTGCCCCCATTAGAAATCTTCTTGGATCTCCAGCCACATTTGCATGCACGTGTATACATGGCTAGATGGGAAATGCAAATAGACCAGTAGACATGATAGCTTTCTTAAATTATATTTTGCAACCTATATGGAGACCTCCTCATGTGTATTCTCTTTGCAATTTAAATCAAATATAGATAGAAAATATATATTTTAATTGAATTTGAAATATATCATTTAAAATCTTCAAGGTGTCGGTATTTTAGAAATTAATTTAACACATTTGCTAACTTCACGTCAATGAAGACAGTCCAGCACTCCTTCAGTCTCAACCGCGAGCAACTACCCTATTTATTTATATTGATACAGTGTTAATTATTATTTCTTTAAGTAAATAAAACAACCTTAACTTGCTATTGTCTCAGTTGCTCTATTTTATAATTTTTAAGCCACTTGTGAATAATGGTTTGCTGTTGATTTTTAAAAACATTACCACGAGTCGCAAAAGACAAAGTTGATCCTAAGGGATGATGACATATTTTTCAGTTTTCACATTTTTCATGACTTAGAAGGGCTACCGCCAGCTAGCTTTGGGGACTTCATTTTCAGCAATAATTTTCTAGAGTGACCAGCACTATGGGGAAATCTGTGCTAACTGTTTAAAAAAAAAAAAAAAAGCCTACAACTGAGTTATTTGCAGTACTGTCATGCTAACATTCAACTCAATAAGACCCAAGAAATCTCAGGAGAGGACTCTGCTAATAGCTTCGTACTGACCTCCTGCAGCAGGCCCGGCTGCTGACTGGTGGCCCAGTGGTGAATACGGTAAATGAGCTGTGAAAGCACTGATTTTTTTTAAAGGCTATGATTCCGACTCGTCAGAAGGAAAAAAAAAAAAAGGCAATGAGTTATATAATAGATATATATTTTTCTTGAATTCCCCCCTTCAGACCCTCCATCACAGGAACTTAAGCATGACCTGGAATATTAATTATGTCAGGTTGAGCTACGAGCAAATGTACCATTTGTTACCCAGTCACCCTTAGCATTACATTAATATTTTGAACTCTTCCATATTTCTAACAATCTATCAGTTGGCTCTTTTCTTCTCAGTTTTTATTCTCATGCTTAAGGATTGAACAGGAAAGTACTTTAAAAATGCAATGGATTCAAAAGCAAATGGATATACTCGTTATATTTGGAGCATCTACTGTTTTATTTCATGAAGAATGTTTTTATGGTTATTTTCCACTCACGCATTGACCTTTATTTTGTAATTGCCTGGGGGAAGCTACAGTCTAATTTTTTTCTGTTCTCTTTGTTTCTGAGGTTTACTTTTAAAACAAGTTTCTGTAAAATAAAAAGAATTTGAAACAGGACCGCATACACCTAGAATTCCCAAAACACAATTCCTAGTGCTCCAATTTCATATGTTGCCATATGAAAAATAATACTTTCTCATGATTTCAAAGTAACTGCTTATTCCAGGATTGAAGAACTATTAAGTATACAGGGTCGGGGGGAGAATTCAAATTTTACTTTTGCCAATGACAATTATGCCTCAAACAAGAGTCACTGATTGCCACAAAAAGAAACAAAAATAAAAAGTATTTTCTGAATTTGTGATTCAGAAGGAATTCAGCATTTGTGACTACTGTGAGGAAAACAGTTCTGAAAGGAGGGCTGTCTAAATTACATTTGGGTTCTAAGTTTTAATAAAAAATGCTTTAAATAAATAAGATGCTAAGCAAATGCAGAATAGTAGTAAAGATTGCTAAGAACTACAAAGGGAAAGTGGGCCAGAGAACTGTGAATGAAATATTTGCTGGGGTAGGGACTGCTGAATCAACACTGACCAATGCACTTCATCATAATTATCAGGACATACTAGTGCCAGGGGATTTATAAAAATCCCACTCAGCAAATAATTGCCCTGCTGTTAGGAGATAGTCAGGGTGTTAACACACTGTCACAGTCCAGCATTTAGTAAGATAGTCTACATTCAATTACTCTTGCTGAGAACTTTAAGGAAACACGGTCATTTCTCAGGTCCGGCAGCTATGCTCCCACATACGTCTCAGACAATAGTCATGTTAACCCTCAGAGACAGTACCCCAGAAGGAATAAGAATTCCATGGAAACACTAGGGACTTGCAAAGAATATATTTGGTATAGAACTCATCTATAGAAAGCAAGATTTCTAAGATAAACTCTGACTGAAAAACTATTATAAGTGCCTTTTCTCTTCTTTTACTTCGGTTAAGAAAATAGAATTTTTAAATGTTTTGAGCCAAATTATAGAGTGGGGTCTAAATGTAGACTCCAGATGTAGCTGGCTTCATTAGGTTAACAAACGATCCTTATAAATCATTTTGATATCCTAATCGTTATTATCATATATTAAAATATTCTCACGAAATGTTGATTAAAATGAAGAAATTTAAATAAGATACCATTCTCTATATACGAATTCAATTCAATCAATACTGAGCAGCTACTAGCTTAGCAACCTTTTGCTGGATCTAAGAGGGGTACAGAGATGAATAAAAAGTGGTCACTCCCATCAAATCCTTCTCAGTCGTGGGAGAGGGTGGGGTTAGGAGAACGATTCTGTGGCTGGCAATAACATAACCAGCCTGTGGTAAGTGTCCTCTAATACCTGTTGTAAACGAGGTATACATCAAAGGCTATGGTAAAGGTAAATAGCCTTTAGGAGACTCTGTGGAAAAAGTATTTGAATTTGTCCTAAAGATGGGTATAATTTTGGTGATAAAAAAAGGAAGAAAGACATTCCAGGCTTGGGGGAGGATATACAGTCATGTGTCGCTTAACCAAGGGGATACATTCTGAGAAATGTGTCCTTAGGTGATGTCTTCGTTGTGTGAACATCGTTGAGTGTACTTACACAAACCTAGATGGTATAGCCTACTACACACCCAGGCTATATGCTACTAATCTTATGGGACCACCATTGTATATGGGGTCCATCGTTGACCGAAATCTCGTTATACTGCACATGACTCTAATCTATAACTTCTTTGAAAGAAGTTGATAAGATTTTGAAATAAACCTCAAATATTTTGCTAAGATATTTAAGTGGCTTTGGAAAACAAGAGTGAAATAGAGGCTTCATGGGCCTTTCTGAACAGCACATTGTTATTCTAGATAAGCATTTAGCATTTATTTTTTGAGTGTCTACTATGTGCCAGGCGCTCTGCCAGGCCCTGGGGATGCAAAAATATCTAAAACAGAGGCCCTGTGCACCAGCCACTTGCTTGAGGAAGATTGACACACACAAAGGTAACTATAAAGCAATGTGATAGGTCCTGGGATGGAATTAACTCCGGGCTATTGAAGAAGCACTAGGAATGGGTGCTAACTTGAGCCTGAGTTGGTATGAGATAGATGTTAACAATTAATGAAGTGTTAGCCTGGACATATGAAATTTTCTAGGATAGTTTTTCAAAGACAACTCTCCTAGTTAACCATAATACTTTGGAACTGCTGATTCCATGAGGTACATATAGCAACCAGAAATATTTATGGCTATGATGGGGGCATAAGAGAAAAGCACATTTTTAGGAAAAACAGAGAGGTTTAATGGATACATTCTTTACATTAGTCTACAGTGTCTACAGAGCAACCAAACAAGTCGTACTATCCTTTAAAATGTAACTTTTCCTTATGAATATGCATTTGTATATATGAAAAGAGTATCAAAATATGGTTCTTTACAGTTTGTGTACTCAAACACCATACAGTTTTTAGACAGTGGACATCAGCTAAACCTGGCCTTACTATTTGTCATACATACATCTACTGAACCTCAGTTGCACAGCAGGCACTGTGCTAAGTCTTGACTATTTTGATGCAATGTGTGGCAAGATGAGTGGTAGAAATAGCAAGAGTAGTATAACAATACAGAAATATAGCACCTAACCACATGAATACAACTCGTTAAATACAGGACCTTATTTTGAATGATACATAATATACACACATATATGATACCACCAGTTGGATTATTATTTTAGAGTAAAGAACTTAAAGTGAGTGCCATGAATTAGGTTGTGTGATGCATAATCATTCAACCAATCAAATACTTATTGAGTACCTACCTTGTAGCTGCAACTGGTTCATGCATTGTATATTTGAGTTTACGTGAGTGAATGTATGACTTATAGATATGATTACATATTAAAATGTACATAGTTAATGGTTAGAATACAGAATGAATGACTTAAGGTCCTTCTGGTATTTTTTTTCATAAATACAGTTATATAAAATATGCCATGTGTGGCAGATAGAAACTAACTCGGTAGTTTTTAACATGTTTAGTCTTCAGCCAGGAATGATTCTGAAATTATTGGTCTGGAGTGGAGACAAAATTTTTTGTAGCCTCCTTCGATGAATCTGAAGTCTAGTTAAGAACTAGAGTTGTAGTTTAAAACAGTCCTTTAACATGTGAAAATTTTTGTGGTACAACTTTATCTTCCTTTTATTTCGTGTGGATATTAAAGATGAAAGTCAAAATTATGTTCTTCTTTCCTAGATTCCAGGTATATACAATTCACCGTTCAGAAAAGATCCTGATCCGTGGGAGTTGCGGTTACAGAAGGCAAAGCCTTTAACACACCAGAGACCTAGAGTTAAGCAGAAGCATTCCATCAGCCTGACCAGCTGGCTGGCTTGTACGAGCAACCGTTCCTTTCCTCGGTCTGAAATTCTGCCACCCATTAATAGGAAACAATGTCAGGTACTCATTAGTCCTGTATAAGAACTCTCTCGATTGCGTTGTTGTTGTTTTTAAAAAAAGTTGTTGTTTTGTTTTGTCTTTGTGACAAGAAAGAAGAATGATTTTTTACAGAATCTAATTTTATTATTTGTTTCTTTTTTGGTGAGGAAGATTTCCCCTGAGCTAACTGCATTGCAAATCCTCCTCATTTTTTGCTGGAGGAAGATCAGCCCAGCTAACATCTGTGCCAGTCCTCCTCTACTTTGTATGTGAGATGCCTCCACAGCATGGCTGATGAGTGGAGTAGGTCTGCACCTGGGATCCAAACGTGCGCTGCAAACTGGGGCTGCCCAAGCAGAGCGCATGGAACTTTAACCACTTGGCCACAAGGCTGGCACCTACAGAATCTACAGAATCTAATTATAAATAATAAATATAAAATACCTTTACAATATATACCAAGGGAGTGATCAATATTTCTTTGGTACTGAATTTTATTGTTTTGAATATGAAGTTAACATAGGATTTTTGGCTAGGATCTAGACTTTTTATGTAAAAATATTGTTATAATAGTACTTGTTATAACCTATGGTTGCTAGAAAAATCTTATGTATTATCAATTTATTTGATTTAGTCTCTCATCTGCTGATCCATATCTTTATTACACTTGTAAACATAATTTAGGTTTGAGCAATGAAAAAGATTAAGTTGGACAATTAGAAAGGACTCAAAATAATGCACAACTCAAGCAGAGACTATAAATCTTCAGGATGGATTGGAATAGAGCAGGATTGGCCAATGACTTCCTGGGATTGAAGGGTGGAGGGGGATGTGCTGAGTGATGATTGTCACTGTCCTGAAAGTCCCAGAGAACAGCAGTTCCACCATCCCCATCAATATCTAAACTACAGTAGGGAACTGCCACTGGGCATCATCGACCTAGAATTGGGTTGATTTTGGTTCACACAGTAGGGTCCTAGAACTCTCACATATTAGCAGCCTATGCAGGCTTGCCTCTCTCTGTCATTTGCTGCGTAATAAATTACTCCAAACCTGATGGCTTAAACCAACATACATTTCTTATCTCATGGTTTCTGTGGGTCAGCATTGTAGATACAGCTTAGGTGAGCACCCTGACTCATGATCGCTCATGAATTTACAGTCAAGGGGTCAGCCAGGGCTGTGGTTTCATACGAAAACTTAGCTATGGGGAGAAGAAGATGGTGGGGAGGTCCTCTTCCAAGGTCACTCACATGGTTGATTGTTTTCATGTCTCAGTCCCTCCTCATGTTGACGTCTCTTCAGTGCTACCTCAAACATGGCAGTTGGCCTCCCTCAGGGTGAGTGCTCTAAGAGAGACTGAGAGAGAGCCCTCAAACAGAAGCCACGGTCTTCTGTCCTCGTGGAGTTGGGGTGCACCATGCTCCTGGCACCAGCGCAAGGATGTGTATGCCAGTTAAGAAGCTCACCAAATCTTCTTGTGCAAGAGTTTTTATAAAGTTTTATCTCCAATTCCACTCTCCTCCCTGGAGATCAGAGGTTTGGCGGGAAGTTCCAACCTTCCAATCACTTCAAATGATTTCTGGTGACCAGTCACATCCTGAGACCATCTAGGGATCCCATTCTAAATTACCTCATTAGCATAAACTCAAGAGTTGTCTCATTATGAATAAGAAAAGACACTCCTATCACTCAGGAAATTCCAAAGATTTTAGGAGCTCTGTGCCAGGAACAAAGATCAAATATATTTCTTATTATACCACAATGGTATATATATGAAGACACAAAAAAAATACATACATTTATATAAAGATATATGTGTGCGTATGTGGCCTATACTATATGCATGGAAGATGTTACGTATTGTATCCTCCTGGTCCTCCTGCCTCTCCTGCACCCCATATCCTTTCTTCCTTCCTTCCCTCCTCCCTTCCTTCTCATTCTTCCTTTACCCATCTGTTCTTCCCACCTTCTTCCCTCTTATCTTTCTTTGGGTTCTTCTTTCCTCCCTTACTTCACTTCTTTTTTCCTTGTTTCCTTTCCCATTTTTCACGGAATGAGATTTTTAACATTGTGGTTTTCTTTGACTGAACCACGTCCTGTATGTTACCTAATAGTAAAAACGTACATTCATCATTGGGGAGATTTAAGGCTGTAAATGCTATAGTCCAAATGATAATATTTGTACTCTGACAGTCTGTCTACTTGTGAGGTGGATTTCTTAAATGTGTGAGATAATAGTAATCAGTTTAAAAAATAAGGTCATTATTATTTAAGCTTTCGGAAGAGTTTAAAAACACAAGATGACTATAAAGTAATGTGAGTTATTAAAAATATATATAAGAATAATATAAATATGTTTGACTCACATTATCGGGATTTGGTTGGAGGCAAAGAAAGTTAAACATTAGAAAACTATTAGAAAGTTAAACATCTAAAACTATTAGAAAACTATAGATAAGTCTGAGGAGACTTATAGGTTCAGGTTGAATCTTAGATGGTCTAGATATTCCAGGGATTAATTTTGGGAAATGAGTACAATTCACAGATCTGAAGTTTGAAGGTATGTCCAAAATCTGGGACTCCCTGTCACTCCAGGCATGGTTAGTATAAGTGATCACTTGAGATCTAAAAGGCAGTCTATCAGATTAACAGAAGACAGATTACAGAAGGAAACACAAATTAATAGAAGCTTTGGCACAAGAGAAGCTTGATAGTAAGATGTCAATTACTAACCAGGGAGGAGGACTACTGAGCTCAAAGGCAAGACACTGATTGTCTAAGCTATAAATGTATGGACCAGACACTGAAAGACACAGGGAGATGGGCATGATTATGCTACCACACATAATTGGGGTTCTCTTGGCCAATGCGCATAAAAAACCAACTAGTTACAACATCAGCCTTTGTGAAAAGAGATCAGCTTTATTCTGTGAGATTGATCTGCAGGGAGGTGGGGGGCATGTGCCCTCAGATCTGTCTCCCCAGTTCAGGATTTGGGGTGAAATTTAAGAGGTTAGGGAGATGAGGCTGGCACACAGAAACACTGGCAAGAAAGGTTTTTGATTGGTGGGCTTCAATCATTTATGATGAGATTCTAAACATTTGTGATGGGGTTCTAAACATTTATGATGATGTGGGAAAGGAATTTTAACACCGGATCTTCCTGAATGAGGGACCCCTTGCTTCTGATAGGAGTCTGACTTTTAAGTTCTGGTCATGTCCTTGTCTTTTGGTTCCAAGGGGAGGAGAATCTTTGGTTCTATGGTCATTTCAGGTCAAGATTTCTTCTTCTGTGCATGCTCTAGCTACATGACATTGCAAATTTTCTGAAAGGCAAGTTCTTAACCACTTTGGTGGTAAGATGGGGTGAGTTGAACTGGTCCTGATGGGCCCATGGTTACAATTACAGAAGGATTGGGGTCACAAAGATTATACTGAACCCAAAAGGAAGACTGGGTCTATTTTTATTCCATATTTTACTACTCAAGTAGAATTCTTCCTCTTCCATTTCCTTGTCTCATTGGAAATAGTAAGTTCCAGATTATATAGTGGGATAAGCCTACAAATGGATGTGTGTGTTATGCTGATACACCAACAAAGGTTAGAAGGCAGATCTTGGCCACCAAGAAAACCGTTACTCCTTGTGAATACTGGCCCCTTCAAAGTCATAGCCTTGGCCATTTGCTTATATATTTGATGCTACTATTGTTGAAAACCTTTTACAAACTCCTCTTGAAACTAAGAGTTATAGTAGTAAAAATAATAATAAAGCCGTAGATACCATTTTTGACTATTTACTATGTTCTAAGTAAAATTCTAAGAGTGTTACTTACATTATCTTACATATCTTAAGAGCAAATTTGTGAGATAGCTAGTAATCCATTTTACATACAAGGAAAAAAGGCCTAGAGAAATAATTTGCCTGATAACACAACCAAATATTAATTTTTAAACCATAGAATTTGTCAAAGTAAACAATTAAGAATCTGTAAAAAAAAAAGTCCCCATTTGATTTCTTAATCATGAACTTGGACTCACGTTACTGTATCTTTAAAAACTAAAGTTCCAATAAAAATCCATTAACCACTTTCAAATATAGCAATCCTCCTGTCCAGCTGTGAAAAGTACTAGATGATACTTATTTGCCATTTGTGTTATTTACGGTCCATGACTTTTATGGTAACTGGTTCCTATTATTGGTTTCTATTAATGTAAAACATAAGTGAACATAAATGAGGCGTGAATCATTTCTTTTTATTAGCCCCACAGTCTTCACTCAGTGCTTGCAGTAACTCCAGCTGTGTCTTGTTAGTGATAACCTATTTAAAGAAGAGATCTTGAAGGATGAGGAATATGATTAGAAGTCTTTGTCCATTTTATATCACTTCTCTCCTGCACAACGATAAGTAGTGAGAAAAGAAGGCACTATGTAATTCATAACACAGCAAAATGTCCCGCACCTCTGATTTGTATTGTGCTTACTATGATTCTAATCAGAGAAGCAGTGGATTCTAGCAACTGGTATAACTCCTAATTTAAAGGTAGGATATGTTGTGAAGCACAGTTGAAGCTCATGGATTTTCCTCTGCTGTATATTTACGTCATTAAATGATTGCTATTGTATCAGAGTTATTAAGCAATACTTAGAATTTTAGATAAAGAATACTTGAAATAATTAAAAATGTGACTCTTCTATGTTTTGGGGGGCCGCCAATTAAATATAAGATTTGGCATTCACCTAAAAGCTTTATTTTAATGAAAACACACTCACTTTCTTGTTTATATTTATAGTAGGGCTCTTTGAAAGCTATACTCAGAATCTTTTCTAATATTTTTACTTAAAAAGAGAGAAAATTGTTTTTAAATTATATTAGAAGAAATGTGCTTTTTAAAATTAGAAAATAAAGCAATCTATAACTACAAATTTACAAGTTCTAGGATAAAAACTCTTTTGATATATGTGGGGAAAATTCTGCTTCATTTAAAACATTTTAAATATAATCACTTGTAGGGTGAGAACATTCCTTGAAGATAAGTGGTATTCTTGTTTTGTCATATATTTTCTAATTCAGAGAAGAACAAATTGTTCTTTAAAAAGAATTTAGTAAACTTGTGATATTTTATAGATATTCATTAGCCTTGGTCATCAATGATATGACCAAAAACCCTCCATAATAGAATTTTTGCCCCATCCTGTCTTGTCAGGGGCCCTTCCGCGATATCGCTGAAGTGTTGGAACAGCGCTACAAGCCTTTGGAGCCAACGTTGCGGGAGGCAGAACCAATCAATGAGTTAAAGGAGGCCAGAGAGGACCTCAGGAGACAGGAGTGGATACGAAATGTAAATGACAACATGTGAGTTCTTAGCTTCACAAGAAGTAGCTGTACCATGTTGGGTGCCTTAAATTTTCTAATATTTTCCATTTCCTAATATTGTAGAGACTTTTATTTGTGAGAAAAGGTGAAGCCACCATCGATCTATTCAGAAGTAACCATTTTTCAATATCTAGATGTTTTAGATAATGTCAATATTGATGACAATATTGATGGCTAATATATATATACACTATATGTTAATTACTCAAAGAAAAAAAGAGAATGAATGGCATTTCAAGGGAATAAGTGACCACTATCCATGCATCTGTGAAGGTAATTTCCTTAATTATCCATTGAAAGCATGTGTATTTATGATGCTTCTAAAATAAGATCCATCACAACAAAAACGTTTTTCTTAACATGGACTAAATTTCATTTGTATCCATTGATAAAACAGTAATTTTAATAAATCAGGGGCAATAAAAGCAGTTAATTTCTTTACAACTGAGGAAGAGGACTGAAAAAGATAAAGGATGACCCAATAGTACATGCAATTTTAAATGATTTTATTAGCATCATTGATTTGGGTCTCAATTCATACATCTTTCGGCGAGACATTTCCTCTCTTTTAAGGCATTTGTCATCAATGTAGTCATATATAATTTATAAATAGACCATTTAAAATCAAGAATGGCTTTTTAAAAATTATTATCCTATAATGTATCTTGTAATTATCTTTTACTGTATCTTATAATAATTCTTTAGTACTATATATACTAAATAGTAAGACAATTATTCTAATATGAATTCTTATAATAACTTTAATATAATATATAAAATAATATTATGTTACTATACAAATGTCACCAACATATGGACAGCAATTATTATTATTTTTTAATTGAGGTCATAATAGTTTGTAACATTGTGAAATTTCAGTTGTACATGATTATTTGTCAGTCACCCCCTTCACCCCTTGTGCCCACCTCCCAACCCCCTGCCCCCTGGTAACCACTAAGCTCTTCTCTTTGTCCATGTATTGGTTTATCTTCCATAGATGAGTGGAATCATCTGGTGTTTGTCTTTCTCTGTCTGGCTTATTTTGCTTAACATAATACTCTCAAGGTCCATCCGTGTTGTTGTGAATGGGATGATTTTGTCTTTTTTATGGCTGAGTAGTATTCCGTTGTATACATATACTACATCTTCTTTATCTGAATATCAGTTGATGGGCACTTGGGTTGCTTCCACATCTTGGCTATTGTGAATAATGCGGCAATTAACATAGGGGTGCATAAGTTTCCTTGTGTTGTTTTCAAGTTCTTTGGATAAATACCCCATAGTGGGATAGCTGGGTCATATGGTATTTCTATTTTTAATTTTTTGAGAAATCTGCATACTGTTTTCCAGAGTGCCTGCACCAGTTTGCATTCTCACCAGCAGTGGATGAGGGTTCCCTTCTCTCCACAACCTCTCCAGCATTTGTTATTTTTTGTCTTGGTGATTATAGCGATTCTAATGGGTGTAAAGTGATATCTAAGAGTAGCTTTCATTTGCATTTCCCTGATTATTAGTGATATTGAACATCTTTTCATGTGCCTATTGGACATGCGTATATCTTCTTTGAAAAAACGTCTGTTCATATCCTTTGCCCATTTTTCGCTCTGGTTGTTTCTGTTGTTGTTGCTCAGTTGTGTGAATTCTTTATATATTATGGAGATTAACCCCTTGTTGGATAAATTATTTGCAAATATTTTCTCCCAGTTGGTGTGTTGTCTTTTCATTTTGATCCTGGTTTTCTTTGCCTTGCAGAAGCTCTTATAATTATAATAATTTTAATATAATATGAAATATTGTTATAAGTTGCTGTACAGTAGTCAGCAACACATAAACTGCAATTATTATTGTTTTACATAATATATAATATGTACTAATCATATTATGTGTGTTACATAATAATAATTTATATACTAATAATTCCAAAATACATTACAGAGTATATTTTGTTATATAAAGAAGCTAGAATTACTCTTATCCAGCACAGTGGCTTTTGGGCCATTTTATCAGTCAGAAGGCATATAAAATGTGCTTTATTTTAATCATGCATTTCTGAAGACTCTCTTGAAAAATAAAAATTGTTACACAAAGTCATATGAAAGATAAAATTGGCAAGCATCTCAAGTAATTTTTATAAAGTTTTTCATTTTATAGCAATTACTTGAAGTGAAATAATTACTAACTGCTTATTTAATTTCCTGGCCTCATAAAGATAGACATGTGAAGAAGAAAAATAATTTTCTTCAAGAAGGCACAAGAAAATAAAATGAATTTCTTTAGGAACAAGAACAAACAAATAAAGCTTCAGCAAATTCTTTCAGTAATTGACTGAGTTACCCATATATGATGACTAAGAAAATAAGAAACATTTATTTCCAATTAGTTTTGGGGAGGTAGGTTTGTTTTACCAAAGGGATTATAGAAGATTAATGCTACTCAGACTTAGTCAAGTAAAAATGCAATTTAATAGTGAATATCCAAAGAGGTATATTAGTCAGAATTATTTTTCCATTTTCAACAATACAAAGGTTTGTGAAATAACAAGATTAATTGCTGAAACAAGTAATTGGCCACATTGATATTTCTACAGAAATCATTGTGTATCAAAGATACTGAATATCCTTGCTTAGTATTTTCCTTGATAAGCCTGGAAAGATCAGCTATCATTGCTATCCCCAAAGAAGTGTGCTGAGCTTGTACTTTCCGTGGAATACTTGTAGATATCTTCAGCCTCTATGGTACTGCTAATGACTCTTTACCCTGAAGCTTTCAGATTGAAAAGTGCTTCCAGGATTATCAACCAATCAGAAACAAACCAAGTTGGGAATGCTAAAGAAGTTACTTACAGACTTGAAGCTATCGTATTTGCAGCATAGGACTAGGCCATTGGCCTTAGCAATTAGCCTAAGAATAATTTCATTTTTTGGAGAATTGAAGCAATGATATCTTGTAGCTTCTTCTGACACCATTTTGATTTTTGTATACTGGATAACATAATTGGAGTAGCAGACACTTGGTCCTGTCCAAAATGTCCGTAAGACATTTGGTCCATGCCAAAAGATCCTTGACATTTGGTCCTGTCCAAAACATCCATGAGCACATTTGGTCCATGCCAAGTGGTTTCAGACAGGGCCAAATATGACCAGATATCAAGGACCTTTTGGCGTGGACCGAATATCTGATGGATGTTTTGGACAGGACCAAATGTCCTGCAAGGAAATAATTGTATTTTGTGAGGCTAAAGAAATGTTAGAAATTTAGGTTTTATATCTTTGCAGATAATAATTCTGTGAAAGAAATTAGGAAAAAAAGTATCCTTTTACCACAGAGATGTACGGTTTTTTAATGCAGGGGGCCCTTTTTTTTTTTGCCACATTACCAATTTCACCTCTAGGAAATTGAAGGCAATAGGTTTGCCATCCAAGGGGCTTAATTAGGAATTCTCTATCTAAACCTGAAAAAGTAGAGCCTTTTATTTCTAGTCTTAAGAATTCAAAGGGAGGTATTATGTCTGAGGGGTTGATACATTTAGCTATTTTGTTTTCATATCATTATGAAAATTGCAGTGTGGTGATAGTAGAAGGAAAATGGGCTTTGGAACTAGATCTATGTAAGCTCAAATCTTGGCTCCATGACACAACTGCAGTATGATTGTGGGTAAGTAATTTAGCCTTCCTGAGCCTCTATTTTCCTGTCTGTAAAATGGGGAGAGAAATGTTATCTTAGATGCTGTAATAAAGATTGAATGAGATAATAAATATAAAATGCCAGGAACATATAAGAGTCTTAATAAAATAATTATTTAATATTTTATATTTGCTACAAACATAGTAATTCTTTTTGTAATACAAAATGTGAGGAGGAAATCAAGGTTCCACTGATGGCCTGGATTTCATCTACGAGTCCCAGGAACCAGGAGTTAAGGGGGATCATGAGCAGAGCTCTTCACAGGCCACTGTGTCCTAACCTCATAGGCGATTTCTTCTTTAAGCTTCTGAACGACAAATTTTCTGAGTGTATTCGTTTGCTTGAGCGATCATAGCAGAATACCACAAACTGAGTGGCTTAAACAACAGAAATTTATTGTCTCACAATTCTGGAGGCTAGAAGTCCAAGATCAATGTGTCAACAGGCTTGGTTTCTTCTGGGTGGTGTGAGGGAGAATCTATTCCAGGACTCCCCTCTAACTTCTCGTAGTTTGCTGACAACCTTTGGTGTTCCTTGGCTTGTAGAAGCATCACTCTGATCTCTGCCTTTGTTTTCACCTGGGAGTGACCCTCTGTTTGTGTCTCTGTCCAAATTTCCCCTTTTTATAAGGATACCAGTCAAATTGGCTTAGGGGTCCACCCTATTCCTTGTGACCTCATCTTATTACATCTGCCACAATCCTATTTCCAAATAAGGTCACATTCTTTAATATGTTCTTTAAAATAAGCATAGGAAGTGGGACAATAACATTTTACAAATAAAGTGTGGATTACAGAGGGCTTTTCAGAAGTCACTTTAAAGCTTCCCTTGTTTGTTCTTGTCCTTAAGAAACTCATTTTATTTTCTTGTGCCCTCTTGAAGAAAATGGTTTTTCTTCTACACATGTCTATCTTTATGAAGGCAGGAAATTAAATAAGTAGCTAGTAAATAATTGCCAAGTAGAAGCTCTCAGCTAGATATTGTGAGGAATATAAGGGAGTATTTACTGATTCAACAAATATTTGCATGTCAGGAATAGTTCTAGGCTCTAGAGATACAGCACTGAATAGATGAAAATTTCTCTCTCATGGAACTTCTATGCTTCTAGCTTTAAACTAAACCAGAAAACCTAATGAAATCCTAAATGAGAATTACCATAGGGAAGTGCTGGATAAATAGTCAAGTGTTTGTTAAAGACCGTAAGGGCCATGATTTTTTTTTTAATGTAAAATTTGCTCTGGCCTCTGATGATCTTGGAAGGTATTCTTCACAGAAAAGGAAATGAGTTGGGTTCTGTGAAAGATGGTTAAGATTTTGATAGAGAAAAGCAGGTTGATGTTATGAAAGAAAATGGCGGTGGGAAAAGTTCACAGAACAATGAGAAGACCAGTTTGACAAAAACTAATTTTTATGTGGGAGGCAGTAGAAACGAAAATTGTGTGAGGTTTCAAGGCCAAGGATTTGAGGGTTTATCTGTAGATAAGGGAGAATTATTTAAGGTTTTTGAGTAAGAGGATGTTATGAAAAGAAAATGAATTTGTTGATTGTGAGACAGATGTATTTGAGAAGTATGCTGGAGCAAAGGAAACCCATTAGGAGAACATTCCAGTACTTCCGGTGAGAGTGAGTAGGATAGAGTTAAGGGGATAGCAGGATTCAATATTCAACTCTTTGTCTTTACTTTCTTCTCCTTTCCATACATAGTCTCTCTGAGTGATTGCTCCTATTTGAGAGACTTCAACGACCACTTCTACGCTAATGATTTCCACTCTAAAACTCTAAGAGCTCACTCCTACATTCCAGATTTAGATTTTCAACTTCCACCTTTATTTGCATCTCTACCAGATGTCCCAAACTTGGTACATCCCACATTGGTCTGCTTATTCTAGAGTGTGAATTGCAGCACCAACTGTATGCCTAGAGACTTGTGAATTACCCTGTTATCCTTCTTCAAAATTTGGTCCTCAAATCCTGTCTATTCCACCTTTTAAGTATATATCTCTCAAATCCAGCCCCTCTTTCCTTTCTACTACTGATTTAATTTAGGCACTTATAACTTCTTCTTTTAATTACTATGAAAAGCCTGCCTGGGGGCTGACCTGGTGGTGTAGTGGTTAAGCTCACAGTTCTGCTTCAGGAGCCTGGGCTTCACTGGGTCAGATCTCAGGTGCAGACCTATCCTGTGGCAGGTGTCCCACATACAAAGTAGAGGAAGATGGGCACAGATGTTAGCTAAGGCCAATCTTCCAAAAAAAAAAAACTTGTCTGATCTGCCCAGTCCTACTCCCATTTAATGCATTTACCACAACACTAGAAAAATTTAAGCTAGCTATTATTCAGCCAGATGCTTTTTAATGGCTTTTTATCACTTCTGGGATAAGTCTTAATTCTTTATTGCAAGACACAAGATCCTTCAAGATCTAATCCAGGCTTATTTCTCCAGTGAATCTTCTGCCACATTCCATAAGAAACTCTGTGCTCCAGAGCTGCTGAGCTGTTTTCATTTCTCTTTATATCCCATGTTCTCTTCTGCTTCCATTAAGGAATTTCCTGTCGCCCTTGATTTATTCAATCTGCTCAAATCCACTTAAAATAATGAAAGGATTGTTTGATCGCGTTTTAAAACATGGAAATAGCAACACGTATTTACTGTAAAAACTTTAAACATTATAAGGTGATAGATTCCCCAGTTATATTTTCTAGGGGCAACCACTATTAACCACTTCTTGAGTATCTTATCCAGGCATTCTTATTTGCATATACAATTATGTATGTTTATATTGTCCCTTTATTTAAAAATGGCAGAATGTCATAGATGTTGTGCTTCCTCTTTATGGGAGATTGTGGTCAGAGAATTTTTGGATTTTTCAGAGAGCATTTCAAGGAATACTTTCAGATGTAAAATGGGGCGATGCAAGTTGCCTAGATGAAGTGAGGAAAGAAGTCATTATTATTAAGAGGTGGAAGAAATGGGAGGCCACAGTGGCACCAGAGCTAGCATGGTAAATGTTTAATTTATCCATCAAGATGGCAGAGATGGAATGAAATGGGTGATCATAAATCAGATGATATAAGCTAATATCGGCTTTACTAAAGTCTCATGAGAGGTGCTAAGGTCTATATGTTAATATCTTGTCTTAGTTATAGACATCCTGCATTAATAGAGGAGACTATAATTATGCATACTATAACTATATCTAAAATGGAGTGGATTTAGGACATTGCCGTAGAAGTCAGTGCCAATCTGTGTTCTGGTGGCAAAATAATGGTCCCCAGAGAGTCCACATCCTAAGTCCAGGAACCTGTGAATGTTTTACCTTATATGATATAAGATGTGATTCAGGGTTTAAAGATGGGGAGAATATCCTGGATTATCAGGGTGGGCCCAGTGTAACCACAAGGGTCCTTAAAAGTGGAAGAGGGAGGCAGAAAGAGCTTTGACTACATAAAAATCAGAGTGATGCCATGTGAGAAGGCCAACTCATCTTTGCCAGCTTTGAAGATGTAGGAAGAGACCACAACCAAGGAATGTAGGCAGCCTCTAGAAACTGGGAGAGGTAAGGACACGGATTTTCCCCTAGAAGGAATGCAGCCCTGCTAAACCTTTATTTTAGCCCAGTGAGACCCATTTCAGACTTCTGACCTCCAGAACTCTAAGATAATAAATTTGTGTTCTCGAAGCCACTCAGTTTGTGGTGACTTGTTACAGCAGCAATAGAAAACTCATACAAATGTTCTTCAAGTCAGGGAGCTACCTTGCTAGCTCAGACTTTGGTGTTTTGGTTCATTAATAAATAAAATAATTAATAATTAATAAATAAATCTGAGCTAAAATTGAGGAAAATCCTTGGATCCCTAAGGAATCAAGATTCTTCTGCAGGTTTCGGGTGTGGACATTTAGCAGATTAAAAAATATGACTGTGGCTTGAGTGTCCTTATGAGGAGAAGTTTATGATTAAATCATATTCTAAAGATATTACATTTCAAACTTGTGTAGGCTTTCATAAGAACCTGAGTACACACAGCTCACTAGCTGTCTCTACATCTTTTTGAAAAAATGAAAGGTCTTAATTTTCTGATAGTTGTTGTAGGAGTGGCAAAACTTTATCTCTACCCTCTTACAGTCTTCAGCTGGGCCTGAGAATTAAATTGTCATAAAACAAATTAACAGGAGAGAAGCATATAGATTTATTTAAGTTTTGCATGACACAAGAGCCCAATAAGGAAATGAGCACCCAAAGAAGCGGCAAACGCTAAGCGCTTATATACTAGGTTGAACAGGAGAAGCAATTGTGGAAAAGTAACTAAAATTTGTAGGGAGACCAAAGGAAGATAAAAGCTATTTAACAAGGTCTGTTTGTACAGAATTATCTCAGCTTCAACTCCCCATCTCTGGTGATAAAAATGTTTCTTTTCTCCTGGTATAGAAAAGGCGTCTGTCATATAGGAGTGTTGTCTACTGATTTTAGGGGAAAAAGGAAAAGTCAGATCACTTTGCTTGTACCTGTTGTTTTCAAGTGCCTTTGGCTCAAAACAATCTTGTGTCAAAGTGGCTTTATTTGGGGTGGCATATTCTGTCATCCTTCGTTATTCAGAGTAGGTGAAATGAGAGACACCCTGAAAACATTTAGTAACAAAGCAGAACTAACCGCACAATTTCGTGACCTCTCCATTTGCTGGCACTAATGAAAAACATTCAAAAGTTATGAATCTTATGTATCTGCCTTCATTTCTCTCAAATTTGCAAACTAGCTCAGACAGAAGCCTTAGTACATAGTAGATTACTCATTTTTAAACCTTTTAAATATTATTTCTAATAAAGTATCAGTATCATTTCATAGACAGTACCATAGGAAAAATGTTATGGGAAAGGTTAAGAAACTAGATCTAAATAAGAGTTTTTAAAAAAAGCATTTTAAAAAATGTGGTATATATAGATGAGATCTGGTTATATTTATTGCTAAAGAATAATGATAAGGAAATTAAAATACATTCTCAAAACTTTTTTGACTTTTGTGATTTTTCAAACACTTTAGACCTTTACGATTTGCATATTTTCTGAACTGTTATTATATTATGATAAATAGGGATTATCATATATTTTCAGATAATGTTTTCTTAACAATTCAACTTTTATTTGTAACTCTTCCATTTATTTTAATTACTAGCACAGTGTGCAACATTTATTAATCAGCAGAGCCTTTTAAAGTTAAAATACGAAATTAGCTAACCCCATTAACACAGAATACTCCAAACAAGCTGTAACAGGAGAAGTAGTTACTGTGCAAATCGTATTATACATGCGGGTGCTCTGGGGCACAGTTAAGCGTGATTACCCTCTTTTGATCCAGTATTCCTCTGCCTCTCCCAGCTAATTTCCAGTGGAAATTTACAAAGCGCTGCCTTCATTTTTTCCAGCTTAATTTTTCTAATGAAGTTCTGGTACTTTATAACACTGGGGATACAGATAATAAGCCTGTGTATAATTAAGAAGTTCTAGAATTTGTCTACAAAAGAGCCCTTTATTACTTTGGCTGTATAGTGAGAACTGTGCTCTCTTTTTGTTCGCTGTTTCCAGGGGAAAAAAATATGGTTTTTTAAATAAATGACCACAGAATATTAGAATTGTGTCCTTACAGACATCTAAGTATAACGAAGTTTAAGATTTATAGCATCAACGTAATGGTGATTATTGGGAAAACTTTTTATGATAGTCCAAGAATATTACGTACAATTTTTGGCGTATGCAATTGGACAAGTCATAAAAAGATACTTTTACTCTTTTTAGTTAGATTTTATCATATTCAAAGCACTCTTCCTAATACAATGCCTGGCATATGCTAAGTAAAGTTTTGCCAATTGACTTTCAGTAAATTTATGAGAAATCAAATTTCTTTTGTGAGAGAAAGTCATTTTGCGCCATATTTATGTTCTTATTTTGGTATGACATTTATACATCCCAGATTTTCCTGTCTTAATTTAAAGTTCAGAAGTGGGTTGAGGTCAGAAGAGATGTAAGAGTGGCACAAGGTGTGGCCTGGATGAAGCCAACTTTGTGTGAAAAAGGGCACACCTCCTGGGGGTTTCAGTTTGCCTTCTGAGGCATCTTGTAAAGCTTTGTTCACAGCTTTGGTACCTCATGCAAAGTGGGAGAAATGAGATGGAAAGTATAGGTGGAACCAGGGCGTAAAGGGCCATGTGCACCATGATAAAGTATTTGGACTTCACCATATAAAAGACACTGTGAAACCATCAGTGTTTGAATCACTGGAGGGAAAGGGTCAGACAGCTCAGAAATATCACTTTACCAGCTATGTCCATGGTTAAGAAACAGGAGTCACTGGTGACAGAGACCAATTAGGGGACAATTGGTCATAGTCCAGTTCATAGATAAGAGGACTTGCAAGAGAACAAGGACATTGGTAGTAGGGGAGAAGAGAAAGGTTGATAAACACCTTTATAGGTTGAATCCTATAAACCCTAAACCTAATTTAGGGGCCAACCTGATATAGTGTGGATGGTGTGGTCAGGAGCACAGATGTATTTGAGATCACTGTCTTAGAGCTTTCTTAGTTGCAAAAAACAAAGATCCGTTCAAGGTAACTCAAGAAGTTAAGGGTGTGTTTGAAAAGATACATCGAGGAATCTTATAGAATCATGAGGAACCAAAGGAAAACTAGACTAAGGTGACTCTCTTGGGGGCTGCAGGGGCATGGTTTTCTCCTTTTAGTGGCATCTCTGCTTTTCTCTGCATTTCTGCTGCTTCTCTTTTTCTGCTGACTAATAAATCTTTCCCATAAATCTTCAGCTTGCCCTTAGTTAGCATGGCCACTCCAGGCCTGATTCAGTATAAGCTTCCAGCTCTAGAGCCCATGGTTAATTCTGTATTTTGGTTCAAATTCCTGAAAGATAACCTGTTTTGCTCAGTTTGTATTATCTCCCCACACAAGTCATAGGCTTGGAATACAATACATGTTTAATATGTGTTAAATTAGTGGATATGCAGATTAATATATGACTATACCACAACTGTGGTCTTGGCAAGGGTGTGTCACATTCTATCAAGTACAGAGAGTAGGGCCATAAGCAAGGGTTTCTTCAGATTGAGGAGCGCCAAGGTAGGGGGTCCTTTAGTGCCTTGACTTCATGGCTTCTCACTGAGTTGACCTGCTAGATGGTGATGTCTTTACTTAACTAAGAAAAATGCTTAAGAAGAATTATTGGCTTGATAGGATGGTGGTTTGAGATAGAAGTTCAATTTGGAGGCAACTGTCTTTGAGGCTCCCATTGTGTAGCTAGATAGATATTCCTAGTGAGTATTTGAAAATACCGGTCTTGAGTTAAGGAAAAACATTGTGTATAGAGATAAAGATGTAGAAATCATCACTGTAGAGGTGATGGTTAAAAGCTTGCTGATGGAAGAATCTCCCAGGGGGAAACTAGAGAGAGAGAAAATTAAGTACAGATTCCTGCGAGTTGCTTTAATGTTAGGGCAGTGGTTCTTAATTAGGTTGCTTATCTGCATCACCTCGAGGTTTAAAATTGTATACATTTGCATTCCTGAGTCTCAATCACAGATATTTTGATTCAGTAGGCATGTGTATTTGATGTACATGCCCAGGTGATTCTAATGCACAGTTCTGGTTAAGATAAGAGTCATTAATTCAAGATATTGGCAGAAAATGATGAGTCAGTCAAGAAACTGAGAAAGCTAGGAAGAGTGTCAGGAGGTATGGTGCAAATCAGAGGAAAAGAGAATTCGCTACAAGGACTGGATGAGTTCAAGTTAAATGCAGACTAAAAAGCTTTCAGATTTGGTTGTTGATTTTTTTTGCTTTCTTCTTTTAACTATCACCTAGTTCTTCTTTCTCCCATGTTCTTGAGGATATCATAAAAAAGCTTGTCAAATTCTTTGCCAAACTTCAGATATACTGTGTCTAAAATTTTAGTCTTATCTGTGGTGATATACATGTCTATATGTATATAAGTCTCTCTCTCTTTATATATATGTATATATACACACAAATTAAAATATTAAGATATTTTTAAATTGTATTTTAAATATTTGTATTTAATTTTAAAATTTAAAATATTAAAATATAGACATATTAAAATGTTAAAATACACTGAATCAGTATCACATATATGACTATGTCATATATATGTCACACTTTTCTAGAATTTTATTTTACTATTCCATTTTAGAATCTTGTGGAAAATTAACATCAAATTAAACCACCGATATGTTATAGAATCTATATTCTTCTGCTTTTAAAGTCATTTTGTACATCTTTGGCACATTCACAATTTCTTGAGAATAACTAATGGTGATTTGGTGATTTCATCCAAAGGTCTGCTCAGTAACTTGAGATATAATACATTTTGGTTAGAGACCTTGAAGTCATTGACAGAGCCAGATGCTCACTTATAAATTCTAAAGTAGAGGTTGCAAGCTAGTAGCTTCTGAGTTGCATACCGCCTCCAGCTATGTTATATTTGGATCCTACAATTTTCTAAAAATTACATTAATTGAAAAGTAATTTAAAGTGGCAATTAAATCTTTTAAAAATCCAGATTTTCCAGCTTCTAATGCAAATTAGGACCCACAGTAGGCCCACAGTCTCACATGGCATCAATTGAAGCTGGCAGTCTTAGCTCTACATCTGACTCATTTGCATTACCTGGCCCTTCTAGACGTAGAAATTGGAGATCCATGTTCTAGATGATAAGTTCCTCAAGAACAGAGCCCGTGACTTATGCAGTACACTTAGCACAGTGCTTGACAAATGGTAGGTGCTAATTTTTTTTACAGTTTGAGTTTGAGCTTGAACTAAGTCCTGTTTATTTTGTTCTAATCTAGCTGATCATCAAAATCATTCTCATTGAAAGAACAATCAAGCAAAAGAAAATGAGTTCGATTGTGGTTTCTCCTTGATCTTCGTGAACATTACCCTAGCAGTCCCACTAACAGGCTGGCCTTTTTTCTTTTTCTCACTCTCAAGAGCAGTTTCCAAACTATATCTCTTGACACACTAGTCTGGAAGATGTTATTGAGTTTTCTATCAAGTAAATTTGGGAAAAATTATATTTCAAACAGTTGCACTTTCTTTCTATGTAGTATTATATTATTTTTTGTGGTATTATAGGGCTTCTCATTTAAGGCTTCTCAGTCTTAAAGGTAGTCATATTTAATGTGAACTTCAAAGAGGGGACATATAATATATAGCATATTGCAAACTTATTCACTCATTCATTCAAGAAATATTATTGCATGCCTAATATGTGCCAGGCACTGTATTAGGCATTGGTGATGGAGCAATGAATGAGGTAGACAGAAGTCTCCTGGTTCATAGATCTGAGGTCGAGTTGGCCATGGAATGCCTTTATCCACAGCCCATAGTGTGGAATATGGTGCTCTGGAATGTAACTCAGCAAAGAACATTTGATTTTCCTTAGCGTGTTTTCTTGTCAGTTTCGGCATATTTTCTTAGACCTTGTTAACAGTGATTTGTACAAGTATTTCCCACAGCCTTCTTTTCCTCCTTAATTATATATTCTTTATATCAATTATGCAAGTCCTTAAAATATCTGAGGTCATCATTTTTAGCCATTTTGGCAGTGTTGTTAGTTTAAAACATTTAGTGTTGTAAATGGCCTAACAGAAGAGCCTGTGGGAATGTTATTTGGCTGGGGCATTTAAAACTAGTATCTTTTAGCAGAGACTTTTTCAAAAGTTTTTTGCAATCAGCTAAAGAAAAGTAAGGTCAACTCTGCAAAATATTTATCAGAAAGTTGTTGCAGAGATATAATGAAATTACTGAGTCTGCATGCCTTGAGATGGTTAATAATAATAATGTATCCAGGGAATTCTATTCCTCTTAAGGTAAGAAAAAGGTGAGGAAGAGGGCAAGATATGTCTTCCCATTTAAATTTAGAATCTTGCAATATAAGCTCACTGTCTAGTCAAAGAGATAGTCTTGACATTTGCATTCTTTATGTTTAACTATTACATTTCTATGTCCACCCTGGGGCAGAGAGCTGTTATTGATACTGCTGCTTAAACATTTTGTGAGTTTTAAATTTCTGCTATGAACTCTACTCTACATAGAAAATATTTTATATATTAGACACTTATAGCTATGGTTGCATTAAAATCTCAGTGAAAGCTCCCTTCATCCACAGATGACGTTTAATTCATTTACTATTTTCTATATTATAATAATGATTAAAATATTAAAGTCTAATAGAATAACTTTTGAGTGGGTGTATTTTTATGATGACACAAAAATTACTTGTTGTTTGTTGGTTGGTTTATTAGATTAAATCAACTTGCTTGATTCATATTTACTCCTTTAATCCTTTCATCAGCTCTTGCCAAACTTTTATACCAAGATGTCTTTGCTTGTCAGATTAAGTTTTGTAGACCAGAGGGAACTCTCTTCTCATAATTGGCCCATAGTGGGCTTTTTCCCTCCTATTCTTTCTTTACCTCCAATTAAATGACTATTCTATTTTGAACATTAGAAAGCTCTTAACCCTTGCTTCTCCTTTTGCAAATATTTTAGTTTTACCTTTTGAGCAAAGATCCTGGGAGGAATCCTAGCACCCACTCCAGTGTCCCCATTAAGGAGTGTCCGTCCCACTACTGTTGTCAATGGTTGGCGTGAGAGGGGCTGCTCCTGGACGAAGATCTTTATTAATGCTGTATAATGTCCTACACTTTATAGAAAAGAAAATGTAATGTAATGAGATGATAGCATAGCAAATAAGGTCTTATGAACTTTACTGTCTCTAATATTTGAGTAATTGAACTCAATTGTTCAAGTAGTAGTTTACCTCTAACTATCTTAAGAGTGATTCTAAGATGCTATTGTGTCTTAACCATGCACTGCCAAGGGAATAAATGGCCAAAGAATCTCTTTGAAAATTAATTAGTTTTATCCATGTACTAAGCAGAGTGGGAATCATGACAATTATTTTTTCTTATAGCAATGATGGTTTTCTGCTATAACAGTTTATAGCAATTTTCTGCTATAACAGTTTTCTTATGGCACAACCATAGAATATGATCAGAAGATTAAATCATTTTAGACCCAACCTGAAATGATGGAAATGTATTTATTTTTGTTTTCTTTCCCCACATGAAAGAGTGAATGTATTGGTAGTCACTTAGTATGTCAGAATCCTGTATTTGTTTAGTAATTCATAAATAAGAAAAGAATCTCTTCCAATAAAAGGTGGAAAATGTCAAGTAAGTCTTGGTATCAAAGGATCACAAGGCATGTGATTTAGCAACACAGTTTGCAGAAATGAATGTGACAATGAGCCATCCTTCCTTGATCCCCAGTAGTATTACCCTAAGTAATGCTGTGGTCAGGTCTGCTCCTCACGGAGAGCATCAGCTTAGGGCCCAAGTGATGGCCACAGAGTTTGGCAGTAGCATCTGTGAGAAAGGAGAATGTAACCGGGATAAGATTCCCTCGAGATGTTAAGTAAGATGAGAAGACTGCTTAAGCTTAGCCTGTCCTGATGGGAGCCAGTATAAGCACCTTATGAAGGCCATTCTTCCTGTTTTCCAGCAAATTAGCTACATAATTATCAGACCCCACAGGTGTGTCCCAAACTTTTTCGTCTTATCATCTAATCATACTGGGCCCTTACTTGTGTCCTCTTCCTCCATTTCCCCATCCGTCTAGTGAAGTCTAACCCAGCTCAGGTTAGATCTTGTCCCCAGTGCTCTCTGTTCTCATACTCTTTGTTTTACCTCTATCATGAAGCTTTCCTTTTTCCCCCCTTTATATTATTATAGTGACTCGTCTTTTTCCTTTTTTAGATTTTAAGGGTCTTAGGGGAGGCATCTGCTCATTCACCTTTTTATACCCGTAGTGTCTAAGTATGATGTGTTGAACGCAGTTATTTAAGGCATATCTGGTGGGTTGAATTAACTATGAATCAAGTCATCCAGCATTTATTATCTACCTACAGTTTCCTTATCTGATACAGGCTGAGCAGTCAGTACCCATCTCAGTATTGTAAGGAGCTGCCTCTAGGGGAAGCTTCAGGCTCTCTTTGCCTCCCCTGCCCTCTCTTTTTCCCTCCCATCCGTTCTACCCCATCAGCTCCAGGAGGAGGAGTGCTGTGGTGATCCGTCCCACATGGGGCCATGTTCCAGTGAGGTTTCCTTCTCTCCAGTTTCTCTTGACCTCTCAGGATTTGCTCCCACTGGGGAGAATCCGAGCCTGTCCCTCCTTTTCCATTCTTTGACCAATGGTTAGAGAGTAAGGCTCTTCTCCCTGGAGGTACTTCTACGTTGTCATATGTCTGCTTTTGCTAGCTGTCAAGACTCTGAGGTCAAGTCAAAGACTAGTTCCCACCTTAGAAAGTGTTGGATTACACAAACTGCTATCAATTTTGGAACAAACTTGCTCTGGTTGGGTGTTTCTTCTGCCTTTATCCTCGGCAAAAAGACTTATTTGGATGCTCTTGCATAGCCCATTGTAACATTTATTGCAGCCTGGAACCAAATTCCTAACTGGTAATAAAGTGTCCCTTTTTCCTGCTTTGTGCTTAATGCATACATTTCACTAGGAGCCCTTTAACGGAGAAAGACTGATCTAGAATATGTTTGGTGTTGGAGACCAATTCCATAAGCATGTATCTTGATATCTATAAATTGTTACCACCACGTACATTTTAAGATGATTTACCTAAGCCAGAATCCATTGTGGCTTGGAATAACTACCTTCTCAGGCAGTCAAAATTTGTATATGTAAAAATAAAGTATTCTGTGGTATATTACTCTACATTTTCTCCTTGAACAATCCTCTCCACCATAATGGTCATGATCTGTTCTCTTTCTTTCATAAAGAACCCAATTTTCTAGCTATGTTGAACCCCTTTCAGTTCCTTCAGCATTCCTTTTTGTGCTCCAACTCACCTGCCTATTTTGTATATGTTGTTTCTTCTGTCTAAACTAGCCTGCACCAGCTTCTTAAACTTGACTAACTCTACTAGTTTTTCAATCCTCTGCTCTGGCTTACAAGGTCTGGGGCGATAACTTTTTCAGGCCCCACCCCCCAAACTCTCTGCCAATAACTCCCCACGCTGTGTGCATATACATATGCGTATTACAAACACATATGCATATACAAACATAAACCTTCCTTTGCACCTTAATTGACTCTTGTGTGTATATCATCCCCAAACTTAATACGTCCTACTGTGTTGTCTCATTCTCCACTCTCTACTATAAGGTGAATTCCTTTGAAGTATACTGCATCTTCCATCATTACATCCCGGTGTTTTTCAAAGTGCTTAGTATATAAAAGCATTTCATTTAATGTTTGCTTAACGAATGATGTTGACATAGAGAAATCCATGTGAGCTGGAGTGGGACAATTAGGTTGCTTAGGAAAGCTGGGTGTTAAGCTGGATTTTGAAAGATGAGAAGTATATGGGTCAGCATTTCAGGAAGAGGAGCACAGATGAAGGCAGAGGTAGGATGGAAAGACAGACAGAAAGACAGACAGGAGAATGGCATCAATGGAAAGAGTGGTAGGAGACTGAACAGACCCAGTCCATTTTAAAAAGCCTGACAGCTGGGCTGAAGAATATAGGCTTGAATCAATAGGCAATAGGAGTTCATAATTTGTAGATTTGAATTATCCAGCAGTGAAATAAATGGGTTGTAGGAAAACCTAGAATTATGAGTGACAATAGTAGAACTATAAAGAAGGGGGAAAAATGAGAGTTATAAGGAAAAAAATAAGTGTAATTCATTAGTCTTCTTATGTGGAAAATAATATTAAGTATATTAATACTCAAAGTGTAAAGACTTCATGATACATTTGCAATGGACTCATTTTCCCTGAAGCTGACTATTTAAAATTTTTGCTTCCTGAAACCTCTACAAATTTTTCTCTCACTGCCCAGACATTCAGGTAATGACTTGCTTGTATATGCGACTATATCTCCATATTGTATTTAAGAAGAAGAATTTCTGCCAGATCTGTATCTTTGATGAGATTGTAAAAAATAAGAGGGCAACTCGTGTCTTCTTCTTTAATATGGTATTCAGTGAATTGAAAAGTACTCCCTGCAAGCATAAAGTATATCTGACTAAATATTTAAAACAGGTAAAAATAACATTTTTAAAAGCAATTGATTATTATCTGTAAGTTTGATTATAAACCGAATTTATTTTTAGGGTTTTCATAGATATTTGTACTTTTATAGAGCAAACCCCATTTGAGAATTAAATAATTACTTCCTAATTTGAAGATATATATTTGAAAGTTATAAAACATCTAAATATTTTTGAAAAAATATATATGCACATACATACATACACTTAAGAAGATGCATACATGTTGCTTTTATGAAACATTATGGCTAAATGAAAATTAATTCATGTACAAGGAAATACCTAGTCTTTCAGCATTGTCTTCTCAGCCATCCATTCCCTTGAGAAAGCAAATTGCGTTCAGACACAAAAGAAAAATGTACTATTAAAATGCAATTCAGAAGTGATAAAAACTGGAAATGCAGCAGCCGCTCACAGCACCTCCTTTGTATACTCAGGGACATTGGGGCCACATTAATTTTTGTGTGTGTGATGTCCATCCCATGTGCAAATTAGCACAGGAAGGACCATAATCTGTCTTCTGTGAGAGCTCTTCTCCCAGGAGCATATGTCATACATGCTTGTGTAATTTTGTGTAATTCAAAGCTCTGTGTTCTGTTTATTTGTTTTTATTTTAGATAGTATTAGAAAATGTTTTCTTAGGAAATATATTAAAAAGGAGTTTATTAATAGACATTAAAAAGAAATTGTAGAGAGTTTTGAAAATTGATGAAATACTGCTTATCTTCAGCTTATTATTTTTTAAACAAATTTGTGAATGTAATGGCAAGAAACACAAATTTTCAATTGAATTGAGATTAAAAAAAAAAAACCTTCTCATCTTAATTAAATGAGATAATGGGGGCTGGGCCGGTGGCGCAGCAGTTAAGTTCTGACGTTCTGCTTTGGCGGCCCAGGGTTCATGGGTTCAGATTCTGGGTGTGGACATGACACCGGTTGTCAAGCCATGCTGTGGCAGGCATCCCACATATAAAGTAGAGGAAGATGGGCATGGATGTTAGCTCAGGGCTAGTCTTCCTCAGCAAAAAGAGGAGGATTGGTGGCAGATGTTAGCTCGGGGGCTAATCTTCCTCAAAAAAAAAAAAAGAAAGAAAAGAGATAATGTATGCAAAAATATTGGCATATGGTAAAGGCTCAATAAATTTGTTGAACCTCAACTTTATTTTTTCAAAGTCTGAATTTCAGAATATTTAATTTTGCTACAAATATTTTTTATTTTGCAGAGCTTGGTCTTTTTCTTGAAAGGTTCCCTTTATTTAAAACAGCATCTACCTCTAATTTCATTGATACTGTATTTCCATTAATTATATTAATTAAAAATTTCTGAAGTTTCCTCCTATTTTCTGCATTAGATCTGTTTCCTATATCTTTCATGTTTGGATTTGTGTCTTTCTTTAACGTTGGCAGTTTCCCCAACTGGTAATCCATTCTTAACTTCATATTGAAAAAGAGACTCTAAAAATGAGATTAGTAACTGTATTTGTGTGAGAGAGTGGTTTTTTGACTGATAGACTTTGTGGCATGACAATGTGACATTTTAATTAAGAAATCCCCAAGTGTTGATATTTGAAGTCATTTCTTTTGAGAAGATGCATTAGTCTTCTGAAGTATGTAAATCCAATAGCCAGCTCACTTAGAGATGAGCAAGGGAAGAGTTCGATGGGTAGATTTTGAATTAAAATCTATATATTCCATTTGGTGCCTCATTCTGGCCTTCTGCTGTGCCTGCTTTCCCTGAGCCCAGCACTCTCTGGTGTAGTTTTCTGAGAATAGCCTCTTCTTATGGATGCATGGACTGGGCAAGGAACCTGGGGATCTGATTCCTCCTTGCGTAGACTTTTAATCTGTGTCCATCCCTCACTTTCACCCTCTACTGAAGCTTCTGTTCCTGAGCTTTTCCAGGGTTCTGCGGGACAGATTGCCTTAATTCTCTTTGGCCTCTCCCTCTTCCGGCACTGAGACTTCAGTTTTTGAATTTTCTATCTGCTTTCATCTGCCAAAAATTTGTTGATATTTTCATCTGCTGTTTCTCCTCTTTTGTCCTCTTTCTTCTTGTGGGTTTATAACTTTTTTTATTCCTTTACTTTTATTTCAGAGGGTTTGGTGAGGGGTTTTAACAGTTCACCAGGTTACGCTACAAGCATATCACAATCTTAGCTGTTCTGGGAGAGTTTATATGGGTTTTCAAAGTTTGGTCTTTTATCTTGACCATAATAACACTTAAAAGTAACAATGATGATGATAATGATGATGAGAGCTACAGCAACAAGCTACTTCTATTTTAACTTCTACTTTCAGCACCCCCATTATTTACTGGACACTTGCTCTTTTCAGCCTCCATGTTAAGCTTTGCATATATTAAATTATTCTTTCCTTAGAACAACCTTATACAAAGTAAAATCTTCCGGAGGTCAAGCAACTTGCATGAGAGAACACAGCTAGCAAGGACAAAAGTAAGAGTGAATACAGGTCTGGTTGACTCAAAACTTCCACTATTTACAACCTCTACCAAAAACGCCTCCATTATTTGGATGAGTTAAGATTTGAAGAAAACCCATTTCACTGAGAATTACGTATATTGGCCATCCTTTTCATTTGGGGATATCATTTTAAAATTAAGAACAGTTTTACTTACGTGATGAATTTTGAATTATTTGGCACCATTATTTAATAAATTTATTATTTAGCATTGTCTATATTTACGAAATATTTGAGACTCACAGAAATTCTGTGAAGAATGTTTTAGGATCTCTGTTTACAGAATAGGAAATGAAAAGTCATAGAAGTTAGCAACAGAGATCTTCGGTGGCAGAGGCTGAAGTGGAATCCAGGCATTCTGATTCCAAGCCGTGTATCATTTTCACTATACTTTTCTACGTCCCTAAATTCTGATTTTTAAAAATCAAATGTCTCTGGAAATCAAATTAAGAATATCATCTAAATATTCTTTCAGGTTTTTGCCATTTTCTTCCTACCATAAAAATGAAAAATACGTCCCATCAATGCATTCTTCAAGCAAGTATGGTCCCAATTCTTATGGATGTCAGCGTTTCAGAGATGAAAATCCCAAGAAATGGATCTGTCCCAAGGTGAGTTGATGCAACATTTTAAAAAATCTTAATTCTTTTTAAAAGGCCAAAAATATGTGATTACAGTAAATATAAATATTCTCATTGTAATTAATACCTTTATGGTTACAAAACTATTTATAGCCATTTTATGCAAAGATGGTGCTGCTGACTTTTGTCAGTAAGAAATTTGTTTTAAGGTTTTTTTTTAGTGTTGTATTCTTATGTTTTATAGTTCAGCCACCCTGTGATCAATGACATGGATCATTAGCTTTGGCAGAGCCAACCAGGGTCAAGGCTTGAATGTGTGGCCACAGAATGGAGTTAAGCCAATACTCAGGTGTCAAGATCAGCGCTTGCTTGCTTTCTCTCAATCTCTGTGTGTACATAGATAGATAGATAGTAGATAGTTTTATAGATCGATAGAAAGAGATAGAGATATATGTGATATCATATATATATATATATATATGATATAGAAAAGAAGAAAACAAATGAATATTTCTTATCTGATTCCAAAATAATATTTGTTAGCACTCATAAAAATTTCCGAATTGGGGAAACACCAAGATGTCTTATACTATAGGAGGTGAAAAGGAAAGTTCTTACTCTGTGTTTAACCTACTCTCTAGCAGTTAGAAACTATAGCTTATTTATAGCAAAATGGCATATGTAAAATGAAGTAGTAAGTGATTTTCTGGCAAGGGGTTGGGCCATGAGTTCCATGTCCTACGAAACCTGTTGGTTCTATTAATATTCTGTCAATGAGGATTTGTTCATTTACACACACTCTCCTTCCAAAAGAATTTAAGGCACCTTACTAAAAGGCAAATACAATAAAGGTCATATTCCAGAAATAAAAATAAGCGGAAATGATCTTAGACAAGAAGAATGCCTATACTCACACACAAAAAAGGGAATTGTTACTATGGTGTAAATGGCTTAGGAATTTCAGCTTGTGAATGGCAAAGATGAAGAGGAAAAGACAAGTTGTAGAGGGATTCTCATTGTTCAAGAGGAAGAATCACGTCAGACCCTTAAGAAAAATGAGATCTTTTTTTACTTTACCAAACTATAAGAAAAAAATCTTTTTTTTAAAGGACGTTGTAAATATAGAATTACCAAGGGTAAGTCATGCTGGAGAGTAACGTGGATACTTCAGAAAGTGCCTTTTTCTTTTGCAGCTACTAAGTCATCGTTAAAAAAAAAGTGGCCTTCTAAAACACTAAATAATAATTCCATTGGATAGGGGATATTTACAGCGAGCAGTTGGATCTGGTCCATAGATTGATAAACCTAGATGTTGGTGATGATGTTAGTTCATAAAAATCTACAGTAAAAGTATTCTAGGCATTTCTTTTTACCTAGTATTTAACCTTTCAGAATATAGGCTAAATATGATTCTTAAACTATTTATTTAACTTTGTATTTTAAATGTGCGTAATATGACCTACATCTCATTTTCTATTTGACATATACACATTTTTTGTTTGTATGCCTTCTCACCATTCTATTTAATTCAAGGAAGTGTTGTTTCTTTGAAATAGAAGTGACTTACCTAGGACATTAAGCTACTTCAGAGTAAGAAAGATCTTTGTGTAAAAGCTTCTTTCCTAAAATAATACAGCACTTCTTGTTGGTCTTATAGAGCCCATTCACTTCATACATTCTGACATGTTCCAGGAATACACATTTATGTGACTGAAGTAAGCAGCTTCATGGAAACATAGGGACTTTTGGATACTCACTAAAAAGAAAAATAATTTATTTTGTTCTTTTGGAGGAGTCGTTCTGTGCCTCTGTATACTTTTAGAAAGTATACAGACAAAAAGTTATAGCAAATAATTGTTCTTGAAAATTAAGAGAGAAAAGTGTAGGTATTCTTTAAATCTTAATAAATCATTAATCCACTTAACCCTACACAAAGCCGTGTAGAAAAATATTAAATGCAAATTTAAATTCCTCCCTTCCTAGTTCTTTCTATCTTTCGATCTCTTCGAATAACCGTATTAAACAAACGAATTATCCTTCTGTGTGGCTCATATCTGCACAATGCGGAAATAGTCATTCTATTGTTTATGCATAAAATCTTACGACTATTAAAAATAGTTTATATTTTGATTTGATGTCAAATGATTTGGATGAGACTTGTACCGTGTAAGTTGCTAAAATCATCTTATTTTTATTTTTATAAAACTTAGTTTCTTGATTATGGAGATTGGAGACCACACCTTATTCCTTATTACTGGATTAAGGATAGTTTTAGGGAGACTAGATTTGTTGAGTTCAAAATGTTGAGGAAGGGAAAGGCTGACATGGTTTTATGCTTCTGCTATGGGAAGATGGACTACTTAGAATCGTTTAAATACACACAAGACTTAGCTGAATGCCACAGATTGATTGCAGTCAGGAAACAGCTCAATTAAGTACATTTGTTTCCTGTTCTACACCTTTCCCATCAGTTTTTAAGATTGTCCACATGGAGAATTTTCTTTTTCTTCTATCATCTTTAAGCATGGGGGGTATAATTTTCAAATGATTTGTTACACAATTGTGTTAAAGGATATCAGTCTAGAGAATCAAATGTTAATAAAATACTCTTTCTCTAATCACATTCACATTAAATCAATTAATATATCAAATATTATTTAATATTTTTGTTTTATTTTTAATACTATTGATCTGAAGAACACTATACAAAGACGTCACAAAGTCAGCAAATTGAGAGCAAATAATACCATATTTTCCTGAAAGTATGAAAATCAATCATGAAAAATAACATACATAGATTTTTTCTTAAAAGTATGGAAATCAATAATAAAATAACGTCCATATATATAACTTACTCATGTTTCTTTAATCTCTTTGTAAAATGCCCCAAGTTAAATTGCTAGATTCTAGGTCTGTCTTAAATCATCCAACTTTTTAAGTTCAGGTAAATACTTTCTATTTATAAATTCTTTATTGTGCTGATCTCAATATTTAAAATACAAATGAAATTAAATAAGCAATATCTACCAGTCAGTAACTATTAATTTAATCTATTCGGGTAGGTCTAAAAGAGTTGGACAATAAAAAATTCAGTATACTATAAATATTCTTTTGATTGTCAAAACATTCACATATGTTCATATTTACTGAAGCACAAATGATAATCTAAGGCCTGTATCTGAATTAGAATGAGTATTCATATGCATGTTAAACAACTGATTTTCATAGAACCATTTCCTGTTCTCCTATGTTTGGAAAATTCAGGAAGAGACTTTTAAGATGGTTCATGTTGATAGAGCGTTTCCTCACATGCCTTATTAAAGGTGAATTACAATAGGAGAGCAGCCCTTTTTTGTTATTTTCATGTGCGTTTTGGTCCTAAACAGAATTTTATAAGCTATAAAGCATAAAAATATCTAGTACTCCAAAGAATTAATTTAGAGAACCTAAGCATATTGCACAGAACATAAAGTTGACCTTTACCGTCTACGGCTTTTGGAATGGAGTGGGATGTGGAACACATCATAGATTTAATGTGGCACATCGCTGTCTGCAGAAACTTGGGTGGGCCTGTGACTGCTTGCCCATTGCACCCGGTGATTGAATCTGCTGTCACCAGCATCCTGATAATAATGAACATTCAGCTTAACGACCGTGATTATGATTATCATAATTGATGTGCAAGTGCAGTGTGTGGGGATCATTACAGCTGAGCTGTACAGCAAAGCGACATGCCTCAGTTATGGAGAATTTTACTTTTATGCATTGATTGGGGTAAAATATGCCTTTCTATTTAAACAGACCGGCTTCACATAATTTTAAGAATCTTTCTGTACATGTTGATTGATGATTACGCACTTGCTGAAAAACAGCCCCTTACAATTGTTTATTTTGTGTTGTTTCATTTCATTAGTAAATGTAAACAATTAAATAATTAGGTGTAATGGAGGGAAAATATTTTGCTTACGAGGATGGCCTTAGATAATCAAATATTCGGTTTAAGGGCATTTTTTTCTCTCTTTTCCACAATACACCAGGCATTGAAATGCTTCCATTTCCTCCCTGTGATTACCCTTGTATCAGTTTTTTGAGGTCAGTAGGCTTCAGGAAAATTATGAGTTTATATAATTTTTATTATAAATCCATAGATGCATTTGTCTATGCATATATTTTTATATACTCTAGTTTATTATGCATTTTAGAAAATTGAACAGAGCCAAATATTGTTATATTATTAAAATAATATTTAACATATAGAACAGTTTAAATGTGTAATGTTAAGATGTATAAATTTACTCTACCTTTGCTTTTTAATTGGATAGATCTATTATATTGTTTCTGATAAATTTATTATATTGTGAGTAATTTTCAATTATAGTTTTAAAAATGGCTTCAAAAGAGTTTCTGATTTGAATTTTAACTTGTGAATGAAAATAATAAATGCAGTGGTGTATCTAAGATTTTCAGTAGATTAGATCTGACCATATTAATCTGATTATTAACCTAAAGGCACAATTTGTCTTTGAGTCTAAAATATTTCATTTGGGTAATGAGCAAACATAATGGGACACATTTTTATAAAGCACAGAAAGCCATTTAAAACAACTTTTATTTTGTAACTGCAATACAGTCTGAGATTGAGCAATCGCTCCATCAGATTATTAATAACTGTACAGCTCTTAAGAGACTCTGGCATACGTTCCCTTCTGAGGTCTGTAAGATTTACATTACCCCAGGTAAGCAGCTTGCCCTAGATGAGCAGCTGCCCACTCTGGTGTAGGACAGAATCTGTTTGACAGTGAGAGGCTTTATAGCTTGCCTATAAAATTTTCCTTCTGAAAGTTTTTAGTCTCAATGTGATTCTTGAACTTTGTGAAGAGTTCCTCTCGAAGTTTGGCTCTAAATATTCAACATATACTGGTCTTCTCTGCCTTATTGCTAATCTACAATAACAAGAGTTAAATTCTTCATCTGACAAAGGTCTAGGATTATGTTAGCTGCGCTTCTCTGCAATTTAAACTGTAAATGTTAATTTTTTTAAAAACAAGTGCCACAACTTACGTTTTTGTCCTTGTTGTTGGAAACTGGGTTAACATATCAGTGAGAATTTTAGGCCTCCAGACCTGTTTATTACCCTTATCCTCAGATATAGGATCATAACTTTATTTTCTTTCTCTGACCTCCTGGTGATAACTTGATCTGATTTGGCAAAAGAGGAGATTTACCGGAATCAAGAGCCCAGAATGACTAGAAATATAATTAGGAAATAGACTTCGTGTGTTAGAAAGAGACTGACTTTGATCTTAGGAATCATGAAAGCATTTGAAGCATTACATGAACACAAGAGTTAGCGTTAACAGCACTTATGCAAGTGTCATTCTGACCATGTTTGGAGGTTTCGTATGGAGAAGTCAAAGGGATGTTTCTGTGTCCTTCTAGGCACTATCAACCCACTTCACGGTAATGTTTGAGCTCTCCCACTTCAGCGAACATTCTTACACGTATATCTTTGCCCTAATGAATTCCCGAAAGTGAAATTTCTGAGTCAGGGCTGCGATGATTAGTTTTATGTGTCAACTTGACGAGGCATTAGTACCATTATTTAATCAAACGCTAATCTAGGTGACGCTGTGAAGGTATTTTGCAGATGTTGCTAACATCTACAATCAGTTGACTTTAAATAAAGGAGATTACCTTTGATAATGTAGGTGGGCCTCAGCCAATCAGTTGAAGGCCTTAAGAGCAAAAATTGAGGTTTCCTGGAGAAAAAATTCTGCCTCAAGACCGTGACTCAGCTCCTGCCTGAGGTTTCAGCCTGCCAGGCTGCCCTACAGATTTTTAACTTGCCAGTTTCCACAATTGCATGAGCTAATTCCTTAAAACAAATCTATCTATCTATGTATCTATCTATCTATCTATCTATCCAGTCTATCATCTTTGGTTCTCTTTCTCTGGAGAACCAGGGCTGATGTAAACAGCTAGCATATTTTTTTTCTAATTTTTTCCAGGTTTATTGACATATAATTGATGCATAATATTGTATAAGTTTAAGGTGTACAATGTGACGATTTATGTACACAAAATGATTATCACAGTAAGGTTAATTATACATCCATCATCTCACATAGTTACCTTTTTTTTGTGATAAGAAAGTTTAAGATATACTCTCTTAGCGGTTTTAGATCTGCAGAACTTATGCATCTTACAACTGAAATTTATACCCTTTGACCAATACGCCCCCGTTTCCCCCACCCCTAGTCCCTGGTAGTCACCAATCTACTCTTTGTTTCTATGAGTTTGACTTTTTTAGGTTCCACATGTAAGTGAAATGATATAGTATTGGTCTTTCTCTATCTGACTTATTTCACTTAGCGTTTTGCCCTCAAGGTTCACCTACGTTGTCTCAAATGGCAGAATTTCCTTCTTTCTTATGGCTGAATGATATTCCATTGTATGTGTGTGTGTGTGTGTGTGTGTGTGTGTGTGTGTGTGTGTGTATCACATTTTCTTTATCCATTCATCCATCAGTGGACTGTCGTGTTATTTCCATGTGCTGACTATTGTGAATAATGCTGCAGTGAACATGGGGGCGCATACATCTCCTCAAAATAGTGATTTCATCTCCTTTGGATACATCTCCAGAAGTGGGATTGCTGAGTCATATGGTAGTTCTATTTTTAATTTTTTGAGGAACTTTCATACTGTTTTCCTTAATAGCTGTACCAATTTACTTCCTGCCAACAGTGCCCCAGGGTTCCCTTTTGACCACATCCTCACCAGCACTTGTTATCTTTGTCTTTTTGATAACAGGCTAGCACATTATTAAGACTTTTCTTATATATTGTTATTTGTTGTTTAATTGCCCTAAAGAAAATGTACATCTTATTTGTTATATGTGTTACCCTTCACATCATCAGCATTAGTTATCATCAGTATTCATTTAAAAAGATGTTCTTAGATGTTTAGTCTTAGATCAGCTAAAATTTTGTTTGCTATTGTGTAAATTTATAGATTAATTTGTGAGGAATTGACTTTCAATATTTTTGAGCCTTAACATTCCACAACATGCTTCATCCCTCAATTTATTAGTCTTTAAAATTGACCTCTAAGAGAGTTCTGTATTGATTAAATATATTCCTAGTTATTTTATATTTGTATTGCTATTGTGAATAGGATTTTCTTTCATCATCTTGCTTAAATTATTTTTGATTTATAAGAAAACTACAGATTTAGAATGCTATGTCTGAATGATCACCTTACGAATTTTCCTGCTAATTCTAATGGTTGGGTTTACCAGGTAGACAGTTTTATATTGTCTGCAAATATTTGTACTTCTATCTTAGACTTTATAATCTTTCTACTTCATTTCTTAGCTTGTCTTGTCACATTGACTAGCACTTAGAGAATGATGATAAATATTAAATATTAATGATGAAAGTGGGCATCCTTGATTTTTTCTGGACATAATATTGGCTATTGGATATATAGTACATACACACACACACACTATTGTAATCACCTAACAGTGTTATATATACATATAAATATATATTTAAAAATTGTATTGAAATTTTTAGGAACTACTACCTTTTAAAATGAGAATATTGAGGAACCAGTCTGGTGGTGTAATGGTTAAGTTTGCACGCTCTGCTTCGGTGGATGGGGTTTCGTGGGTTCAGATCCTGGGTGCAGACCCACTTACTGCTCCTCAAGCCACGTGGTGGTGGCATCCCACATACAAGAAAGAGGAAGATTGGCACAGATGTTAGCTTAGGGCCCATCTTCCTCACCCCAAAAAATAAAAAAAAAGAGAATATTGAATTTTATCAAATAATTACTCAACATCTGAAAGATCAATATAGAGTTCTTCTCCTTTAAAAGATCAGTATGGAATTTTTCTCCATTAAAATAATACAGTACATCAATATATGCCCTAATATTCAACCATCCTCAGATTCTTGGTATAAACCTTGTCTGGTTATGAAGTGCTGTTCTCTCAACAAGATGCTAAAATCTATCTTATTTTTATACATATTATAAATGAAATATATATGTAATTGTCTCATAACTTAGCTATTTTCTTCTGCTTCTACTTCCTTTGGGTTCAGCTACTGAATTGGTCTTACAGGAAGTTGGACTTAATCATTGAAAAACAATGAGTACTTTGACATGGAAATCTTATAAAAGTTGTATTTTAGCGAAATAACTCAAATGTATTTTAAGAAAGTTAAAAGATAATGAACTGGAGGATATTTCATAAGTGTAGTCTCTCATTTCTCTCCTGTTTTCTCATAGATGACTTTCAGATAGTGATGATGGTGTGTGTACGTCCAGAGTAATATCCTCCACCTAATGGGAACATCCCAAACCTACTTTAACCCCAACCATGTTACCCTGAAATCCAGTATAATTTACCTCTGGTTGCAAAAACTACCTTTAAATGAGCTATGTTACCTGGGTCTAACATGTTTGTTCTAGGTGTGATTTTCTACTCTACCATTGGCCTTGTGTTGCTATGTGTCCATAGGTTGATAACTAGAAATCACACATGTATAGTTGGCAGGAAGGCACAATTATTTGTCTCCAACTTTACACAGCATTTTATGTCTCTATACTTCAACTTCCCATTTATCCTTGTATTATTGGCTGATCGTCGTCTTAATTTTAGCATCCTGTGCAGCCCTCATGCCTTACTCCCATCCAAGAAAGGGGATCTCAAACAATTAAACTGACTGTATTGTGTTATTTTCTTAAATTACATTTTATTTAATTACATTATAGTAATAATTCATTATAATTTTAGAAAATTTAGAAAATAGAGAAGGACAAAAAGAAAATAAAACCGCCTGTAATTCATTGCTAACATTTTGTTATTTATTCTTGCAGTCCTATTTCTATCTGACTTTTATGCTTATTAACCCACAGAGCCACATACAGAAACTGAGATTGTACTTAATATAGGTTTTTGTAGCCCTTTTTATTCACTTCCCATTCTTGGACATCATAATTTGCCTGGAGGATCTGAATATTTTTTCTTTGTCTTTTAAAAACAAACAGTTTGACTAGGATATGCCTTTAGTAGGATATGAGTTTATCATTCTAGGTTCATTTTCTCAGGTACACGGTGGACCCTTTCAATATATCCATTTAGGCTTCCTCTTATTTAAAATCTAAGAACTTGTCCTTAGTTTACAGCTTTAAATATTCTTTTTCATTGTTTTGTTTTTCATCTCAGTGATTCTCATTATATTTAATGTTGGATCTTCTTTGCCTTTCTTCCATTTGAATTAATCTCTCTCTCTGACCCCATTTTCTTATTTGTCTCATTTTCCTTTGCTTGGCTGTTTTTCTGTCTTCTTTTAATGAGCTTTATTAAATTTTCATTCAAATCTATTTTCCTTGGGACAAGGATAATTTTTCTTCATATCTAATATGGTTTTGTCTTTTTCTTTAGTTTCCTTGCTGAGTTCAAATCTCTTGCTGCATATATCTGTTTTTTGGTTCATTTCTGTTGCTAGTTTGTGAACTTACGATTCTAGGTTTTTAAAAATATAGCTTCTAGTTCTTATTTAAGGATATTTAATTCAAGTTGGAATGTTTCATTACAGTTTTCAGGAATACTAATTAGCTGAAATGTTTAGATTCTTATTTTGTTTTCTCTTTGCAGTGACATTTTATGGGGTTCTCATTTTTTCATTCTCTTGCATTTTATGGACAGAATTCCTAGTTCTAGTCCACTCTTTTCTGTCAGTATGGTAAAGTCCGGTCTCTTTAATGACATGATGTTTTGTGGGGAAAGGAAGGAGGTGGTGTCCTGTGGTTTTGTTTCTGCAGAATCCTTATTTTTCCACTTTTGCTTCCTTCTTTGCTGCAACTTCAAGTGAGCAACTCTCTCTATTTAGCTCCTTCCCCAGAAGCAATCCTCTCACTTTCAATGCTCTTCTCTGTAGCTGATTCTGTAGATGAACTATCGCGTCACAGCACTGTATTTGGCCAGTTTTAACTTTCTCCTTCTGGAGGTGATTTTGTCTGTGTCCTCTGTGCCCCTCATTTCTTTTTGTAGCATTTAGTAAGCTTCATTTTCTCCTTGTTTTCCACACCCATAGGTTTATAGCAAGTGGAGGAGCTACTGTATTGACTCTTGGAATTTGGTATTTATTTCTCTAATGATAGGCAACTTGAGATTTCTCTTCTGTCCTCTAGTCATGCTGAAGGTGTGGGTCATGTGTAGTTTTTCTTGTTCTCCTTGGTAATCTTAGGATTTTTTTCAGGGGCCAGGGAGGGATGTGATGTATGGAGAGATCTGGATTTAGGATGCTTCTATGTTCTGAGGGCCAACTCAAACTGCTTGAAAATCATGTTTAATAGCAGTTTTCTTCAGTCATTCAACAAATATTCATTAAGCACCTTCTGTGGGTCAGGCGTTGTGCTAGGCATTAGGGAGATAATCTTGAGCAAAGCCTGATATGGTTTCTGCTCCCATTGAGTTTATAGTCTGCTAGAAATTAATCACTGCTTTAAATGCTCTAGAGAAGAAGGGCATAGATCTATAAGACTACATAGTAATGAACCCTGGCTTGTCTTGGGAATCTGAAGGAACTCTCCAGAGGAAGTGATGCCTCAGCTGAAGTATGAAGAAATTGTAATTACTAATAAGACTGTGTGTGTGTGTGTGTGTGTGTGTGTGTATGGTGAGTGAGGAAAGGAGATAGCTAGAGAGCTTCTGGACAGAAGGATAAGTGTCTGCTAGACACCTATGACTGCAGAAAACAAAAGCTTTTCAGTTTTAGAAACTGAAAAAAGGTCATTAGAACTGAAGTTGAAAGAATAAGGGGAAAGATGTTGGAAGATGAGGCTGGAGAACAGGCCAGGAATGGAACATGTACCCCCCTAGACAATCCTAAAGATGTTGGTCTTTATCCTAGGAGACTTGTAGGTAGATTAACAATGATTGAAATGATGAAATTTGTTCTTTTAAAAAAATCACACTGAGTACAATGTGAATAATGAATTTGAGAGAGGGAAGAATGAATGGGAAAGAGATCAGCTTAGAAGTAGTAGTCCAGGTGAGAATTAATGGTAGTTTGTTGTAGAAGAGTGGCAGTAAATTTGGAGAGATGCGAATTCTAGAGGTATGAAGAATACAAATAAGGCTAAAACTTGAAAATGAATTGGCTGCGATGGAGTAAAAGAGAAGGAAGTTCACAAATTACTCCTAAATTTCTGCAAGGAGCATGCTACCATTAAGATTGGGAAAGAGGAGGATCAGAATTTGGAGCACCATTGTAGGGAAGAGGTCTTGAGTTCAATCTTGGACATATTTGAATATGAGATGACTTTGACTCACCCAAGTAGAGAAGTCAAATGGATAGTTGAATATACAAGTCTGTTGCTTGGAACAGCAGCCTTGACCAGAGTCACAAAATTGAGTATATTTGATTCATCAATACAACGTAATATATTCAGTTCATAAATAATAATTGAAGCCATGAAAGCGAATGAAATAGCCTAGAGTAAGAACACAGAATAAGAAGAGAGGAGAGCTGGAAGAAGTATGGAGGAATGCCAGCATCTGATGGCCATTTGGAGTAGGATGAGCATGTAAAGGAGGCGGATAAATGTGAAGAAAACCAAGAGAATTATGCTTATCAGAGAAATCAAGGAAAGATAATGCAATAGGAAGAAATGAGTGATGAGCAATGGCAAATGATGCTGTGAAGTTAAATAAGAAGGAGAAAAGTTTGCATAAATTTAGCAAACTGAAAGTCATTGGTTACTTAGCAAGGGCTGATTCAATAACAATATAGGGGACTAAGCCAGACTGGAGTAGGTTGAAGAGGAAGTGAAAAAAAAGGAAGAAGATATGAAGTGTAGATAATAATAATTTGAATAATTTTGGCTATGAAAGGGAGAAGAGAATGGGCTATAGGTATAGGGAGATATACGGTAAAGTATCCTTTTTTTCAAGATGGAAGAAGTTTAGCATGAATAAGTTATATTATGCAGTGTGGATATCATTATTTAACCAATTTCCTATGATTTTATATTAGTCTTTTACATAAGTCTTTTCAAATTTTTAAACTTGGAAGCAATGCTGAGGGAAGCACTCTTGTAGCTCAATCTTTGCCTACAAATGTATTTCCTCAGAATGAAGTTTCTAGGAATGGGAATAATAGGTTGACGCAGCTGGTCTCTACCAGGGGCAATTTAGCAATTTGGGCAATATATGGACACATTTTGGGTTGTTACAGCCGAGTGGAGGTGGGTGCTACAAGCATCTAGTGGGTAGAGGGCAAGGATTGCAGAATTTCCTGTAATGCACAGGACAGCACCCCACAACAAAGAATTATTGGCCCAAAATGTTGATAGAGCCACAGTTGAGAAAGCTTGGGTTAAAGACTACGCATGTTTGTAAGACTTTTGATCAATCTTCCCAAACATCTAACAGGAGCAGTAAACTAATTTACATTTCCAACCAGTAGTTTGTATGAATTTTCATTTTCCTGCATCTCATCAGTACTGAGTATTGTTTTGTCATCATTAATTTTACTGATGAAAATTGTATCTTTAAAAACTTACATTGCTTTGATAACAACTTATGCTAAAAATCTTTTCGGATATTTATTGATCACTTGATCTTTTGTAAATTACATGTTTATATCTTTTGCCCATGGTTCTTTTCATGAGTTTGTCTTTTTCTTGTTATTTTTCTAATTATATATATGAATACTTAGTTTAGTTGTAGATTTCTTCTTTTTATCCTCCTTGGGATTCCTTATCTATGATCTCTTTTACCAAACTGGAAAAATCTTAGCCATTATGTCTTCTTCAATAATACTATTTCTTCCTCTTCTCTAATATTTTCTGGAATTCTGATTTCATGTATCTTCTAGATGTGATATGATGTAACTGCCATTTCATATTTTCCATTGCTTTGTCTGTTTATGCTGATTTTTGTATAGTTTTATCAAAAGTATTTTCTATTTCTCTCTTCAATTGTGTTTACTCTATTGTTTAATCCATGGGGTTTCTATTCTCAATTAAATTTTTTTAAATTTAATTAATTAATTAATTTATTAATTTTTTGAGGAAGATTAGCCCTGAGCTAACATCTGCCACCAATCTTCCTCTTTTTGCTGAGGAAGACTGGCCCTGAGCTAACGTCCATGCCCATCTTCCTCTACTTTATACGTGGGATGCCTACCACAGCATGGCTTGCCAAGCGGTGCCACGTCTGCACCCGTGATCCAAAACAGCAAACCACGGGCCACTGAAGCGGAACGTGCTCACTTAACCACTGCACCACTGGGCCAGCCCCTCAATTATCATGTTTTTTAAATTTATGGTGGTTCTGCTTTACCCTTTTTTCAAGTCAGCCTCATCAATTTTGATAGTGTTTTTCATCTCTTGTACTTAGAATTCTTCTGTATTTGCTGTCAGGAATCCCAAAGTTTTCTTTCTTTGTCTAGTTCCAAAGTTCGATATTCAGTCAACTGTTATTAAGTTAGTTTGCTCACCTATGGTCTGTTTTGTTACTTCAAAATTTTGTTTGTTTATTCGCTCTTTTTTATTGCCTTAAGAGTTTTGAGTGTGAGTTTTCGTTCCTTGGAACTTTATATGAGGATTCTTTGAAATCTGATTTAAAGTGCATTTCTTCAGAGAAGGTTTTTGTTTGTTTCTGCCAAGAGCCTAGTGGTACTGCCTACCTAGGACTTCTGAAAACTAAATTTTGGCTTGAAGTCCAAACCTGTTTGAGTACAAGTTCATGGTTAGGAACTCTCAGGAAAGGCTTTTCTTTCTGCTCTCCGCCCAACCCAGAACCAAGAAGGAGACAGCTACCTATGATCAAAGTTTCCTTAATAGGGTCTTTTCCTTTCTCTACTTCACCTGCTGAGAATGTTATCTTTGAGGACTGCTGGGTTTTATACAAGGTTCTCCAGTATAATCTCTCACTCTGCTCCAACCCCAGGTATCAATTTCTTGACCATGTGCCATGTTACACCCAGACACTGGGACTCTATAGATAAGTATATACTATGGGACAAATGCTGACTCTGACTCTCACTAGATTTGTGCTTTCTTCTCAATTCTTTCTTCTGAAGAATCCACATATTTTTTCTCCAGGTCATTTATGCATTAAAAAGATCTTGAAATCTTTTATCTAGAATTTTTAAGAGGAGAGGCTTCTTGAACCTCTAGTCTTCTGTATTGCCAGAAATTAAAGTGTTAACACTTTCTCTATCTCCAACGTTGGAAATATTTTTACTAGGTGACAAATTGTCTGTTAACTTTGTGGCATTATTTTAGAGGGGAAATGGTTCTTGCCTAAGATATGTTTATAAAGTTCTTCTAAATATTAAATAATCATTTGTTTCTTTTGCTACCTTTATTGTAGTATAAATTGATCTGAAATTTATTTTTGTATAAAGATGACTCAATTTTACATTTTTCCAAGTAGCTACTGAGGTTTCTTAATATCATTTTCTCTATTATTTCTCATGATTAGCAATTCTATTATTTTTATTTGTTCACTTTGTTAATTTACTATTTTATTTACTTTGGGATTTTTGTAGACTCTCTAATATTTTATGCTAACTCTGTTATTTTATGCACCCAACTACAGTTTTATATATTGTATATTTTAAAAAATTTATCTTGATTATGTGTGAAGCAGATACAGAATACTAGAATATCATTTACAAAAATAATGATACACTGAACTCTCCACCTGACTTAGGGAAAGAAAATTCCTATTATTTTGAAGTCTTGCATGGCACTCAATGATTCTATCCTTTCTCTTCCTGACTAGAGATATTCACTATCCTGAATTTTTAATAATTTCTTTGCTTTTGCCTATACTATATTACATATATTTGCATTCCTAAGGAATAGCTAGTTTTGCATATCTTAGGCACTTTATATAAACAGTGTATAAATCATACCATGTGTATTTTTTTAACAACTTACTATACAACACACTCATTGTTATTCAGCTGCATTTCATCCTTTTCCACTGATGTAAAGGATTCCACACATGAATTTGCCACAATTTATCTGTTTTACTGGAGATGAATATGGGTTGTTTGCAGCCTTTTTGCACTAAGAAACCATGCTGATATGAATGCCACACTGGTTCTTTTGCGTATCTCCTGGTTCACATATGAAAGAAAGGTATTCCTGACTGTAGGATATGTACACCTTTAAATTGGTTCCGTAAGAACATATTTCTTAACAGGTTGTACAGATGTAGTCTACAACAGTGATATCCTATATTCTTGCCAACGTGTATCATTAACTTTAAAATTTTTTGCCTATCCGGTAAGTGTGACATCACTGTTTTAATTATCATTTTCTTCATTTTCATGAAGTTGAACTTCTTCTCCAAGAGCACAATATGTCTCTCCATAAAAATTATCATTTTTCACATAGATTCCACACATTTGTTACTAGGTTTATTCTTAAGTGATTTATATTTTATCGTTATTATGAAAAGCTCTTTTCTCACTTATTTTCTACTGAGCTCTTGTTATATAGTAACTTTTGTTGTTCATATATATTTTTGTTACTGTATTAGTCCACTTGGGTCGCCATAAAATACCAGAATGGGGGGCTTAAACAACAGATATTTATTTTCTCACGGTTCCAGAGGCTGGAAGTCCAAGATCAAGGTGCTTTCAGAGTTGGCTTCTGATGATGAGTTCCTGCCTTCTCAGCACTGTGACCTCACATGGCCTCTTCTCTGTGCGTGCATGGAGAGAGAGGTGTGGTTGGTGTCTCCTAGTCTTCTTATAAAGATGCCAGCCCTACCAGATTACACTCTGGAGTCAGATGCCCTGGTTTCAAATTACTACCTCGATGCATAATTTTGACCAAGTTATTTAAATCCTCTGTATCTCAGTTTTCTCATCTGTAGAAAGGGAAAATATTCTACCTTAATCACCATGTGGTTATGATGACTGGATTAGGGAATCACATAAATGACTTATAATACCCAACGTGCTAAATCCCATATATTTTAGCTATTATTATATTTATGACCCTTTTCATTTCTTTCCCTATTCTATTAGTATCTTAGTTAATTGTATATTATAATGATGTCCTAAATCTCTGATGCTCTCTGTAACTATCATTTAGTATTTCTCCATCATTTGCCCCATTTTCATGTATTAACATTATAATAAAAGCTATTTAGAAAGTAATAATGAAATAACATTAATAAATTGAGCTCTAGATGATTAAAAGATTAATTTGCCTCTTATTAATATAAATTCATTTTCCATACTATGTATCTCATGTTTTAACATTATAAATTAATTACTGAAATTTAAATATATCAGACATCTAACTTGTGTTACTTCTGAGGCAAATATGTGAAAGTTTTCTATCAAGCCGGATTTTAATTTATATATAACATTTCATATCCTCTTGTATCTTTCAGTTGATTTTTATATCAGAATATAAAAGGCAGTACTTTGACAATTATTTTTGGTAAATTTCCAAGTTGGTGCTTAATATTGTTTTCAACTGTTACAAAAGGGAAAGGAGACCAGGAGCAACATGGATCATAAAATAAAGGACAAGTCAACACTTCTCTTATTTTTATGTGACCTCGTCACTTCATGTCACTGTAGACAATGAGCACCAAGGAGTGTTGAGAACCTCACTCATCTGTTTCAAACACGGGGCTTCCTACTTGAGAATTCATTTGAAGAAACTGTTCCATAGTGAAAGCTATTGTCATGAATTTAATTTATTTTAACATACTTAACTGAATACTTTCCAAATTATGCCTAAATACAATATATTTTCTCTTAAAGACGAGAGTTATTTAACTAAATATTCATATTCATTGTAAAAAGATCCTGGGAGCCATACTACCAGACTGATTTTGAGAATGCTACAGTTTGTAACTTCTCTTACAAAAATGGCAGATTGAAAATTGTGTTATTAACTCTAGATTAATCTGCAAGTTACTTGTTAGGAGGCTATTATAAGGTTGTAACATGTTATTGGAAAATTTAAATCTGAAAGTTTAACAAATGTGAAATATCAGATGACTACAGAGTGATAACATGATAGTCTGGGCAGCAACTAACTTTAAGAATATTGATTAAAAACTATAGGGGGCTGACCTGTGGCATAGCGGTTAAAGTTCCATGTGCTCCGCTCGGGTGGCTAGGTTCGTGGGTTCGGATCTGGGCGGGGATCTAGTCCACTCATCAGCCATGCTGTGGAGGCATCCCACATAGAAAAACAACGTAGAGGAGGATTGACACAGATGTTAACCCAGGGCTAATCTTCCTCAAGCAAAAAAGGCAGAAGATTAACAACAAATGTTAGCTCAGGGCGAATCTTCCTTACCAAAAAAAACCCCCAAAAACCCCACCAAAATTATAAAGGTACAAAAGTGGTGAAAATGTTTTGCACTGTTGGCTGTAAGGATACAAATGTTGACCTTACTTTCTTATTTAATCTATTCCAAGAGCTATTTGCAAAGAGTTTGCTCGCAACAATTGGAACATTTAATAAAATCTAATTTTCCTCCTCTGTAATTCTTCGGTTGGAAAATGTGGTCCCTTGATGATGATCTAGGGCTTTGAAGAATAAATGGATTTTAAAGAGAAAATTAGATGGTACTTATTATGCTGTCTAACTAGCAATGCATTGTCATTTGTCTGTTGTATTATAAATGTCTTGCTCTCCCTACCTTCTTCATTTAATCATGTATCTTGTCTGTAAGCAGCATTAGAGAAAGAAATGTTGCTGTATTACTCTTTCAACTATTTTCTTTGCTTATCCCAGAGACAACTCACACTTATGCCCATTATGGAACTCTTCATCTACTCCCTGACACCTGGTGCCTTCTAAATTCCTTCCATCGACATAGTCAGTCACTTTAATGCCAAATGCTAGGGAGACATTCTAGTTTTCTCTCTCACCTTCCTTAGGAAAACTTTGTCTAAGTACACTCTCTCTCCCAAGTGAATTTGTGTATGACTGGCACGTTTAGTATTTAAAAAATTAAATCCTGATATAAAAATTACACCGTAGTACAAAATTAAATTTTCTTATGGTAAATAAAATATGATTTCTGTGTACTTATTCAGTGTTTTACTATATATTCTTTCTGGGTATGTTTTTGTTATGAATTTAATCATTTGTCATTAGAAGACTTGGATGGAAGCATGTCTGTCCAAATTTCTTTGTAGTTCACCAACCTAATGCCTTATATCAGGATGATATTTATTAGAGCAATAATGAAGAGTAAATAGCATTACCATATACTTTTTTCCTTCACTTTTATGTCATTTATGTACTAAGAAAATTACTTCCATTTTATTTGTCAACATATTCAGTAGAAATTCATTTGTATTGCTCAAGCCTATAAACCATTAAAAAAGGTTAAAACATTTTCTTCAAAATAGTATTTTTTAAAGAAATAAATGGAATTTGAAACTATACCTGTTTGAATCTGAAGCTTTGTTTACTTTATATGATTTTTGAGACACTGCATATTGTTTTTGTAATTGAATTCAGAAATCATCTGTCATTTTAGTTTTGACATTTAATATGCATAAATAACGTCTGAAGGGTAGAAGCAATCTAGTCTGCAAGTATTAATATACTTCTAGTTCTAATAGCATAATTAAGGAAGTGCAAAATACTATATGTAAAATGTATACTTAGTTTCGAAAGTAAGTTTCCATGTTCACTGCTAGTGTTACCCAATGTCAAAGCACAGTAAAAATTCTAAAAATACACTAGAGAAAAACATGATTGAATACGTTAAATATATTCATAACTAATATGTATACTTTTCACCGCAAAACATTACTGATAAAATTTCCCATGCTTTAACTTTCTAACTCTCATCTTACGGATCTATAATAGACGTAAGTGCTGACGATAGAAAAGGATGTGAAGTTGCATGAATTTGTCAGATTGGGAGATTTTTAGGCATCAAATGTTAAGTATTTGGGATTCTATGAAGAAAATCATTTCAAAATGTAGCTACTGCATTAATATAAAGTTATAGCTTAGTAGCATTAAAATAATCAATGGTAGCTTCAAGGATTGACTTTTGATGACATGCTAGCATAAAAATAAAATTCACTTTCAAGAAAGATTCTTTGTACTGTAGAGTACAATATAGCTTATAATACTGTCTCGGTGTTATTCCAAAGCAAAAAGTCATTTCTTTTCAACATTACTTGTCTTTTCAATATATATTTTTACTTTTTTGGTAAATTAATACAGATTTTTATCATTATTATATATCATGGCCTCTTACGGGATAACAGTGCACTTGATTTTGTACTTGATCTTTAAATATTATAATCAAAAAGTCAGTTACCTTCAGAACGCATTAGCTGAAATGTGTCTCCTACATATGCTCAAGGTTTGTCTTTCTTTGCCCCAAGGAGTTCACAAATCCTTCACTGCACAGCTGTGAACACACACCCACATGCAGGAAACGCATCGCTTGGTAGGGAGGAAAGGGGAAGTAACAGAAGAACCAGCTCTCTCATGTTGAAACTTACATCTGAAAGTGATGTTCTGCGCTATGAGTATTTTCTCTGTGGAAGTATGATTAACCAGAGTGATGCAAGACAGGGAGCCCATTACAGTCCGTGTTACATGGTTGTGGGCTTGGTCTGCTGTGCTCAAGACCTGTCTACCTATACAGACTCTCCAGATCACTAATATAACTCAAGTGACTATCTTTCTTCCACTTAACCACGTGGTTTTATTTCCCTTTGTAGGAAATCTTTTTACCTACCTCATTTCTTGTACTTATTTTATGTGGGAAATTTGATTTGAAATATGACTGGCAAATGGCTGGCACAGTGAGTTTTCACTTTAATTCAGGAGACTGCTGCTCAGAAATATGTTAAGACTTCATATGAATATTTTGATACCTTTTTTTTGACATCTGACTCTTTAGAGTATCTAATTGAAGCTGTGGGCCTTCTCTCCAGAAAAAAGAGCGAATATACAAATGCACACAACATTTTCATGCCATCAATTTTATTTTATTGGAAACGTTTCCTTCAAAGATCAAGTCAAACAATAGTTTCTTACTTTTTATTTATAGTATTACTCTCAAGTGTCTGTTTTATAAAAATGTGGAAATGAATCCAAATTTTTCAGGTAAAGAAATGAAATTGTATAAAACTAAATTTCAAAGAAAACCACTGTGGTTTCACTTGACTAAAAAGTTGAAATGTCAGGGTAGCCTTTTAATATGGCAATGCACTTATCTTTGACATTAATTTAATTTCACTTCTTTTGCTGTAATGACAGCAACTGTTAAAAATACTAATTTGTCTCAGTATGTAGTGTCAAGTGGAATCAGAACTCCAATAACTGTTTTGTCAGAGAGCAAAAGTTGGGGTAAAGGAATACAAAGTTTTCTAAGAAATCTCTAGATTGGACTCATGTCATTTCATTTCCTTTGTCCTTAAGCCATTGAGGTTATGTGTTTTGGAGTCTGCATTATTGATATAGTCTGTGACAGCTGAAAGTTATGAATCCATGTATCATTTTAGGGACGTTGGAGCAGAAGTGAACTTCAACAGAGATTTCTTCCTGTACAGAAATAAACAAATTGTCATTTTCCACTTCAGACTGCAAAAGCACTTCCTCCAGAATTAGAGAGTTGGCATAATTATCTTCCTCTAATCTCATTTGCCAGAGTAAGCTTGTTCAAAGGGATTCATGATTTTTCAGCACCGTGCATAATATGCTCTAGTGCATTGAATAATAATAAAATTATCTAGGTAATCCAACCCATGAATAAACTCCTTATCATATTGTTCTGAGCATGGTTTCCCATTTCTCTCAAGTATTTTGAAATTTCTACTTAAAATTGACTCCTTATCTTCAAGACTTTTCATCTTGTATTCTGCTCTCATTTCCTCACGAAAAATTCTCTGAAAAGACTGGCTTTGAAGCTGACTAAAGGAGTATGCACACCTCCATTCAGGATTTGGGGGCAGCATCTTTGGCAGTAATTTGCGATGATGTAGCAAGAAGTGACCAAGATGGTACATGGAACTTTTTCATCAAATAGCAAAGCCAGATGTGTTTCCAGGGATTGCAGATACTGTACCTAGTCACGAAGTTTCAAGATTTTCCTTCCAATTGAAGTTATGCTCAACAAAGGAACTTTTAATCATTTTGAAGACAGGAAAATAGCCTATGTAGTTTCCTAAAGGGGCTCACAAAATAGGAATTTTTTTGTTATGATGTTAGTAGGAACTCACTAGACCAAATCCATGAGCCAGTTGCTCTCAGTTACATCCTCGGGTATGCTGAAGGAAAATGCTAACTCTGTCATTATCTCTATAACATGCTAGAAAATATCAACTATTTGGGAGAAAATGAAGTATTCTTTCTATTTTATTCTTCTATTCTAAGTCACAAATCAACTTCGACATTTATTTTCGTGTGACATGATTTCTCTCCTATGGATGGGGCTTCTTCTATTTGCATTATGAGATATTTCCAGGCAAAAGTCCTTGGATGGAGCAAATCTTAGTTTGGTTAATTTCCAGCCTTCTCCAAACAAGCCACTTTTTGTGACAAAAAGTGATCTTTTCTGTCTCTGAAGTACTTTCTCTGGAGTACTTTCACAAAGGACAGAAGTACTCCAGCTATATTTACTTCAAGGTTTTTGGCAGGTTTTTTTTTTGCTGAGGCAGATTTGGCCTGAGCTAACATCTGTTGCCAATCTTCCTCTTTTTGCTTGAGGAAACATCTGTGCCAATCTTCTGCTATTTTGTATGTGGTCGCCACCGCAGCATGGCTTCTGGTAAGTGGTGTAGGTCCGTGCCTGGGATCTGAACCCAGGCTGCAGAAGCAGAGTGCACCAAACTTAACCACTAGGCCACCAGGCCAGCCCCTTTACTTCGTGTTGTTAATGGTGACATCTTCACTACTCAAAAAGTTGTTTATTTCTCTGCTATTTTATAACCTAAGTCTCAAGATTCTCTCTTTTTATTTTATGATATTAAGATGAATGGTTCAACACAATTTTGAATATTATGTAGTACTGCAAGAGTTAGTTTGGGTGTATCCTCCACTGTTTAAAAATTAAATCAAGAATAAATAGTAGAGATGTAGAATTCTGGGAGGAAAGCCTTCCCCACACTGCAGTACCCAAAGAGAAGTCATGTCTGTAGTATCCTTTGAATAGCAAATGGCTTGGCAGACTTAGTTGAGATTAGTTTCTATATGCTTTTTGTATGGCTGTTTAGAGCCACTAAATTTAGACAGTTTGATTCTGAGCATGTTTCCTGAGATTTTTAGGAAGAAGCAATTTGATGAGAAAATCGAAAACAACAATATGGCTGAATTAACCATAGATTTACCAGATAATTAACTGTGGTCAATATGCCAAGCTAATTGCATATATATTATAGGCATGAGTAATATTAAAATTATTTGCTAACAATACTCCACAGGTACTAAACAATGAGAATGGACAATAACCCTGGGGCTCCGTGCTGGGATGGATAGTAACTATTTAACTGCTGGATTGTGGGGGCTGTTGAAGGCTGTACTTGGGTTAGCAGTTATTTGCTGACAGATATGAAAACATTTCCATGTGTTAATAGCCAGTATGACCACACGGGTGCATCCTGGCTGACTTTCAGCTCTGGTTACAGTGTGGATCTTGTTTTAACCGTGCATTTCTGCCCTAGGAATTGGCACTCTCTTTCTGACCCTGTGGGTGGCTATTCTCAGCCTCGGTGGTGTGCATGCCCTGTTCATTTCTTAAGTCTTCCATCATCTTCACTGATTATTGGGATTCCTATCATCTGTTTGCATTTCATCAGTGTCCATTTATTAAATTAGAAGGACTTTTACTCTTCCCTGTAAAGAATTGATTCAGCTGCTATTACGTCTGTTCATATAAATCCTCTTCTTGTGTATGTGACTCCATAGAATTCCAGAATTGCTCTGTTTGCTAAGTAGCAAAAAAACAACTCCCTGAGAAAGAAAGCTCCACATTCTCTAAATTTATGTCGTTTGGTATGCTAGTCTGTAGCTATTGAGCACTCGAAAAGCGGTTTCTCTGAATTGAGATGTGCTGGAAGTGTGAAATAGACAGTGGATTTCAAAGACTTAGAACAAAAAAAAAATGTAACATTCATATTTTTATATTAATGACACATAACTGACAATACTATAGACATATTGGGTTAAAATATTTTATTCCTATACAATTGATTTGACCTATTTCTTGTTGCTGTTTCTAATGTAGGTACTAGAAAATTAAAATTCCATACGTGGCCCACATTGTATTTTTATTGGACAGCACTGCTCTAAATTATATGTTCGCCCAATTGTTTGGGATAAAAAAGACTTGATTTTAATGGAACCTAGGGAAAATTTTCTTCTGGAAACTCCGGCAAGCATTTTTCTCTGATATTGTTGTTTTTTCACTTTAAAACTTTTTTACTATGATGTAGCAGATTTGAAAATGCCGCCAGTTTCTCCAGCTATGACTGTTTGTCTGTGACACCTCACTAAATTTTGCTTGCCTGTTCATTCATTAAAGGTCAGTTAAAGAAATGTGTTTTGTAAAATAGGTACACAAAGTGGAAATTTTTGGTTTAACAATAATTATCTTTTTTTTTAAGATTGGCCCTGAGCTAACGTCTGTTGCCAATCTTACTCTTATTTTTTTTCTCCCCAAAGTCCAGGTAAATAGTTGTCTATCCTAGTTGTAAGTCCTTCTAGTTCTTCTATGTGGGATGCCGCCACAGCATGGCTTGGTGAGCCGTGTGTAAGTCCACACCCACGATCCAAACTAGCAAACCCCAGGCCGCCAAAGCAGAGTGCGTGAACTTAACCGCTATGTCACCAGGCTGGCCCCCAACAATAGTTATCTTAATTCAAATAATTAAGGAATAATGAAGCCAAGGGTATTAAAAATTAAGACTTTGATGAAATTTTTAATGATACCATCTATAGGTATGTATTATAGATTTTGGATCAGCTTTGCCTGTGGCCAAAGAACTAAAAGAAATCACTTTTGTTCTGAAGAAACCAAGTAGGATTCCCCTTCCTACCATTCCTTTTAATTAGACTTTATGACTTTATATTGTGGAAAATCAGAGTGTATTCCCTTAATCCAGGGATAAGATTATAGTGTTTTATTTATAAATATAGGTAAAATTAATGTAGCTCTATAGCTTGGTTAAAACATTTTTAGTATTAGAAGGTTTGCAAACATATCTGAAAGATGTCACTGTATGGTCATCGGAATATATGAAACCACTCTTTTGCTGATCTATGGTTAAAGTAGTAGGCTCTGGTGAGGCAAAGTACAGTAACCAAACTTCTCAATATTTTAGAAGCTGTTTTGAAATTCTGATCTAAATAAATAGGTATGAGTCTTGGACCCAGAAAACAGGGAGAAAAATCAATCAAAAATACCCTGGATATTAAAACCGACTTTGTGCTCTAATGTGAAGCTGCTTGATTGAGTAGTGTGGTGTCAACCATATCGTTCTTCTAATGCTAAAAGTAATGCACATAGACAGAGTGACAATCACAGCACAGCCTGCCATCAGCAATAATTAATCTTTTAGTTAACAGAGACTAGAAAAGGGCTCTCATCAGCCTCTTCTGAAGTCTGAGGGACCCTGTTTTTTGATGTTTGCATTCTGAGGAAAATTGTCCCCACCAGTTCGAACAAATTGAAACACCAGGCTAATTATGGCAGCTAATGAAGTGTGTGGAATGGTCACAGCTTGTCGTGAAACTGTTCCTTCAGCTCAGATTAGAGTTTCATCAATCACTTTTTTAAACTGATCCAGAATTGCTTCTGCCCGGCGCTTGGCATTTTTAATGCTGTTTCTGTAATTGGTTTTTTCCCTAAAGCTTAGACTGTTTTTTGAAATATTACAGTCTCGGGACAGGACGTGCAAACTCTAGTTTATAAAAAAAAAATTTATTATTAGTGATATCGGCTCATCAAGTGGTAGAAAGCTAATAAAAGGACCACCAAAATAAAATTTGATATACTGTTTCAATCCTGGTAAAGGCAGCGATAAAGCATATCATGTATATCATTATTTTTCTTCAAGTGTATGTAGAGTACGACATACAAGAACCACAGTTGGTGGTTAGGTGACAAATTCCACCAACAGTTTCTATGAAATTAATACATAGATGTTAGTTTCTTGTTAGGGAAGGCTAGCTCTCCATTGATCATTCAGCACCATTTTATAAAATGTCTATGTTTTGCATTGAGCCAAACATTTTGAAGCATTAAGACCAAAGACGTGCATATTCCCAGTTAAATCATTCTGGGTGGACCTGGAGTTCAACTCAGAAAACGCTGTTTAGAGCTTTTTATCTTATCTAAAAAGAGAGATCAGTCATTTTGCAGGCGTGACCGTAATTTCTAAACAACCTCATTTTCAATGTTGAGTTCAGCAATAGCTACTATTGAGCCCCACTATGTGCACAGTATTGCCTCTATTGGTAAGGCAATTCAATAAATCAGAAGTATTAAATTCTACTTGCATAAGTTATATCCTTTAAATGATGAGAAAAAGACTTTAGGATGTTTTCTCTATGGCTATTTTCTTTGGAGGCAGGGTGTATGGGCAACAAAGTTTCTATATGTGTCAATTCTCCCCTTTTCATTGATAAAATTGTTCTTGGTAAACTGACATGTATTTAGAAAGACTAGGTGGGTTATCACTTTCAATCCTCAGAACTACCTAGGAGGGGGGTACCATCATTTCTTCTCATTCCATAGATTAAAAATTAAGAATAAATAAAGCTAATCGTTGCCAAAGGGATGTAGGTTTTTATTTATCGATTCAATTCTTTGAATTTATATAGGCTAACATAGATTTTTATTTCTTATTGTGATTATTGTGCTAAATTGTGTTTTTTTTGAGTTTGACCTATTCATCTTTTTCAAATTTATTGACAAAAATTGTTAATGATCCCCTTTTATTATATATTTAATGCCTGTAGCTTGTGTAGCGATGCCATCTTTTTCATCCATGATATTGATAAATGTTTTCCTATCAATCTGGCTAGGGAATATTTCAATTTCATCAATCTGTTTGTAAAACTAACTTTTTACTTTGCTTTGATATTCTTAATTGAATGATTATTTTCTGTTTCATTAACGTCTGCTGTTTATGTTTTTCGTCCTTCAACTTTTTAGATTTGCTGTTTTTTTTGTTACTTCTCGAGATAGATACTTAGATAATTCATTTTCAGTCTTTGTTTCTAATATATGCATATAAGGCTACATGTTTCAAAAAATGGGTTTAGTGACATCCCACAAGTTTTCCTCATAAATTTCAAAATTTCTTCTATTTTGACTCATGTTTTGTTTAGAAGTATATGATTGACTTTTCTAACATTTGGAGATTTCCTAGTTATATTTTTATTAATTTACTAGTTTAATTCCTCTGTGGCCAAAGAATGTTCTCTATGATTTTAATCTCCTGGAATTTGTTGAGAGTTCCTTTATGGCCCAGAATTTGCTCAATTTTGGTAAATGTTCCAAATACATTAAAAAGAATATATTTTCCACAGTTGGAGTACAATGTTCTCTATATATCAATCTCTTGAATTTTGTTTATAGTGTTTAAATCTTCTAAGTCTTTACTTATGTTTTTTGTTTGAGATCATATTGATATTACTGATTCTTTTTGCTCAGATATTAAAATGAATCATTTTTTGATGCATGGGATATTCAGCAAAGGCTTTATTTATAGGAAGGCATGGATAGTACCTGTTCTAAGGCCTTGAATATGTGCCTCAATATCAGTTTTCCCCTTCGTCTGTACCAGCGGTCAGCAAACTCTTAAAGGGCCAGAGAGTAACTATTTTAGGTTTTGAAGACTGCATGATCTATGTTACCACTACTCACGTCTGTCATTGTATCACAAAGGTAACCACAGACAATACATAAAAGAATGGGCGTGACTATGTTCCAATAAAACTTTATTAAAAATTAGGAAGTGGACTAGCTTGTGCCTACAGGCTACAGTTTGCTGACCCTTGTTCTAGACTAATAGATCTTCTGATTTATAGCTGGGTATATGGCTGCCTGAAATAAAAACTGCATTTATCAGCCACCTTTTTAAGCTAGTTATAGTCCTGTGACTAAGAGCTGGAAAATGGAATGTAAACAAAAGCGTGGGTCAAGCATTTGGGAATTATTAATTAGACTTTTTCCCTGCGTATGTAAGTCTGATGGTGCGGAGGACAGCTAAAAGCAGAGCTCTCACCCAAAGAACTATACAAGCTAGTAAATTAATCTGACACAGTCCTATAGATGCTGATAAAAAGACACAAACATCGTAGGTCAGAGATTATTCCTCACAGCTCAAGCAGTAGAAGGAGTTTTAGCATAGTTGTGCCAGTTTCCTGAACCTCAAATCCCACAGGGTGGTACAGAGAGCCGGGTGGGGCCTACGCATGCAAGCGTGCCGTGGGAGAAAACCCCCGACTGTAGGAAATCCACCACTTTTATAGGAAGCAGGAAGCAAGCCAGCTCTGTCCAGAGGGAGACCAGGTGTTTGTAGGACTATGGGATCCATACTGTGAGATGTTACATCACTTCTCAGGATTGTCAGTTGCATAAACAATGCCAAGAAGTGACCCTGAGTCTGGGTAAAAGAATGATCAAGACTTTGTGATTCTGACACATTCAGCAAGACATGTAGGAACTCAAGAGTGCCATGGTGGACTGCCTCCCATGGTGTTTTTAAGGAAAAGCAAGTGTCATTCTTCTCATTTCTTCCTTCTTGATGTCTGCAATGGGGGACTTCATAGCTAGCTATTGATTGACGTCTTCAATCATACTGTAATCCTTGGATCAAGGTAGGACACAAAAGATAGAGCAATAGTGTAGAAGAACCCTGGGTCCCTTACACTGTGGAGTGTCCCACCAACCCTGGACTTTAGTGCAGAAGAGAAACTTCTTTCTTGTTTAGGCCACTGTTAATTTGGACTTTCTATCAGTTGTAGCTGAATCTAATTCCAATTAATACAATAACAGAATACCTTTCTTTTGTTTTCATATGTAACTGCCAACTAGAGTTTGTATAAGATACTGGGCCCATACCCTTTTTCTCTTAACTTTATAGGTATTAATTTGTGATCTTCTATCAATTACTGTTAGAAAAGAAATATCTGAGATAAGACTGATTCTTTGTGTAAGTGTTGGGGGGTTGCTTTTTTGAATTATTTCCTTTATTCTAAAATATAACCTTTATTGCCAATTCAACTCAAGAATAGCCAATTGTTACTGCTAAACAGAATTTTAATTCTGCTATAGTAATCTTAGTTTATTTACTCTTTTCACCTAATGTCAGAGGACCAGGTTGTTTTTATGGGTATCTAGTTCTGTTATTTTAGCCTGTTTTATATTTTTTGGCTTTGGCTCTGTTTTATAGAACCTATAATTTCAGGAGTTGGTTGAAGTTGACAATATTCTCTAACACTTAAATTGTCTTTAGGTTTCTGTAAGTGATGACTTGCAGATGTCAGCTTTTCGTACAAGTCTTTAACATGTGGGTCTCTTTTTCTTCCATGGGCCTGTGTAATTATTTTCCTCTTACCCTTCTATTTGAAGAGCACCACACACATTCACTATTTACCAACATAGAGGCCTGTGGATTTGGACCTTCCATCTCTTTGGACCAAGGCCTCCTTTCCGGGCAACCCAATTCACTTGCTCCCATTGCCTAGATCTCCAACACTAATAATTGATGGAAGACATGGAAATTTATAGTTCTCACCTGGTCCTGCCTCTCACAACTCTTCTTTGCATGGCGTAGAGGCCCTGCATACAGTGAGTTTCTGTAGAACCTATGTAAAGCCTAGCCTACAGCTTGGTTTCTGTGGCTCAACAATTTTGTGTTTCCACTCATTGTCTTGAGGAGTAAAAGTTTCTCCTGAAAAAACAATGACCCAGAAAGAAACTCCACTTTAATGCTTGTGATAAAGTGAAAAGTAAGTAAGGAGGAGTTCCAGAGCAATTTACTTGGACTGAGGATGATCTGCTGTACGAAGCCTACCAAAGACTTGCCGGCACTGTCTGAGCACCAGATCCTTTACGGAGATAATTCTTTGATGACTTTTTCAGTTCTACCGTGAAGACATAGACGTTAGTAGCTGTTGTTTGCACTCCCCGACCCCCACCACATCCTGAGCCAGTTCTTCCATGTGCTATTGATGGTGGAAATGGAGAAGAGTTTTCTTAGGGCTCTAAATATAAGATTTCTTGGAAGAGGCAATTCCTTCTCCAAGCTAATTAACTAGTCCCATGATAGATAAGAACTTAATGGGACATTGTGAGGCTAATACTCAGTAACTCACATTAACAGTTTTGAAAACTTGGATAGGCCCTAACCATAGTTGGAGAGCAGACAAAACTAATTGAAATAGTTTACCATTAATTTCCAAGCTCTTGGAAACTAATGGGTTTCTAGAAATATCATCAGTGAAGACTAACACCTACATATATCATAATCTATTATTAGCTAAACATATGTCTACATAAGTGATATGTAAAGTATTATGCATTAATATCCTAAACTACATTACTAAATAGTTTGCATAAAATAAATCTACAACTCAATTATTTCAGTCTAGCATATTAATATTACGTTCATGATAGAGGTTTAATGTGGCTTTTCAATATGAAATAATTGTTATACTACTTTTCCTGAGTAAAGTAAATATATACTTGTCAAAATTTTACTTAGTAACATCAAAGAAAGTCAAGATAATTCTTGTTCTTATTTCTTAAAAAGACTCTATGAATTACCTCTGGAAGGTTTTGTTTTTTTAGGAACACTTTTAACCTATCAAGCTTAGTTCAGAGATATTTTCTACTAAAAATTGAACTTCAAGTTGCTAGTGGATACAAGACATGTTAATATCCCAGTAAACTATTTTAGCCTTTTTATATCAGAGCCAAATCAACTACCTAGAACTTAGTGCTATGTGTGCTTGCTACTTTTATACTTGTTTTATTTTTTCCTATATTGAGTTTATTTTGTATTTCTTATAAAAAGTTTTTGTGAAATAGAATAATAATTTAAACCACATTATAAGAGTGGTTAATGTACTTGGGTCAAAGTTTCTCAAGTATTTGTATCAACTACACAGAATTCACTTACTAAGAATATAACTTATTAATGGTTTAGTTTTAAAAGTATAATTTAAAAAGAGATATCAACTAATTAGCAGTTATATACTGGCTGCGGCAAGATATTCTTGTTTTTGACTTTGTTTCTGATAAATTCTTATTTATAGAACAAAAGTGGTCTAGTCAACACGATACAACCACAGTTGAATTTAACTTTATTCAAGAGAGTTTTTTCTCTTATATTGTATATCTATGCCAGCCATAGAGTTTCAGATGGCCATAATCATTTAAACTGTGCCATTTTTATATCCTTTCAATCTTTAAATTTTTATATTTTTGAAACAATGATGAAACAATATATTAAATGTTGAGAATAAATTATTACATGTATCATATGTCAATATTCTTGAATTTGACAGTCTTTCATTGATAAAGTTTAAATAAATTAGGAATTATATTTAAATGTTTTTCAATAAATTGTGCTTTGAATGGCAACCCAAATAAGCATTCTGTAGTATTTTGAATCCCAAGGTATTTTACTTACATATGTTTTTTAGTTCAGACTCAGTAAAGTTCAAGGGCATCCAAGTATGAAATAGCTTCTGAAGAAATTCACATTGCTTTCTTAATTTGATTTAGTTGGGGAAAAAAGACATTAATTCAGAAAATAGATCATTGTCTTTAATAATTTTGGTTCAAATATAGATGTTAAGTATTGTACGTAGACTAGTAAATGTGTATATAATTTTCCCAAAGCTTATAAAGGGAGTGGCATTATAAAATACATTAACTTCTGTTGACTATCTTATCTGCATTTTAATGTTTTATTATGTTGATTTCCTTATGGGAAGCATTGTTAAAAATGCTCAGAAAGGAAAATATGGCAAAAAAAGACATATGAGAAACGATATATTTAGGAATTTAGGATAAATGTAGCGAGGTATTTTATATAAATGATTTTTAAAAAGGGCATCAATTACTGAAAGAAATGCAGTTGAAAAATAATTGTCCAAATAGAAAGGAAACTTAATTCTAAGAATAATAAATATTTTGGTACACTAATTATTTTTTACTTTATTTATATTAAAGTGAAAGAGGTACACAGTTAAGATAAAGTAAATATGTTCAAAGATTTGTAATGTTAAGTGACAAGCTCCTGATCCACTCTTCTCCATCCTTCATGTCCAGTCTTCTTTTCTAGAGATCACCACTTTCAATTCTTTTATCTTCTACCTGAATAATATACTATCTCTTGATTTATCAGTTTTAGATATTAACCATTGACCTTCAACTATGGAAGATGAGAATTTAACTCTTTTATACCAGCATCTCAATGTTTTCTTGGAATATAATTATAAGTCTTGAGTCAACAAATATTCAAACTTCAAATTTTTTTTCACTGTGGAAAGATGATTTCCTATTAAACCAAGAAGTGTTCTAAGATGATGTTTCCTTCTTGTATAACTTTCTGTATTTCCTGGAATGAATAATGGCCTTTTCCCTCATTTGCTTAATTTTCTTTACACCTCTTATCAAGTTTTCCTATACCCTGTAACAGCCTCTCAATATAATTATTATTTCTGAAAATTCCATCTCACGTGTAATTGATATTGATTAGGTATGGAATTTTAGGTTGAAACTTGTCTCTACTGTTTTAAGCCATTGTTATCTGTCATTCTGCTTCTTTGGGGAAATATTCTTGCATTCTTTTCTCTTTGTTTTCTCAGATTCTTTTTACTGGAGCTCCTGTAGTCAGAGATCAAATTCTTTAAAATTAATTCTCAACTTGTCTTTTCTTTAACCTGTATCTCCTATTTCCATTTCATTGTCCTTTTGTTTTACTTTCTGGGAGAGTTCCTTGGTGTTAAATTCCAATTTTTCTTTCAAATTTTTATTTCTTTTTCTGCTTTCATATTATTAATTCACTAAGCTCTTATTTTTTTCAATTGTTTTTAAGTAGAAGCCTATACTTGCTTAATGGATGCAATAGCCTTTCTAATGTCTCTCAGAATATTTGTTTTGGATTTTAATGATACTTTGTCCTGCTTCTTAGTTGTCTCAAATTCATCTAAACTGGTTTTCTACTTATCTGTATGTTAGGGTTAGCATTAGGGTTTTAGGATGGAGGTTTTTCTCACACATCTGTATGTTTTTGGCTCTTCATTCATATTCAAAAGCGAGGCACTAAATGCTGGGTGAAATCATCGTGTGCATAGGCAGGGCTGTTGACTGAAAGCTTTCACTATAGAAATGACTTTCTGTGGAGGGGCCACTACTTATGGCCATTCAGATTTTCCAACAAAAAGTTCTCTACTCTCCTGCCAAGTGTGCTAGTCCTCCGGGAGTTGGGAAAGGGGGTGGGGAATAGGATGATGTTTTCACAGTTCAGTATGAAGAGTTTCACTAATTCTCAGTACAGTGCCTTACCCTTGCCCTCTGCGAAGCCTAATGTCTCCAGGTTTTGTTTTTCTATTTTTTTCCCTGAGAGAACAAACGACCTGAATCTTCGGGGATGAATGAGAGGGAGCTTCCCTAAGGGCAACTTGGGGAGGTAGCTTGGAAGTTAAGTGTTCCTTATTTAGACTTCCACGAGGTCCTGTGTCTCACCTTTGCCTTCTGGAGATATCTGAAGAATCCGGAGCCTGAGGGTTCTGGGATTTAGGTAGGAAGAAAAGGCTGGGATTTCACTGGCATCTCCCTCTCCAGACACAAAGGTGTCTCTGTTCTCTATTCCTTTTAGGGCTGGTACCACTCCTCATCTATCTCTCAACATAAATTATAATTTGGCGTCGCTCCTGTCTCCTGGTTTCATTGAAGATATAGTTTTGTAGATATTTATAATTCTCCGTGTTTTGGGGGACTATTTCTGAGAGGATAAGATAGGGCAGAAAATTCATTGCTCTGCCATCTTAAAACTAGAAGTCTTTTAAATGAATAATTTCAAAATATAGGTCTATACAACTTTTATAGAGAAGCTTTTGAAATAGTAGTGTTATTTCCAAAAACATAACACCCAGAACATTTTATTCATACCAGTAGGTTTTCATTTTCAGTTATATTTGAATGTAATACGTGGAGACTATAAACATGGAAGACCCGAACCCTACCCCCAGGAACCTTGTCATCTAGTCGGGGAGATGGAACATGAGGGGAATTCCTGTGGTACAAAACAGAAGATATAAAGGGCTGTAAGAAAGGTGTAATTAGGCACCGTAGGCATCCACTGCAGGGAGATTGAATTTACATGTGAGGAGAGAAGGATTTCCAGAAGGTGGTAGCATTTTTATATGAGACAACGTTTGAGTAGGATTTGCACCTAGTAAGAGCTTAATAAATATTTGCTGAATATAATTAATGCCGTTCAGCTTTGGTGGTTTGACATTTTTCTTTCCACCACTATTAATGGTAAATATTCTTTTCTTCAGTGCGGCATATCAGCAACAATCAGTTTCACTTATTTTTGTCTTAGTTTTCCTGAGAGGAATTAACAAAAACATTGCTATAGAGAAAATCCATGATTCAGTGACAGTTATGGATGTCTCCTATAATTACAAAAAAAAAAATCCTTCCTGTGAGAATTCCATTATATTAATGATGCATGTATATTATTAAGAATTATAAATATCGAGTAATAAAGCTTCAAGTTCGCATGTTCCCACATGTGATTTGGGGTCTACCAGATTAGCAATTTTTCAAAACATAAGCAGTAATTAGAAATCTTTCATAATTTCTTTCCGAAACAGTGCTTGATTTTAATTCTTTCATTTCAGAAAACTTGTAAGAAAAAACTCCGTCAGAACTACTGACATTTTTATAGCTTGACGAAAATTAAACATAATTAAAATGAAATATTTGTTGCATAAATTAAACTGCAATTAATATGTTTTCTGCCGCTGTTTGAAGGATAAGATTAAAACGGGGTAGTTTGCAGACTCCCCGCTGTAAGACTAATTTCTTGATTTTTATACCACACATTAGCATAGATGCTCTTACAGTAAAAGGGTAAACCGACAAGTGGAAAACATTGTTTGATGAAAATGGTATACAGAAGGAGATAAACCGGCTTTTATGAAGGCAAGGCGATATTACTTTTTATTTTAAGATCTGATGACTAGTTGATTCCAAGGGTAAGATTTGCACTTTTAAAGCCATTACAATCAGTAGAAAATTGCCCTTCATTTTCATTAGCGCCAGCTTGTAAGTCAGCCAGTTTATTGTTTCAGAGTGTTTGCTTATTCAAGGGGTAATTAGAAAATGAACAAGACATGTTATGTAGAGACCTCCCCTCCAGCTAACCAAGAAATAATAATAAATCCCGTCACAAAAACTTAAATGTGAACAATTTCAAGAAAAGTGGAGGAAAAATGCATTCTTTGAGTACTTCTCTGGGAGGCGGCTTGCTTTTTCTGATGGGAGCCCACAATTGCTAAAAGAACACTTAACCTTGCCAAAAGTTAGTAATTGCTACCTTAAAAAAATTTCGGTGGTTGGCATGGTGGCATAGTGGTTAGGTTCACACACTCTGCTTCAGCTGCCCAGGGTTCATGGGTTCAGATCCCAAGCATGGACCTACACATGACTCATTAAGCCATGATGTGGGGGCATCCCACATACAAAATAGAGGAAGATTGGCACAGATGTTAGCTCAGGGAAATCTTCCTCAAGCAAAAAGAGGAAGATTGGCAACAGAGGTTAGCTCAGGACCCATCTTCCTTACCAAAAAAAAAAAAAAAAAAAAAAAATTCAGCTGCCACTTACCCAGATGATGCATCCAAGTATTATTTTCCTGTGAATTTTTTTCTGGCTAATTACTTTTTGACATTAGACACCATTTGTAGCATCAATGAAAGAAAAAGGTAACTGTTATTAATAGTCCTCTTTCTTTCTCCAAATGGCTCCCTTGGGCAATACTACATAAGGGATCTAAATGCACCAGTGGGAATTAGGAATTACGGGCTAGGCCCCATTCCCTGCCTGAACTATTGCTCAACTCCTTCTCAGGAGCCGGGATGCTGTCAGTGCTCGTCGTGTGACGACAACACTAGGATATGACAGCGCCATCAACGTCAAAGAAGTGAGATTAATGGAGCTCCATTCATTCACAACAAGGCCACATTGCCCCTTGTGCGCTGCCTTCGGGGAAAAGGCAACACTTTTTTATTGCTTGATTCTGACCTACATTCTGCACCGCAAGTGCCAGATGCACCACCAGGTTTCAGACGTTGGGAAATTTTGCCCTCCACAAGTGTTACAGCAGAACAAGTGATCTCTTTAGGGTAGCTTAGCAGGTTTTGGTTACTGGAAGTGGTACTAGCGCTGTAGTGACGATGTTGGTAGCTGTCGTTATGCTCTCACTTCACATGGTTACACCCTCACCTCGTTCAGGTTGGTGCCTGTGTCACCCCAGAGCAGCCTTTCCTGACCACCTGATTTGAAATTGCGAGCCCTTGCCCTCACTCCTCAGCCCTTCTTGCCTACCCCGTCTTATTTGTCTTCATCCCACTTATTATAATCTGACTTATTTGCTTGCTAATTGTCTGTCTCTGCTCACTAGAAATTTAAGTTTCATAAAGACAGGAATTTTTGCCTGACATTTTCCTTGCTGTATCGTCGTTGCCTAGTGGAGTGCTTGCCATCAGTAGGGGCTTGAGTCATATTTTTTGAAAGAAAGAGAGAATGAGTGAGTAAATAAATGAATGTTTAAAAATAAATTCTTCCAAAAAAGCAGAAAGAAAATAAACCAACGTGATAATTCCTGATGATAATGTGAAAATCTAGGGTTAGTAGAGGGTTATGAGAATTCTGCTTATTAAAGCTTCGTTTATACTTTACCTTATTTTTTATTTATTTATGTTTTTGGTGAGGAAGATTGTCACTGAGCTAACATCTGTGCCAATTTTCCCCTCTTTTATGTGGAACGCCACCACAGCGTGGTTTGATGAACAGTGCTAGGTCCGTGCCCGTGATCTGAACCTGCGAACCCTGGGCTGCCAAAGCGGAGCATGTGAACTTAACCACTATGCCACCAGGCCGGCCCCTACTTTATCTTATCATTAATCTCAGAGAAATTATACTGAAATGAAAACAATTTCTTTTTTTTAAATAATGGCTAACATTTATTGAGCAACTATGGGATTATTGAGCAACTGCTGAGTGCTTTGTACAGGGCTTCATGTTGAACCTCATCACTGCCTTATTATTCTGATTTTATTTTTGATTTTATTTTTAATTTATTCTTATTGAGATAACGTTGGCTGATAACATTATATGAATTTCAGATGTACATCATTATATTTCAATTTCTGTATAGACTACATTATGTTCACCACCCAAAGACTAATTACAGTCCGTCATTGTACACATGTGCCCTGTCACTCCTTTCACCCTTATCCCTGCCTGCTTCCCCTCTGGGAACCACCGAGGAATCTCTGTATCTATATGCTTGTTTGTTTGTTGTTGTTGTTGTTTTTATCTTCTGTTTATGAGTGAGATCATATGGTGTTTGGTTTTCTCCCTCTGATTTATTTCACTTAACATGATACCCTCAAGGGCCATCCACGTTGTTGCAAAGGGCAAGATTTCATCTTTTTTATAGCCGAGTAGTATTCCATTGTGTATATATTCCACATCTTCCTTATCCATTTATCCTTTGGTGGGCAGTTAGGTTGTTTCTAAGTCTTGGCTATTGTGAATAATGCTGCAGTGGACGTATGGGGTGTATATATCTTTACGCATTCATGTTTTTATGTTCTTTGGGTAAATACCCAGCAGTGGAGTAGCCGCATCAAATGGTAGTTCTATTCTTAATTTTTTGAGGAATCTCCATACTGTTTTCCGTAGTGGCTGCACCAGTTTGCACTCCCACCAGCAGTGTACGAGGGTTCTCTTTTCTCCACATCCTCTCCAACACTTGTTAATTCCTGTCTTGTTAATTATAGCCATTCTGACCGAAGTGAGGTGATATCTCATTGTAGTTTTGATTTGCATTTCCCTGATAGTTAATGCTGTTGAACATCCTTTCATGTGCCTGTTGGCCATCTGTATATCTTCTTTGGAGAAATGTCTGTTCAGATCTTTTGCCCATTTTTTAGTTGGGTTGTTAGTTTTTATGTTGTTGAGATGTACGAGTTCTTTATATATTTTGGATATTAACCCCTTAACAGATATATGGTTTGCAAATATCTTCTCCCAATTGTTAGGTTGTTTTCATTTTGTTGATGGTTTTCTTTGCTGTGCAGAAGCTTTTTAGTTTGACATAGTCCCATTTGTTTATTTTTTCTTTTGTTTCCCTCGCCCGGTCAGACATGGTATTTGAAAAAGTGCTGCTAAGACTGTTGTTTTCTTCTAGAAGTTTTATGGTTTCAGGTCTTACATTCAAGTCTTTAATCCATTTTGGGTTGATTTTTGTGCATGGTACAAGATAATGGTCTGCTTTCCTCCTTTTGCATGTGGCTGTCCAGTTGTCCCAACACTACTTATTGAAGGGACTCTCCTTTCTCCATCGTATGTTCTTGGCTCCCTTGTCGGAAATTAGCTGTCCATAGATGTGCAGGTTTATTTCTGGGCTCTCAATTCTGTTCCATTGATCTGTGTGTCTGTTTTTGTGCCAGTACCATGCTGTTTTGGTTACTATGGCTTTGTAGTATATTTTGAAATGAGGGAGTGTGATACCTCCAGCTTTGCTCTTTTTTTCAGGATTGCTTTGGCTATTCTGTGTCTTTTGTTGTTCTGTATAAATTTTAAGATTCTTTGTTCTATTTCTGTGAAAAATATTGTTGGACCTTTGATAGGGATTGCACTGAATCTGTAGGTTACTTTATGAAGTATGGACATTTTAACTATGTTAATTCTTCCAGTGCAGGAGCACTGAATATCTTTCCATTTCTTTGTGTCTTCTTCAATTTCTTTCTACAATGTTTTATAGTTTTCAGTGTACAGGTCTCTTACTACTTTGGTTAAATTTATTCCTAGGTATTTTATTCTTTTTGTTGCAAATGCAAATGGGATTGTTTTCTTAATTTCTCTTTCTGCTACTTCATTGTTAGTGCGTAGAAATGTAACTGATGTTTGTATGTTGATTTTCTCTCTTGTAACTTGACTGTACTCATTTATTATTTCTAGTTGTTTTTAGTGGATTCTTTAGGATTTTCTACGTATAAAATCAAGTCATCTGCAAATAGGGGCAGTTTTACTTCTTCCTTTCCTGTTTGGATCTCTTTTATTTCTTTTTCTTGCCTGTTTGCTCTGGCAAGGACTTCCAATACCATACTAAATGAAAGTGGCAAAAGTGGGCATCCTTGTCTGGTTCCTGTTCTTAAAGGGATAGCTTTCAGTTTTTCACTGTTGAGTAAGGTATTAGCTGTGCGTTTGTCATATATGGCCTTTTTCTGTTGAGGTACTTTCCTTCTATATCCATTTTATTCAGATTTTTTTTGTCATAAATTGATGCTGTATCTTATCAAATACTTTCTCTGCATTGATTGAGATGATCATGTGATTTTTATTTTTCGTTTTATTAATGTGTTGTATCATGTTGATTGATTTGCAGATGTTGAACCATCCCTGCATCCCTGGAATAAATCCCACTTGATCATGGTGTATGATCTTTTTAACATATTGTTGTATTCAATTTGCTAGTATTTTCTTGAGGATATTTGTGTTGATGTTCATGAGTAATATGGGACTGTAATTTTCTTTTTTGTATTGTCGTTGTCTGGTTTGGGTATCAGGGTAATGTTGGCCTCATAGACTGAGTTAGGATGCTTTCCATTCTCTTCAATTTTTTGGAAGAGTTTGAGAAGGATAGGTATTAAATCTTTGAATGTTTGGTAGGATTCACCAGGGAAGCCATCTGGTCCTGGACTTTTATTTTTGGGGAGGTTTTGGTTACTGTTTCAATCTCCTTACTGCTGAGTGGTCTATTTAAATTCTTATTTCTTCTTTTTTGGAAGATTGTATGATTCTAAGAATTTATCCATTTCTTCTAGATTTTCCAATTTGTTGGTGTATAGCTTTTTGTAATATTCTCTTGTAATCTTTTGTATTTCTGAGGTGTCCAGTGTAATTTCTCTTCTTTCATTTCTGATTTTATTTATTTGAGCCTTCTCTTTTTTTCCCTCAGTGAGTCTAGCTAAAAGTTTATCAATTTTGTTTATCTTTTCAAAGAACCGTTGATTTGGTTACATTGATTTTTTTCTATTGTTTTTTAAATATCATTTATTTCTACTCTGATTTTTATTATTTCCTTCCTTCTGCTGATTTGGGCTTTGTTTCGTCTTTTTTTTTTTCCAGTTCCTTTAGGTACACTGTTGGATTGTTTATTTGCTATTTCTCTTGTTTTTTCAGGTAGGCCTGAATTGCTATAAACTTCCTTCTTAGAACTGCTTTGCTGTATCCCATAGATTTTGTCATGTCATATTTTCATTTTCATTTGTCCCCAGGTATTTTTTATTTCTCCTTTGATTTCTTTATGACTCAATCATTGTTCTGTAGCATTTTGTTTAGTCTCCACATAATTGTGGCTTTTCTGATTTTCTTCCTGTAGTTGATTTCTTGTTTCATACCTTTCTGGTCAAAAAAGATGCTTAGTGTTATTTTGATATTCTTAAATTTATTCAAACTTGTTTTGTGGCCTAATATGTCATCAATCCTGGAGAATGTTCCACGAGCTTTTGAAAAGAATGTGTATTCTGTGACTTTTGGATGGAGTGTTCTCTATATATCTACTAAGTCCATCTGGTCTAATGTGTCATTTAACGCCAGTGTTTCCTTGTTGATCTTCTGATCGGATGATCTATCCATTGGTGTAAGTGGAGTGTTGAAGTTCCCTACTGTTATGGTGTTACTGTCTATTTCTCCTTTTATGTCTGTTAATAACAGATTTATACATTTAGGTGCTCCTATGTTGGGTGCATAGATATTTACCCCTGTTATATCCTCTTATTGGATTGTTCCCTTTACCATTATGTGGTGCCCTTCTTTGTCTCTTGTTACAGTTTTTGTTTTAAAGTCTATTTTGTATAGTAAAAGTATTGCTACCCCAGCTTTCTTTTCTTTGCCATTTGCATGGAATATCTTTTTCCACCCTTTTGCTTTCAGTTTGTGAGTGTCTTTAGGTCTAAGTGTGTCTCTTTTATGCAGCGTATTCATGGGTTTCGGTTTTTTTTTATCCAAACAGCCACCCTATGCCTTTTGATTGGAGCATTTAGTCCATTGACATTTAAAGTAGCTATTGATAAATATGTATTTATTGCCATTTTGTTACTTATTTTCTGGGTGTTTTAGTAGTTCTTCTCTGTTCCTTTCTCCTTCTCTTGCTCTCTTCCCTTGTGGTTTGATGGCTTTCTTTAGTAATATGTTTGATTTCCTTTCTCTTACTTATTTGTGTAGTTATTATAGGGTTCTGGTTTGTGATTGTCATGAGGTTCGGATATAATATTCTATGTATATAGCAATCTATATTGAGTTCATAGTCTCTTTAATTTGACCTCTTTCTAAATGTTCTACTCTTTTGCTACCTGTACTGTATTTTTGCCTTTACCAGTGATTTTATTGCTTGTTTTTTTTAAAAATAATTTTCTTATTCCTATTTGTGGTCTTCTCTTTCCCACTTAAATAAGTTTCTTTAGCATTTCTTTTAAAACTGGTTTCTTGGTGATAAACTCCTTTAATTTTTGCTTGTCTGGGAAACTCTTTATCTTTCTTTCCATTCTGAATGATAACCTTGCTGGGTAGAGTATTCTTGGCTGTAGGTTTTTTCCTTTCAGCACTTTAAATATATCATACCACTCTCTTCTAGCCTGTAGGGTTTCAGCTAAGTCAGCTGATAGCCTTATGGGGTTTCCTCTGTATGTCACTTGTTGCCTTTCTCTTCCTGATTTTAGGATGCCCTGTTTATATTTAATTTTGGACATTCGAATTATAATGTGCCTTGGTGTGGGCCTTTTTGGGTTTTTTTTTTTTTTTGGTGCTTTCTGTGCTTCCTCTACTTGGATGTCTGTTTCCTTCATTAGATTAGGAAAGTTTTCAGCTATTATTTCTTCAAATAGATTCTCTACCCCTTTGTCTCTCTCTTCTCCTTCTGGGACACCTATAATATGAATGTTAGTGTGCTTGACATTGTCCCAGAGTTTCTTTAGACTGTTCTCATTCTTTTCAATTCATTTTTCTTTTGTCTGCTCTGCTTGGGTGATTTCCTCTAGTCTTTCATCCAGCTTGTTGATCTATTCTTCTGTATCATCTACTCTGCTGTTGAGTCCCTCTAATGAATTTTTCATTGCCAGTATTGTATTCTTCATTTCTTATTGGTTCTTTTTTATATTTTCTAATTCTTTATTGACATTCTTACTGTGTTCATCCAGTCTTCTCCCAAGATCAGTGAGTATCCTTATGACTTTTTGTTTGAACTCTTTGTTGGGTAGGTTGCTTGTTTCTGTTTCATTTATTTCTTTTTTGGGATTTTGTCCTGTTCACTTGCCTGGAATGTATTCCTTTGCTTCCTCATTTTGCCTCTTTCTCTGTGCTTATATCTATGTATTAAGTGAGTCACCTACATCTCCTGATCTTGGAGAAGTGGCCTTATGTAAGAGACACCTTTTGAGGCCCAGCAGTGTACTTCCCTCTTGCCACCAGTCCAAATGTTCCAGGAGTGACCACCAAGTGAGCCACTTGTGTCCTTCTGCTGTGGCAGGGTTGCTCTTACTGCAGGTACCCAGGAAGTCTAGGCTTTCCCTCCCTGGCCAGCTGTTTGTAAATTGTGTTTGGGGAGCCCCAGCACATTTGGCTGCAAGGTCTAATAGCACATTCCTGTTGCAGTTTATCTGTTAAGTGAGTAGCCCCCCAGCATGGCTGGTTGCTAGGCTCAGGGGCTCACAATTGCCATAGCCCTCTCACCTAAGAGGCTGTAACCTCTCTCAGGAATGCACCTGGGTTGAGCTAGCCCCAGGCAAGGCAGCACACAATTACTTCAGGCATTGTAAGGTGTGGCAGACCCCCTGTGTGGCTGTTTAGGAAGCACAAGTCTGCTGCAGCTGGAAAAGCCCCACTGTGCATATGCCCATGCACCCCATAAACACAGTCCTGCCCCATGCACTTGCCCTGCCTTGCTAATGGGGACCCACTTGCCCTGCTGCAGAGGCCCCACACACTCCACCAATGCAGGCCTGCCCCTTGTGCATGCCTTACCCCAGAGAGGCAGACACACTCACCGTGCTGCAGGGGTCCCACATACCCTGCCTATGTGGGCCCACAAGTTCCCTGAGGGCTTCCTGGTGGGTGGAGCAAGTCCCTAGAGCTGGCTGCCTGCCCTGGCTAAGCTGGATCAAATTGGTGCACTTGTGGGTGAGGCAAACCCTTGTGCTAACAGGCCAGGAGAAAAACTCCAATGGCATCTGCCAGAGTCTGAGTCAGCGTACTTTGACTAGGTCACAAGAATGGCTGCTGCCACTGTCTTTGTCCCTGGGGAGGTGGTTCCAGCCACCACCTGCCTCCCTAAGATGTCCCCCAGAGCCTATCAAGTGAGTCTATTTCACCAAAGAACTGTGTATCTTTCTTTCCGGCAATTTTATGTCACTTTCTGGAACAAGCAAATTTGGGGTGGGCCCTTTAAGAGCAGGCTTTTCTTTCTAGTATGTTCCATAACTTTTCTGGGGATATTCTGTGTTGTCTTTAATAACCAGCAAAGCCAGATGTTGTGACACTCATCTTGGTTGTCCTGAGTCAAAAAACTGCTTATTATGCTAAAGCCCTCCTGCTCGGATCCCCCACTCCCCCAGGGAAAGCTTGTGCCTTAAGATTGCTTGCAGCCGAAGCGCCACAGCTAGAATGTGGCTTTTTCCTCTCCAGAAAGATATTTCTGCCTCTTCCACCTCAGTCAGCACTGTCCCTTGTTATGGGGGTTCTTTTTATCCAGTTTATGGTTCTCTCTCGGGGATAATTGTTCCAAGAGTAGTTGTAAATTTGTTGTGTCCATGGAAGGAGGCGAGTTCTGATTCCTCCTATACCACTATCTTCCCAGCAATCCTGAAAACTATTTCTGGGACATACAACTTCTATCTGCTTCTCTTGGTTTCTAGAGTGATGAGGTTGAACAAGAGAATAAAGATGTGCTATTCCAGAAGACTCAACCTTTGAACAGTTCATGGTTTCCCCGGGACCAAGTCTATTTATTCATTATTCAGTCATTCCTTTGGCCAAATAATATTTTCCTAGCCCCTATTTTGTATCTGACAATGCTAAACCCCGAGAATACAACTGTGAACACAGTGTGACCTGTCTTTTAGCAGTTCTTTCCCCTCTTGAGGATTTTCTTGGAGTGCCTCACTGCATAGAGGCAATCAGATTCTTTCCTACTAAGAAACACTTACTATTTAGGAATGTCACATGCTGGTTTCAGTTGTTGTTCCTCACTCTAAGTGGTTCTCCTTAAGCCATTCTGATATCCCCTCTGAACAGTTTTGCAGCATATTTTCCAGTACAACAACCGTATGCAAGCTGAAACTTTCCCTTTAGTGCCAGTTTCATATAGCATTCTCAACATTTAAAATGGGCTGTCTTCGTATATGAAATTAATGTTACTGGAACTTCTTCCCTGGTATCATTAGCTTTGTTATCAAACCAACTAGCAGACTACAGATCATTCTCACTACACCATTGTATCTAGTTGGATGTTCTGTTTCAGTGACTTTTATTTAGATGACATTCTTATTGTTTTTAGTTGAAATTAAAACAGTTAAGACCACATTTTATATCTACATCTATATTTATATATCTAGATCTATTTCTTCTGATACATCTTTATATCTTGTATCTCTTTTATTATGGCAGTAATACTTATACACCATAGTACAATGAACTGGTCAAACAAGATACTCCATTACTCATCCTTCAATTTACATGTCTCGCCTGCCATTTCTCACCTGTGTATTTATAGCCAAGGCTATAAAGATGGAGGAGGAGCATGAATTAAATAAGAGAAACACTGATAAAAGTATTAAAAAGAAGAAAGTTGTACAAAAATGGAAAAAGAATGAATAGAAACACAAATATATAACTTTAGAATTTAGGTGTACCCACATTGAAATAAAAGTAGGAGTCTGATAGCAAAGTCAAATATAAATGACCTTAGAATAAGTGACTATTTAGCATTATTCATCCACAGCTATTTCCCAAAGAATAGGGGTATTTGAGAATTTCTTAGTTTGAAAATAACCCACAGATATTAAGTACTTGCTATATGCCAGACACTATTTTAAATTGTATATATGTATTTAATGTATATATGAACTCATATGATCATTGTAACAATCCAGTGAGAAGGGTATTATGATTTTTGTATTATTTCATCTCTGTCTTTCAAATAAGGTTACAAGCATCTCAGAGCCTAGATAAGTTGTCCAAGCTCACAAAGCTCTGAAGAATAAAGCTAGATTTCCAACCCAGGTGGCTTGGCTCCAAAACGATACTGTCTCAGAGTAGAAATCATCAGAAAGTTTTCAAACAACCTTTGCAAATACCGTCAATGAAACTCTGAGCATAATATACCAACGAACTTGGTTTCCTTTTAGTTACAGATTGATGGTGCATCATCAACTCAATGTCAGCTAAAATCTGTTTCTTTGGGAACACGTACAAATGATTTAATCAAAAGATTACACGATAAATCCTAAATCTGTGGGATTGAGAGAACACAAATAATAGAGGATGCTTTAGGATGTTTTCTTGAAAGGTCAGAGTGAACAGAAAGAAGAGAATAACTCCTACAACACAACTACAATTGTTAACAATTACCTGTATATTCTTTTGTGCTCAAGTCATCACAGAATTTTCTACATGTAACGAGAACTAAATTTGATTGTGTAGGATTAATGCCAGGTGATCTTTTAAACCTGCCTGTGAACTCTCATTTGAAGACTATGGAAAATCCCAAGAGCTAGCCAGACTTAATTGTGGTCTTCATTCAGGAAATATTTTCAATTAAATTAGTATTTAATATTCAGCTAAAAACTTTTGCTACCCTTCCTCCCCCCTTTTTTTTAGCAGTAAGAGAAAAATCTTTGCAATGCTTTGGAGCTGAATATGTAAAAAATATTTTAAGGGGCCGGCCTGGTGGCATAGTGGTTAAGTTTGTGCATTCCACTTTGGTGGCCCAGGTTTTGTGGGCTTGGATCCCGGGCCATCAAGCCACACTGTGGTGGCATCCCACATAGAGAAAATAGAGGAAGATTGGCACAGATGTTAGCTCAGAGCCAATCTTCCTCACCAAAAAAGAAAGGAAAAAATGTATTTTGATCTGAATGATATGTGCATAACCTGTGATTTCCATCTTGTCCCTCTAATCTTGGAGGTTTTGTCCACTATGGTGTATCAACACTGTGTTGCTTACCAACATTGAAGCTGCCTGTTTAAGTACTCAGTTGTGAGTATCTGACGAAAAGCCTTAAATAACTAGATAAACAGTACAGCTGCCAATCTAAAGTAATCCTACATTTAGGGGGTGAGTGGCCCAGGAAATTTGCTCTTTGTCATTTTGACTTGGGTTTGAAAATGGACCTGGGCTGCCTTCCAGCTCAAAGAGCCATTCACTTCCAAACACTCCTAAATTGTCCCAAGGAACTCATTTTGGCAGTGGATTATTTGTGTTTGGCTGGGCATCCTAATAGCAAAAGCTGTCTGTTCTGGCAAGCAAGGGCTGTGGCAGGATTTAGAATTTACCATCCCCAGTGTTTTTTCTTGATGAAGTTATTTTTCGGAAAACCAATCCCCCACGCCTGTTTAAAAAGTGACACTGCACGAGAATTGTGCAGGTGGTTCTCTTGAGCTCTTAAATAGCTTCCCATGGCAAGGTGGCCTGTTTTAGGTGTTAGAGGCAAATTTTAAACAAATGAAAACCAGCACCAGATTTTTGACCAAACCAAAACTGTCTTAACGGAATATTCACCTCTTCCTGTATCAGAGGTAAGAGTTATTGGTTGACTAGGGCCAAGTAAGAAAGTAGGGTTTTCAATTAGAAAATAAGATTGATAAAGAATTTCTGAAAGATTTTCTTTTAAGGGATGTGGAGTGTGGGTACTTGAAGAGTCAATCCTTGGTTATCTCTCAACGGTAAATGCCTGTTGTCTGACTCTCCCACTAGCCTGTGAGCGCTCCTGGGAAGATACGACTAAGTTTCGGTTACCATTAGTCAGAAGCCAGCTACCATAGTACTGACACACTGTAGATGCTCAGATGTCAGTGGAATGCACAGATGAAAGTATAGCACAGAATTAAGTGATGCTTCCTGCATTATAGTGGAGGAGTTCAAAATTAAGTACATGAGAAGATCCACAGAAATGAAGGGAAAAAATATTAGAATTTCTATTTCTATTTATCTCATTTGTATTTCTACTTAACATTTCATTATACTACCACAGTATTACACATGTGAGTTAGCACAAATAACCAGACATATATTGACAGTGATTGCTCAAAATAGTTTTACTGATGGAGGATATGATCAAAATCCTTTGAGTCCTGCTTCGCTACATTTATTGCACCATAATTAGTCTCCCATAGGTGTCAATGAGATTTATTTAATTTGATTTTTGAAAGAACATGGTGCATAGAGTTTTACTTTTGAAGGAAAGGTGGAGGAAGATACTAGCGCTCAGTGCCAGATGTTTCATCATGTTTAATCTTCACAACCCTGTGAGACAAACGTCTTCATTTTATAGATGATGAAATAGAATGAGATAGGAAGTGCTTCCTGTAGAAAGCTCCTGTTTTCTGGAACAATTTATAAAGACTTGGTATCATTTCTTCCTTGTTTGGTAGAATTCACCAGTGAAATCGTCTGGGCCTGTTTTGGAAGGTTATTTATTATTAATTCAATTTTTGAACTAGATATAGGCCTATTCAGATTATCCGTTTCTCCCTGTATGAGTTTTGATAGATTGTGTCTTTCAAGGAATTGGTCCATTTCACCTAAGTTATCAAATTTGTGAGCGTAGAGTTGTTCATACTATTCCTTTATTGTCCTTTTAATGTCCACAGGATCAGTAGTGACGGTCCATCTTTCCTTTCTGATATTAATAATTTGTGTCTTCTCTCTTTTTTCTTAGTCTGGCTTGGTGTTTATAAATTTTATTGATCTTTTCAAAGAACCAGCTTTTGGTTTTGTTGATTTTCTCTACTGATTTCCTGCTTTCAATTTAATGGAATTGTGCTCTGATTTTATTTTCTTCTGCTTTCTTTGGATTTAAGCTGTTCTTTTTCTGGTTTCCTTAAGTGGAAGCTTAGCTTAGTGATTTTAGATCTTTCTTCTTTTCTACTATATGTGGTCAATGCTATAAATTTCCCTCTAGGCACTGCATTTGCTGCATCCTACAAACTTTGTTAAGATGTATTTTAACTTTCATTTAGTTTGAAATATTTTTTTATTTTTCTTGTAGTTTCTTCTTTGACCCATGGTTGTTTATAAGTGTTTTGTGTAATTTCCAAATATTCTGGGATTTTTCAGTTATCTTTCTGTTACTGATTTCTAGTTTGATTTCATTGTGGTCTAAGACCATACTTTGTATGATGTCTGTTCTTTTGAATATGTTAAGGTATATTTTATGGCCTAGAATGTGGTCTGTCTTGGAAAATGTTCCAAGTGAACTTGAGAAGAATGTGTCAGCTATTGTTGGATGAAGTAGTCTATAAATGTCAATTATATCTAGTTGATTGATAGCGCTGTTCAGCTCAATTGTATTCTTACTGATTGCCTGCCTGCTGGATTTGTCAGTTGTTTATAAAGGGGTATTGAAGTCTCCAATTATCATAGTAAGTCTGTCTGTTTCTCCATGCAGTTCTGTTTCTTTTTGTTCCGTGTATTTTGATACTCTGTTACTCGGCACATACACATTAGGGATTGTCATATCTTCTTTGAGAATTGACCCCTTTATCATGTAATTCCCATCTTGATCCCTGATAATTTTTTTACTCTGGAATCTGTTTTGTCTGAAATTAATATAGCTACTCTAGCTTTTCTTGATTAATGTTAGCATGGTATATCTTTCTCCATCCCTTTACTTTTTAATCTGTTTGTGCTTTAGTATTTAAACTGGGTTTCATGTAGCCAGCATATAGTTGGCTTTTGCTTTTTTATCTACAGTCTCTGCCTTTTGTTGTTATATTTAGACCATTCACCTTTAAGTGATTATTAATGTAATTGGATTAATATCCACCATATTTGTAACTGTTTTCCGTTCATTGCCCTGTTCTTTGTTGGCTTTTTATTTTTTGTTTTTGTTTTTGCCTTCCACTCTTTCAGGCTTCTCTAGTTTAAATTCAGTGTTTTATATGATTACACTTCTCTCCTCTCTTAGCATATCAATTATACTTCATTTAAAAAACATTTTTAGTGGTTGCTCTAGATTTTGGAAAATACATTTGTGACTAACCCAAGTCCACTTTCAAATAATGTTATACTGCTTCATGAGTAGTTCAAGCGCTTCCTTTTTTTTTTTTTTTTTGAGGAAGATTAGCCCTGAGCTAACATCTGCTGCCAATTCTCCTCTTTTTGCTGAGGAAGACTGGCCCTGAGTTAACATCTGTGCCCATCTTCCTTTATTTTGTATGTGAGATGCCTACCACAGCATGCCTGGCTTGCCAAGTGGTGCCATGTCCACACCCAGGATCCAAAGCAGCGAACCCTGGGCCGCCAAAGCAGAATGTGCAAACTTAACTGCTGTGCCACTAGGCCAGCCCCTCAAGTACTTTCTAACAGATTATTCCCAATTCCTCCCTTTTATCCCTTATAACATTGCTGTCATTCACTTACCTTATCCATAAGCTACAATCACTGATTATGTTGTCATTATTATTATTTTGAACAACATATTCAGATAACAGATATGTTACCTGTAAGGTTGATTAAGAAAACTAAAAATAAAAGGTTTATTTTACCTTCATTTATTTCTTCTCTAATGCTCCTCATTTCATGTAGAGCTAAGTTTCTGACCTATTGTCATTTTCCTTTTCTCTGAAAACTTCTTTCTAACATTTCTTGAAAGGTAGGTCTGCTGGTGACAAATTTCCTTAATATTTGTTTGTCTGCAAGTCTTTACTTCTGCTTTACTCTTTTTTTTTTTCTTGAGGAAGATTAGCTCTGAGCTAACATCCACCACCAATCCTCTTTTTGCTGAGGAAGGTTGGCCTTCAGCTAACATTCATGCCCATCTCCCTCTACTTTACATGTGGGATGCCTGCCACAGCATGGCTTGATAAGTGGTGCGTAGGTCTGTGCCCAGGATCTGAACTGGTGAACCCCGGGCCACTGAAGTGGAGTGTGCAAACTTAACTGCTATGCTGCTGGGCCATCCCCTCCCCTTAGTGTTCTTAACTGTCAAGCTAGGCCACACTGAGCCACCAGGAATTTGTCAATTAGTTGAAGGTGTTTCTGTGGTATTGGCTTCAGCAGTACACTTCTCTTCCTGAGCTTATGCTCCTGGTAAATTGTGATTCTCTGTATCTGCTTATTTATCTTATCCATTTTCAGGGCAGCAATTTGCCCTCTGACTGTAATTCTCTGATCAATCTAAGAAGAGTTGTTGATGTGAAATTTGCTTAGCTTTTTTCCTGTTGTGGGGTTAGGAGTGATGAGTTCCAAACTCTACATATCAGACCAGAAACCAGAGTCCAGATGAGTAACTGCTGCTTCTACAAAGGTGTTGAGAATATGGAAGTGGTTTAGAAGACAGATGCAAAAAAGATTTTGGAAGTTTGGAAAGCAAAGCCTTTAAAGGAAAAGCACTCTGTGTCTAGGGAAGAGAGGCTGATAGTCAATTGCTTAGGTCTCTAAGTGTATGAAGAGCAGCCTCCCCCCCCAACATTTACAGAACGTTAAGCAAGAGCAATGGAGGCCACATATCAAGTCTGATTTAAAAGCTATAAGTCAAGCTAACTGTTAAATAAAATATGTTGTGTCATCTTACCTTAATAAAAATACCTTTATAACAACAACATCAAAAACTACATGTAAAATAAAGATCTAAAGTTGACAAACTATAGACAACAGATTGGGGCCAGCCCAGTGGCGTAGGGGTTAAAGTCATGCATTCTGCTTCAGCAGCCCACAGTTCATGGGTTCGGATCCCAGGTGTGGACCCGCACACCCCTCATCAAAGCCACGCTTTGGCAGCATCCCACATACAAAGTAGAAGAAGATCTGCACAGACGTTAGCTCAGGGACAATCTTCCTCAAGCAAAACCAAGGAAGATCGGCAATAGATGTTAGCTCAGAGCCAATCTTCCTCATCAAAAAATATATATATATATACAGACAACAGACTGTAATAATTGTTTCCATGACAGGGTTATCTCTTGATAGGTCTATAATGTTTGGATAAGTGATAAAATAAAGACATACATAAGTTATGCATAATTATGTATCCCATATAATTCATTTTCCTTACATTTATTTCAGCATAATCATTAATTATATTTTTTAGAATCAAGATTTTCGTTTAATTTGTGTTACATTATCAATAATAGTATAAACTGGATTTAAATAGAAAATATAAATCTATTTAAACTATATACAATTTGAATATACTTTTATCAAAAATATGTTAAACATAAAAAACAAAAATTTAAACTTATTTACATGTTTTAAAAATGAGTTATTGGGAGATGGCTTGGTGGTGTGGTAGTTAAGATTGCATGTTCCACTTCGGTGGCCCAGAGTTCACAGGTTTGGATCCTGAGCATGGACCTAGCACTGCTCATCAAGCCATGCTGTGGTGGCATCCCACATAAAATAGAGCAAGATGGGCATAGATGTTAGCTCAGGGCCAATCTTCCTCACAAAAAAAAAGAGTTATTTTGAATAGTCAAAATTATCTATTATATTAAAATGAGGAATAAATATAATTAGTCAATATCAAAAGTTTAAACTAAGATCACTAAAATAAAATTAACCTTTTCATTTACTTTTTTGAAACTTAAATTGTTGTATATGTTTATAAAACTAAAACTATTGACAGATCTAGGTTTCAGTGTTCATCAAATGCCAACATAAAAAAATCACTACCATGTGTCACACATAGGCCTAAACTTCATACATTCAAATTTAAGAGTAATGTGAATTATTTACTATTGCAAAATGCTCCTGCAATGTCACATATCTCACATGCAACTCTTGCAAATACTCTCTCGATTCCTGAGTACCTCTAGAATCACAATTTGGAATAAAAAGAGAGAAAGAATCTGAATGTTCAGCACCACAGGGAGATAATTCCTCATTATATAAAGTTCTATTGCATTCATGCTATCCAAGAGGAAGGGTTTTGTTCAAATTAATTAATTTGTCTTTTATCTAAGCACTTTTGTCACCCAAACTTTCTTTGTACTGGAAAGCAGTGTCTGTTACAACCTACCGTCCTTCATGTCACTTGGTCATTTTTGTTTCACAAACACAGAGCAACAGATCTGGAGCTTTTCCCTGGGACCTGAGGAGCGTTAGTCACAAAAGCAAATATTGAGGGTTAGGGACTCTGTTGTGTCAGAGAGGAGAGCCAGGTCTCTAGTGACAGAGGTACCTGCATGTTCCTTAACACATTTATTTTTTGTGTGTTCATAATGTATGAACTCTCTAGAGAGGTGGATCCAAGGCAGAGGTCTTTCTTTCCAACGTTTTCTTAAGAAAAAAAATCCGAAATCATGTCCATTAAAGAGAGACCTCCTTTATGAGAAGAAACATATACCTTTATATATCTGACCATTTATTTACAGTATTCACTGTTGATTTAGTACTTTACCTCTTTCATGACCTTGCCTGTTTAACATGGATGAAAAGCATTCATTTCTATCATCAGTCAAATGCTACTTCTCTGGTTACCCAACAAAAAATGATGTTTCCCCTCTTGCCTCTGAACTCCTTTAGCATTCATTTGAATCAATTCTGTGGTACTTACCACAGTTGGCCCTCTATTAGAGTTATTTAGGCCTCTCCCCTTTTCCTTTTCATTCATTCAGTCAACAAATACTTATTTTCCACGAAACAAAGTACCTACCCCTATGAAGCTTATAGTCTCGTGGGGGACACAAAATAAATAAATATATAATACCAAAGACTGGTAATTAGCGAAGAATATAGAGCCAGTTCAGGTGACAGAAAGTTTCAGGGGTGCTCTGTTATATCCAGCAGTCAGGGAGGGCATCTTTGAACAGAGATGTGATGAAGGGAGAGAATGAACTGTGGGAATAACTGCAGGTAAAGCTTTCTATGTGGAGGCATCTGTAAGTACAAAGACTCTGAGAAGAAATGTGTTCAGTAACAGAAGTGTTGCAAGAGATGATTAAGTGAGGGGAAGTGTCAAAGAAAATAAATCACGTCAGAAAAGGACCCAGAAGCATGATCATTCGGGGCCTTACACAGGTCAAGGTGAAAAATTTAGATTGTGAGCCTCTTGAAGACAGGTGGCTATGTGTGATCGTTGCGTTGCTCAGAGCGTCGTGAGGGGGCCATCCACAGCTATTCAAAACTGTGTGTTTAAGAAAGCTTCAATGTCTCTGCCATTCAAATGATAAAACTTACCTGCTAATTTTGTTTCATTTGAGGGTATCATGGGAAATTTGAAGTGTTGTTAAATGACACCTGTCTAGCAATTTAATATAATATAGATTACAATAAAATAATAATAATAATAATTATTATTATAATACAAGGGCAGTAAGATCTCTGTAGAAATTTTTGATCTTTTTCCTCCTAGGATTTCCAAACTGTATTACCATCATTTGATCTCTTCTCAAAGTATGGAAAATTATATTCAAAAGCTGGACAAATTGTATAAAGGTATGTATTTTTGCTAAAAATTACTTTGAAAAGTATATTAAATAACATGACAAAATCAAATGAAACTGACTTACCTTATCAAGCATTTTTAAAACTATGCTATAATAATATTTGTATATAATAAAACTGCATGTATTTTTTTCATTCTAGTCTAATGATTTTCAACATCCAAAAACCATGGATTTTATTTTTTAAATCTCTTCTCCAAAACAGACTCAAAATACTTTAAGAAATAGAACTGAGAAAAATCTGAAGTATCCTTTCTCTTTAAATTAGTTAATATAAGGAACAGTTTTACACAATACAATTAAAAAATATTGATAGTGTCCAAAAGCTAAAATATTTTTCAGAACTGTGTTGATACAGTCCAGTTTAAAATGCTATATTCAATATATGTGTTATTTGAAGTACAAGTTGTCTTTAGGGGATTCCAAATAAATAGCTTCTAGGGTCTCTGATTATTAAAGTTTCCAGCCTAGAGAAGAAGAGAGATACCCACATAAAATTCAAGATTACAAAATAAGCTCACAATCAATGCTGTATTTAATTGCTAAGGTGTTTTAGAATAGAGAAGTGATTACAGTTAAAGTAAGGCTAATAGGAGGTATTCTGGCATTTTCAGCCAAATTTAAAGGAAGTATTGGATGAAGACAGTAATGATCACTTCAGCTGAAGGAAAGGAGGCAGGAATGAGAAATCATGCTAGACAGAATTCCCCAGGTATCCTTGCACACCAAGACTCCAGGGGAAGCACTGGCCCATTGGAGGGAGCACAAGTAGATTCAAGCAACTTAGGTTCCTTAGATTTACTGTTAGTGTCTCCCCTCCCCAACATATAACTTCAGCTTAGAAGTCAGCATGTTAAATGCAGAGAGCAATGTCTCTCTACTCCAAAGGAATCCACGAGTGGAAATATGAAATATTCTGAGCTAACAGAAAACTACAGACACATGACATCAAGTGGTTTCAAAGGTTTATAAGGGATCATTACCCATTGCAGTCTTTATCTATTATGTGTGACTTGCGGTATGAAGAAGTCTAAAGAAAATTTGTCATATTTGTGAGTGACTTCAGATTTTAATTCAAAGATAGATCCTGTTTATAATGGGGAAAGATTGAAAGCAACTTGAATACTCAATATATGCAGAGTTAAATAAATGATAAGATACATAAAATGCAACACCATGAAGACGTTAAAAATGTTACCGTAGATCTGCACCCATTAATTTGAAACAAATCCCTCAATATATTTTTAAGAAAAGAAGGCTGGATTCAAAGGAAGCTGTGTAGTCTGATTCCATTAAAAAATATGTATGTGTGTGTGTGTATACACACACACACATATATATATATAATGTGTATTTATGTATAAAAAATGCATGCACTTATCTGTATGTTACATGTGTATACATTTGTATAAGGCAAAAATGTTAATGGTGGTTGTCTCCGGATTGTGAGATTATGGGTAGCTTTTTAGGGGGTAGTTCTTTGTATTTTTACTTTTTGAAATTTTTATCTAATCAGACATAAGCAAAATTTTAAAACTGAAGACTGCAATAGATACTACTTGCTCTTCTCTACCAATTACAAAAACATCTTCACTTTATTCTATTCAATCAGAAAAATTTAGAGACAATTATCTTTTTTTTGAAGATAAAATAATTGCTTGCTAAATTATGTGTAAGAAAGACAAGGATGAGTAACAAAGGTTTCACATTACTTCAAAAAGAGTGCACAATGCACAGAGACAAATATGTGTCAGAAATTTTCAAAAAATGTTTGCCAACTCTTCTCTTGGATTTTTAACTATTTTGTGAATTAAAAATATAATCAAAGTGTCATCTCCTCCTCTTAGAAAGGAAATTAATGTCTCGTGTTTAATTTTAGTAAGTGAAGGGTAGCTGCCTTTGCTAAGGCTCTTCTATTAGGATTTAATTTCGCCGAATTCAACAAAGTGCTTCTGCTCTTAGTAAAGAAGGCCAAGACGGGGACACTTGCACCAACGTGTTGAATAAAGATGCTGTAGTAATTTTGAGAGCTATCTATTTGATTGCTTCAGCTTCACGGTAGTTCATCACTTCACTATAATTCACCCGCCATTGCCTCTTACCCCATACTCCATTTTCCCATCAGTCCGATTAGAAATAGTGATGCCTTTATCAGATTAATCTTTCTTTCCTTTCGCATGTCTGAATTTAGGATAAACAGAGGCTATCCCTACCTATTTTGATTAATACACTAAGATTTCAGCCACTGAAATTGTTCAGAGTGAATTAGATTATAAGCACACATATTTTCAAATCTACTCTCCGGCTAGAATGATGGGACTCCTTTTAATTTCTCCAATATTTTTTTTATAACTGTTCACGTTTGTAGCCTTTGATAGTTTCCCAAAGGCAGCTTCGTCTAAATCAGAATATGTATACCATATCCTGTCTGATTGCTTTGCCATCTTTTTAGCTTCCTTCATCTTTCCAAACAGAATTTCTTTAAAGATTAGAGTGGAGAAAAATTATCAAGATAAAGCACAACATTACAAGATAAGATTTCTTATCTTAGAAGGTAAGATTTCTGAGATAAAATTAGAAATCATTGGTTAGTCCTGCATTGATGTGAGTTTTCTTGCATTATGTGTTTCTCAATTTTCTCAAATTCTGTCTTGCAATGGACTTTGGTCCAGGCTGTCTTTGTCCTAAAAAAGTGGTTCCATTTTGAGGCCAGATGAGATACATTTTAATTAAATTATTTGTTATGCATGAAAAAAAGTGTCTTTTTTTCCCCTTTTTCATAGAAGTTGGCATATGAATGACTCAAATCCTTGAGTAAAAAAGTAAAATGAAAAATAAGTTTGATTAGCTCCTGACTGGGAAAGGAGTGAAATTTCATTGTCTTTTTCCAGGGGAAATAAGGTCTTAGCAGCTGTGTAAGGAAAAAGAAGTTATCTGAAGGAGGGTAATAATTAGGCATACAAGCTAAATATGTGCCTGTTGGGGTTATATTTTTAACTCAACAGGAAAAATTATTAAACCTTGTCATTCAGTTTGGCACTATGTGAATCCATAACCGTTTTCACTTTAGTCATAGTGAATTGGCAAAAAACAAAATAAAACAAAACAAAAATCAAGATATCTTTAGTATTTTTCTCTTGGGTAAATTGTCCTTTAAATAAAGATGATATAACAGATGTTCCACTGTGTGTCTCTATCACTGAGGTACATTGGCTGAACACTATCTAGTGACACACACAATCAGTGTTGCTTTTCAGGATCTGCCCTGGTGTAGACAGAGAACAGAGAATAGGGTAATGCCAGCAGGGCTAGAAATGAGTCAAATCAGGGGTATAGCCTTCCAGACTTTTAACTGAGCTAAGTCTAAGTGAGGAAGATTTAGAGAACTCAAGAACTCTTATATTATCGGGTTCTTTTTTTTTTTTTCATTTTGCTGTTTTTTTTTCTAGAAAATAAAAGAAAAAATGTAAAAATGAGGTTAAGGCATGAAGTGAGCATGGAATAGAAGACTCCACTGCCTGGAATCCTGGATTCTACTTAAGTAAAGTTGACACAAATCTCTTAACCTCTGAAGTGTTTCTCATCTGTCCAAAGAAGAAATTGGAAGCATCTCTGATTCATTCAAAAGCTCTACAGTTCTAAAAGGAAAATACAAGTGAGGATCCTACAGAAAATACACATAAACCATACTTCTTCTTATGATTCAATAAACTATAAAATTTTACAAGTGACTAGTCACGAATTATAGTGTGAAAAAATATATATATAGTGTGTGAATAGTGGGTCTTTTACCTCTGAGAATGTCTATCACAGACACAGCCCCTGGTGACCAAAACTGCCATAAATTATTCCATCGAAGTGACCATATTCTGACCCCATCACCCTTGTCACAAATGGTGAGGCCACCATTAGATACGCAGGTTAAGGGCAGCCAACGTGTAAGTATGAATGATGAATGGCTTGAAATGTGAGTGGTATGAAGTGGTTAAGCATGAAAACTTTGCCCTGAGGGAAACAGTGACTCATGAGACCAATTAGAACCCCATTAGGACGTTGAACTTGGCATATGCAGATATAGACCAGTGGGTGTGGGAGTGGAAACATAGGCACCCTCAAATATAGGGTTGCACCTAGCACGTTGTATTCACTTAGTATTACTAGTATTCACTTAGTAAATGGTTTCTGAATGAAAAGCAAGTGTCTGACTGATTAGATTGTGACATTTTAGAGTATACCTTCTAGCCCTTTGAATCTTTAATAACAATTAGCAATCTATTAGGTATTTTGTAGATGCTGGATGAATATTTGTTGGTTCTGATGTTAGCGCAAACTTGTTAAACAATTGCTGGAATTAGGAAGAGTCTGAACATTGCTTGCTTCAAAGCTACATGACAAATCTTGTGATTCAATCCATAACCTTGCCCTTGTCAATATGATAGCCAAAGCTAGAATTTCTAAAACTGCCTGTTATAATGAGGTATTATTATGCCAGGGGTCATGATTTGTGACGTTTTATGTGAAGAAGATTCATATCTTCAGTGCTACTTTTTAAAAAACAGTTAACGTTCATTCACTGCCCAAATTATGGTGGGAGTTATAGTAAGTATGGGCTTGTAGAAAATTCAAATAAGTGATAAGGGCAAATGCTTTTCTTAATAAGACAACATTTATTGCAAGGAAGAATTTGCTGGCATTTTGGGATAGGGGAATAGAAATAGAGTATAAAAATATGTTATTATTGGGTATTATGCAAAATAATACAAGAAAAGAAAGAATTATTTTATTTCATAAAGTGTCGGAAGTTGAGTAGAAGTAGCTAGATCCAGAAGACAGCAGATTCCTTTGAAACATTATGCAATGAGTCTGTTCCAGATGATAACAGACAATTCAACAATCAAACTTGCTTTACTCTAGAAACAACTAATGAAAAAAAAAAACCTAGGTGACATTTTTGGGGCTGGGGAGTGTCTAACCTGGCCTTTTGTTATAATGATTCTAACTCTACTAAGCCTAGTTTCTTTCTTCCTCGATTATCTTTCTCTTTCTTTTTAATAGGACGTATTACCTTATAGTAATGGAATCAATGATCCTTGTTCTTTTGTAATAATAATCTTAGGAGACTGGAATCTTATTCTAATGCTGCTGCCAGTGCTCACAATATTTGAGGAACTCATTCTTTCAAAATAATTTTCAGCATTATTTTATTTGATATTACATAGCCTCAATACTCCAAAGTTACCCATCTGTGGAGATTCAGAAACAAAAGTAATTGTGAGTGGCATCTGACTTCTCTGCTCAGAAAAGTTAGCCTGTCCCAGTCTGCAAGGTTCACACGTAGTGACCTACCTCTCTCCGACTCTTTCTCTCTCTCCTTTTTTCAGGTTAGATCTGTACATCCAAGAAAAATAATTCGTCCTCTTGATATATTCTTGGGAACTGCTCAGTATCTTATTATTGAGAATGCCAGTTTTATCTTTCTCACTGTGACCCAAGCTCTTGAGTGCTTATGGTGCTTGAGAGCTGATCCATGTAATGTCCTTCACCCCCTCACACACAAGCTCCCACAACTATAGAGGTGTTCAAATGAGTCGAAGATGCTTTTCATTGAGAAGAAAGAAGACTGAGACATGGAATCTTATTAGAGAATATAATTGGGGAAAGCAACTAGTCTGTTTCTTCTGGAAAACTACTTCACTACATCAACTTATATATAATTTCTTTCCTACATTCTCAATATGAGCCACTCAAAAAATTAGTGAGACCTAATGTCTGTAATAACTTCATCACCCATCTTACTCACGAAACTTGATTCTGAATGAAGATTGACAATTAAAAACATCAAGAGCACCACCGTGGTTGTTTAAAGGCATATACTTTAAGAGTATTAAGAATTGGACCCTCCAGTGCTTGTGAAATCAAAACACTCATCAACTTTCTTGTAGTTAGTCAGGTAATGTCTTTCTTCCCCACTTGTCTCTAATTTCTTTAAGGGCAAATACTGTCACTCTTGATAAATACCCTCTATCCAATGTCTAGCAGAACATATGGCACAAAGTAAAATATATGTTTGATAAATGTTAAAGAAATTCCAAAAATGTTTCAAGGAATAGACGCTATAAAATAGTAGATAATTTCTTAAGATAACACCTATAAAGACAGCCTTGCTCACTTGAATGCACACATTATGGCATGTTATTTTTAACTAGTCTCAACCATTTATAGCTATGTTGTATATGATTTTGGGTATAGATTTTTATATACACTAAGTTGGTTGATCCTGAGGTCAAGTTCTGATTGCTGCTTGGGTGAAGTGTTCCTTTTGAGAAATAACCGTTCATATCCATAAATTTTTGAGTAATTATCCTTATTTATTATTATGGTTGTAAACTCCAGATCGTATTCTTATTTGAGGGGAATCGTGACTCTTGTTATTGATTGTATCTCTTTTATACTCTGGTCCCTCACATTTATGACCTACTTCTCACAAATACATGGTGTCCATTTTATGTGCTAATCTTATCTCCAGTGTCATTTTCTTTTCCTCAGTTCCTCCTTTAACTTTTCCCTGATTTTCTCATCCATATTGTTTTCTTTTCTATTGTAAACTGGCTCAAACCTTTTAGGAACAAGGTGGAATATTAATAAAATCGCAAAATTATATGTAGAACTTATCTAAGTTCATAGTGATACTTGAAAAGTGGCAGTATTGCTGGATCAATAGAACTCACTTGGTCCAAGCTCCAGTTTACGTACAGCATAAATTTTTACTGAAAAACAAGTGAGGGAGTGAGTGAATGAACCGCTGGAAAATATCGTTTGGATTGCTCTGTATTCCATGAATTAAATAAAATTCTAGTTAGCTCCTGTCTTTAAGCTTATCTAACTCACTACAACTCACTACATTTTTTGTGTTACCTCTTCAACAGTGAACTTCCTAACTCTTTGTAGTAAATTAACTCTTCTTCCATTTGCCACTGTCGGTAAAAGATTCTAAATGAGAGTAATGGCATTAATTTGGACTGAGAATATGACTGATTATTTGATGTGTCTTAGAAAGAGAACCCAATGCCAAAACACTAATCTATTCTCCCATTTTATTAATTCAAAACTTTTTCTGGGAGGATGGAGTGAAATCCCAACTTGGTCTATGGTTGTGCTTTGCTTGCTCCTTTTAATGCTTGGTGTCCCCATCTGGCTCCCTCACAGGACACAGTAGGGGATTGCTAAGCACTCTTCCATTTCTAAGCACTTCAGCTCTTTAATGAGGGAATCACTTTGCTGCTGGTACTAGCGGATAAAGTCACTTATCAGAACATTGAGTTTAGTTTATAGTTCTCCACTTCATATTCATGATCATGGGATGCAGTGAGCCAGTTCATCACACTGTGGAATCCTGGCCACAAAGTGACATGTCTATCCATTTAAGAATCTTTACATTAAGAAATGACAAAACCGCACATACTGATTAGAATAAGTCATTGGGGGCTGGCCCCGTGGCCGAGTGGTTAAGTTCGTGCGCTCCGATGTAGGCGGCACGTGTTTCGTTGGTTCGTATCCTGGGCGCGGACATGGCACTGCTCATCAAACCACGCTGAGGCAGCATCCCACATGCCACAACTAGAAGGATCCACAACGAAGAATATACAACTATGTACCGGGGGGCTTTGGGGAGAAAAAGAAAAAAAAAAAAAAAAAGAATAAGTCATTGAAGCAAATAGAGAAACATACAGTGTGTGTTTAATGTTAAGTTGAAAAGTTCGTTTGCTGCCTTGTAGGGGGATTGTAAGACCACGCAAATTGCAGGCAAAGCCTGAGTTACTATTAGAAAATCCAATGATTATTTACTGGGTTTGAATTGTTCCATAGTTAACCTATTTTCCAGCTTGAAATTATTCTTGCTATTTAACCTATTTTTCAAGGCATTTATATTTAATTCCAAACTACCTAACAGAAGTTAGTTTTCATACCTCTCTTACTTTGAAAGTAATCCAATTGAATGAAAGAAACATAAAATAGTTAAAAAATAAAAAAGTAGTCCTTCATTCATGCTTACTGTTGTAAACTATTGTGTCATTGACCAGGAGAAGGGAACACACACAAGATCACTTTGTGATTTTTAGAACCTGGATAGTTCACTCATTCTCTGCTCAGCAAGGGTTGAATACAGAATCTTTCATTTTTGAGCATTACTGTATTAAAAGTAACGTGAGCAGAGAAATTTTTTAGTAAATAAAAGATGAAATTACTACCCTCAAAGAATTAAGTCCAATTGACAAGAATAATCTGAAGAGTAATTAAAAGTGAAAAAAGGTTATTTAATATAAGGGTTTTTTGTAAGTTTGCTGCATTCCTAAAAGGTAAGCAAATAGTGTAAAAGTGGGAGGGAAATAGTTAAGGAAAATTTCCTGGAGGAGACAAATGTTATGATCCTAGTAGTAGGAAGGATCTTGAATTGACTGAATTGAAAATATGAGTGAGAGGGGCTTATCAGGCAAAGAAAATTATATAAACAAAAGCACAGAAACAGAAATGATCAAGATATACACAGAATGAAATTTTAAAAAATCTTAATTGGACAGGTAGTAAATAATTGATTAAAATAGTTTGATTTGAAGTGAACTTAAAGGAGTTAACAAATATTCAATTGATACATAAGTAAACCAGCTCTAGCAAACTCTCAGTTTTTCATCCACTCATTCACTTAATAGCCTCAAAATACCCAAGTATTTTGAAATATTTACAACACTGAAAAGATTTCCATTTTTATTTTTATCATTGTTGCAATGTTACTGAAACCAAAGTGGGTTCACCTCCTGGCAAGTTAAATCACACCCTCCACCAAAAGTAGTTGTCACACAAAGTAAGGTATATTTTAGCATATCGTAGACCACGAGGAATCATTTCCAAATTCACGGCATCTCTGAACAAAGGGAAGCAGGCACATTTATTCAGATGGGGAATGAATATTCAAAGGAGAGAGGTGAGTAATCACTTGCTCAGGCTCAGCTGGAAAACACACTTCCACATACACTGCAGGTGACGGTAATAAGGCCTAAGCTCCTCCTGGAGAGACCTTAGCATTAGAAATAAGGCAAAGGTCATAGGCGTAGCTCTCGTGGTGAGGCTTGGTCTGGTCCAGGGTGATCGGTGATTGCATCTCCTTAATACGACAAAAGGAAAAATACAATAAGGAAAAACGGTTAAATGCTTCCAAACCCACCCTTGAGTTCCTTGGGGCAACTAGTCAATGACAGAGACACAAACATAATATATCCAAAGAGAAAAAATACTTTGATGGATAACATTTTTGATGCAAAATATGACTCTCTTATCATATGGTTAGATCACACTTCTCCTACAGGGTATTAGGTAAAAAAACCAAAGAGTAATGAGGCCTAGGAGAGGATTTCGATCTCCAGGACATATTCTAATTCATGCTAATAGCTCAAATGTTTAGAAGATGCCAAAAGCCTACTTTAGAGAGAGGAGAAGAAAATCAGTGAGAATTTGTTTGCTTCTGGGCAGTTCAGAGAGACCTTGGCAGGAGCATGAGGAGAGAACAATGTAAGTGATGCTTGAAGGTCCAAATAGATAACAATAATGAGCGTGGGCATTTTTTCCTCTTCTGCTTCCTACTATGAAGTAGATTTTATTGGAGAAATCCTGCCAAAAAACAACTCTAAAAACTAGATAAAATACAAGACCACCTGTTTGAATATAACAGAGAACTAACAATGCAGCCACATCTTGAGGGGTCAAGACACTAGAAAGAAGAAAGAAACACCTAACAGGCTCCGCTGCCCTTTCACTTGAGGCATTTCTTTTTTTTTAATGCTGCGGGACTAAGAAGCCCAGACTGCAAGCAGAAAGTGGCAGCTAAGAGACTTGAGAGGCAGAATTGACCTTCTGTAGTCTTATGGAGCTAGGAAGATATAAATTGGACTTCAGGGCTATGTAGTGACAAATAAAAATGGCAAGCAATAGGATATATTGGAGAATATGAGGAAGCCATTTGGTATAAACCTAATTCGACCTGACCTTGTCTTTCCAAAAGGGCCTGACCATGGCTGTTGAGCATGCATTGTATATCTGCTTTAGATATTCCCTATGGCAAGAACAAAGGCCCTTGAGATAAAGGTGCAACTACCCTCCCCCTCCCAACTTTGGCATCTCCTTAAGGATTAAGCGTCTTTCCTTAGACTAGAAACTGATTGCTGCACTCACCTGTGACCACCCAGCTCAAGACAATAGACTTGCCTCCTGCTACACCCTCTGGGATAGCAGACCCACTACCTGCTGTGTCCATCAAGCGCTGTGCTGACCGGGCAATCTTGTGACTATTGTGGGAGGGACATTTCAATCATAGTGAAATGTCCTGTATGGGGGTATATAACCACTCTGTATACCTCAGTTCTTTGGTGCCCTTTCTTCCTTTGGGAAGAAAGTCCCCAGACCATGGTCCTCAGATTTCAGCTCATAATAAACTCACCCAAATTTTCATTTATAGATTGGTTATGGATTATTTTCGTTGACAGTAGGAAGCTAGGACATAAGAAGGCTGGCCCGGTGATGCAGCAGTGATGTGTGCACGTTCTGCTTTGGTGGCCTGGGGTTCGCACGTTTGAATCCTGGGTGCGGACATGGCACCACTTGGCAAGCCACGCTGTGGTAGGCATCCTACCTATAAAGTAGAGGAAGATGGGCATGCATGTAACTCAGGGTCAGTCTTCCTCAGCAAAAAGAGGAGGATTGGTAGCAGATGTTAGCTCAGGGCTAATCTTCCTCAAAAAAGAAAAAAAAAGATCTAAGAGAGATGAAAGTGAAAAAGAAATGAGCCCAACATTCAGAACTTTTTCTCCTTGAGGCATTTTGTGATTTGTAAGAAGCAATCCAGAAGCTGAGACACTAAGCAGAGCTTAGTTATATGAGAAAGCAACTGAGTTGAGGATCTTCGAAGGATGAGGAGCTTTGGTAAACATATTTCATTTTCAGGTGGAACTCTGAAGTACTATCCTAGTACAAGAGTGAGCAAGAAATAGATCATCCTCTACATTAGCTTGCTCAGGTGGCCATGACAGAACACCACAGACTGGGTGGCTTCAACAACAGAAATTTATCTCCTTGCGCTTCTGGAGGCTGGAAGTCCAAGATCAAAGTGCCAGCAGGGTTGGTTTCTGGTGAGGGCTCTCTTCCTGGCTTGCAGATGACTTCTTTCTTGCTATGTTCTTACATGGCCTTTCCTCTTTGCAGGCAATGCACACTCCTAGGGTCATTCTCTTCTTATAAGGACACTAGTCCTATTGGATTAAGGCCAAACCCTTGTGACTTCATTTAACTTTAACTACCTCCTGTCCCTAAATACTGTCACATTGAGGGTTGGGGCTTCAACGTACGAATGGGGGCAGGGGCACAATTTAGTTCATAACACCATCACAGAGATGGAAACCTATCTTCAAATCAGCTTAATCCCACAATAGATTAAGGTGATCTGCACTCCCCTTAATTGTATTCCAGAAGTCAAAGAAAATCTTCTTTGGAAGAGCATCATCTTGAGCCACTACATGCTTCATAAATCGACAATGAAACATTGACTAAAAAATATGAGTAAAAACACCCAACAGAACAATTCCAATAGATAACCCAGGTCTTGAAGTGATCAGACAAGATCTTTAGTATAATAATGATCCCATGTTCAAGAAAAGAAATAAGACAGTGGTAAAACTCACTAGAGAACTAGAATTTGTATAAAAAATAAAAGAAAATTTCTACAACTGAAAAACAATGTAACTAAATTAAGAACTGGATGGATGAGTTTAAAGATTAGACAGTTTAAGAGAAGAATTTATAAAATTGAAGATATATCTTTGAAAATATCCAGATTTAAGCATGATGAAAACAAAAAGGATAGAAAATACAGAAAACCACAGAAGATACATATTGGTGGAAACGTATAATATATAGGTAATCAAAGTCCCAGAAAACAATGAGTCAGAGAATGCAGCAGAAACAATATTCCAAGAAATAATGATTGAGAAATTTTCAAACCAGAAGAAAGACATCAAACTACAGATTCCAGAAGTGCCGTAAAAAAAGATACCTAGGAATATTAAAGTCAAGCTAATGAAAAGCACCCAAAGTCAAAGAGAAAAATCTTGAAAGCAGAGGGCAAAAAGACATATTGCCTTAAAAAGAGCAGCAGTAGGACTAACTCTTGACTTTTCAAGAGAAACAATAGAAGCCAGAAGACAATGAAATATTTTTAAGTTGTAGAAAGAAAATTGTCAACTTACGCTTATCTATTCTTCAATGAAAATATCTTTTAAAATAAAGGAAGAAATGAAGATTTTTTTCAGACAAGTAAAAACTAAGAGAACGTGATCACTAGCAGATTTGCACTAAAAATGTACAGTTCTTCAGGCAGAAAGAAAATAATTCCAGACTGAAGCCAAACATACAGGATGAAATGAAGGGTGTTAGAAAGGGTATGAATGTTAACTGTATATAATAATACAATATCTTTTATTATTTAAATTATATGTAGAATTAAAATACATGACAGTATTAACACAAAAGGTGTGGGTAGGTGGAAGAACTTAAGAAGTTTTAAGACCCTAGCATTGTTGCAAAAGCGATAAAAATATTAATCTTGAGTCAAGGCTGTATATTACAATGTGTAGAGGTAACCACTAAAAGAATAGCAAAAGAATGTGTAACAGGATGATAAAGAAGGGAAATGGAATAATTAAAATTTCCTTGAGAGAAAACGAGTACTGAACGTGTAGGACAAATAGAAAACTGTCTTATTTCTAGGATTCCCTAGAAATGACTTTGAAACAGAGAATTGAGTGCACAGGGTTTCTGGGGAGTACTCTTGGAACCTATACCGCTAAGGAAATCAGGAAATCAGAAATAGAAGGAGAAGTTGACCAAAAGTACAGTTGCAACTGAGGCTTCAGCTGGTCCTATAGGAAGTTCAGAAATTGGAATTCCCTTCGAAGTTGTCCCAAATTGAGATATAGGATCAGACCTTTTTATCCACTCATTGGCTGTGGAGCATCCCCTGGAAAGGATAATAACCTTGAGTGAGACACTTCCCTTAAACCAAGAGCAATTCCTAGTGAGAGGCACAGCTATTCACTTTCAGCAGCTTGTAGTTCCCAGAGCTGGAGATGAGTGCAATAGCCCTGAAAAGGGAATCTTGACAGATAACCATGTGTCCACTATAAAGCCAAGCATGTTTGTAGATTTAGCTTTAAATATGTCACTAATTACATAAACTATACACAGACTGAATATTCTAATAGTCAAAGATTATCTGATTTGACAAAAAACACACACACAAAATTATAATCCCTAAGGAGACCAGGAGATGGAGAGTTTGAAGGTAAAAGGATAGAAAAGTATATACCATACAAAAACTAATATCAAGCAGAATAGACTTGAAAGACATGAAGCACTACTAGACACAAATATCTATTTACTGTTTAAAGGATGAATCCACCAGGAAGATACAACAATACTGAAACTGTATGCTAGTAATAATATAACATTGAATTATACGAAGCAAAAGTTAACAAAACTACAAAGAAAGTATACAAACCCCACAATCATAGTGGGAAATCTTAAATGTAGCCATGTCAGTGACTGATAGCATGCATATACAATAAATCGTAAGCATATTGAAGATTTGCGTAACCTGATGAAAACATTTTCTTCATTGAAATACATAGAACAGCTGTAGATACATATTATTTTTAGGATCACACGGAACAAAATTGAATGTAGGCTGAACCATAAAGTTAATCTCAACGAACTTAGAGTGTCATCTCAGACCACAGTGGAAGGAAGCTAGCGTGCAAACAAAAACATAACTTTAAGAAATTCTTAAATTTTTGTAAATTAAGCAATACATTAAAAAATACCTAAGTGACTAAGAAGAAATCATAATGGAAATGGTGCTGGAATAACTGAAAATCCATCTAGGAAAAAACCACTTAGATCCTTATCTCATATCTAAACCATTAACTTGCTCATAGATTAAACCTAAAAACTGAAACTATAAGACTTCTAGAAAAGAAACACAAGAGAATGTCTTTGCAACCTTGGAATGGCAGGGAACTTTCTGTAAAGGGCACAAAATGAACAATTTCTAAAAGAAATAAATGACAAATTGGACTCTATCCAAAAAAACTCCAAAAACCATTGTCATCAAAAGACACTGTTAGAAACATGAGCCACATACTGGGAGAAAATATTTATCTACCTATCTATCTATCTATCTATCTATCTATCTATCTATCTATCATCTATCTGTCATCATCTATCAACAAAGGACTTATATCTCAAATATAAATGGAACCCCTACAAATTAATAAGAATTTCAAGAACAGGTAAAGCTAATACATGATGATAGAAATCAGAACTGTGTTTGACTATTGGAAAGCAAGAATTAACTGGAAGAAGGCATTCATGAACTTTCTGGGTGATGGAGATGCTCTATATTTTGATTGCAGTACTGGTTACAGAGGTATACACATTTATCAAAAATTGTGAGAAGCTGTCAGATAGGGATAATTTGCCATGTTCTTCCTTCTAACATCAATCTTGATAAGTTGTACCTTTAAAATAATTTGTATATACAGTTAGCTTTTGCTATGTAACAAACTGCCCTAAACTCAGTGACTTAAAATTAAAAAAGTTGTTGCAATACATATTTCCAGCAATGGACTAATATGCAGACTATATAAAACACTCATAAAAACCAATAAAGGAAAGGCTAATTACCCAACAGGAAAATGGTCAAAATATTTGAACAGGTACTCCACAAAGAAGAATACTCAACTAGCCAGAGCATGTGAAAAGCTGCTCAATCACACAAGTGATCAAGAAAATGCAAATTAAAAACATAATGCCATACCAGTACATACTATAATCATTACAGTTAAAAAAGAATGACAAAATACTATAAACATCTCTATGCCCACAAATTTGACAACTTAGGTTCAATAGACCAATTCCTTGAAAGATAGATCTGCCAAAACTCATACAAGAAGAAATAGACAATCTGAATGGGTCTCTGGCCTCTATCCATTAAATAAATAGGATCAATAATTAATAACTTTCCAAAATAGAGAACACCAGACCCAGATGGGTTCACTGGTGAATTCTATCAAATATTTAAGGGAGAAATTATACAAATTCTCTACAATCTCTTGCAAAGGATAGAAGTAGAGGGAATACTTCCTAACTCATTCTATGAGGCAAGCAGTATGCTAATACCAAAATCAAATAAAGAAATTACAACAGAAGAGAATTACAGAATAATATCTCTCATGGATATAGATGCAAAAATCCTCAAGGAAATTTTAGCTAATCGAATCCAACAATGTATAGAAAGAATTACACACCACACCAAGTAAGATTTACACCAGGCATGCAAGCCTGGTTCAAGATTTTAAAACAAATTAATGTAATCTATCACATCAACAGACTAAAAAAGAAAAATCACATGATCATATTGACAGATGCAGAAAACTCGACAAAAATCCAACGCTCGTTCACAACAAAAACTCTCAGTAAACTAGGAATAGAGGAGAAATTCCTCAACTTGATAAAGAAAATCTCCAAAAAACTTTCAGCTAATAATCTTAACGGTGAGAAACTAGAAGAACTTCCCTCACTCCCACCTCTGGCAAATACCAATCTGTTCTTTGTGTCTATGAGCTTGTTCTTTTTTTTAGATCCCACATATAAATGGGATCATATGGTGTTTGTCTTTCTGTGCCTGACTTATTTCGCTTAGCATAATGCCCTCAAGGTCCATGCTATGTTGTTGCACATGGCAAGATTTTATTCTGTTTTTATGGCTGAAAAATATTCCATTGTGTATATGCCACATTTTCTTTATCCATTCTTTCATCCATAGGCACTTAGGTTGTTTCCATATCTCGGTTATTATAAATAATGCTGCAATGTACATGGGGGTACCTATATCTTTTCAAATTAGTGTTTTGGTTTTTTTCAGATAAATACCTAGAATTGGAATTTCTGGATCATATGGTAGTTCTATTTTTAATTTTTAAAGGAAACTCCATACTGTTTTCCATAGTGGCTGCACCAATTTACACTCCCACCAGCAGTGGACGAGGGTCCCCTTTTCTCCATATCCTTGTCAACATTTGTTATTTCTTGTATTTTTGATAATAGCCATTCTAACAAGTGTGAGGTGATATCGCATTGTGGTTTTGATTTGAGTTTCCATGATGATTAGTGATGTTGAGCATCTTTTCTCCTACCTATTGGCCTTCTATATGTCTTCCCTGGAAAAATGTCTACTCAGATCCTTTGCCCATTTTTAAATTAGATTGGTTTTGTTATTGATTTAATGAGTTCTTTATATATTTTGGATATAACGTCTTATCAGATACATGATTTGCAAATATTTTCTCCCATTCAGTAGGTTGCCTTTTCATTTTGTTGGTGGTTTCCTTTGCTGTGCAGAAACTTTCTAGTTTGATATAGTCCTATTTGTTGATTTTTACTTTTGTTTTCCTTTGCTTTTGGTGTTAGATCCAAAAATTCATCACCAAGATCTACATCAAGGAGCTTACCACCTTTGTTTTCTTCTAGGAGTTTTATGGTTTCAGGTCTTCCATTTAAGTCTTTAATCCATTTTGAGTTAATTTTTGTGTATAATGTAAGATAGTGGTCTAGTTTCATTCTTTTGTATGTGGCTGTGCAGTTTTCCAAACCACTCATTGAAGAGGCTGTCCTTTCACCATTGTATATTCTTGGCTCCTTTGTCATAAATTAATTGACCATGTATGCTTGACTTTACTTCTGGAGTATCTATCCTGTTCCATTGACCTATGTGTCTGTTTTTATGCCAATACCATACTGTTTTGATTACTATAGTTTGTAATATAGTTTGAAATCAGGGAGTGTGATGCTTTTAACTTTGTTCTTCTTTCTCAAGTTTGCTTGGGCCATTTGAATTTTTTTGTGGTTCTATAAAAATTTTAGGGTTGTTTGTTCTATTTCTGTGAAAAATGTCATTGGAATTTAGATAGAGATTGCATTGACTCTGTAGATTGCTTTGGGTAGTATGGACATTTTAACAATTTTAATTCTTCCAATCCATAAGCAGGAATATCTTTCCATGTACTAGTGTTTTCTTCAATTTCTTTCATCAATATCTTATAGTTTTCAGTGTACAGGTCTTTCAACCACCCCCCCCCCCCGGTTAAACTTATTCCTAGATATTTTATTCCTTTTGATGCAATTTTACATGGGATTATTTTCTTAATTTCTCTTTCTGATAGTTTGTTATTAGCATATAGAAGCAAAACAGATTTCTGTATATTTCCCATTTTGTATCTTGCAACTTTACTGAATTCATTTATTAGTTCTAACAGTTTTTTGGTAGAGTCTTTAGGACTTTCAATACATAATATCATGTCATCTGCAAATAGTGACAGTTTTACTTCTTCTTTTCCAATTTAATGCCTTTTATTTCTTTTTCTTGCCTAATTGCTCTAGCTAGGACTTCCAATACTATGTTGAATAAGTGTTGCAAGAGTGGGCATCCTTGTCTTGTTCTTGATTTCAGAGGAAAAACTTTCAGCTTTCACTGTTTAGTATGATGTTAGCTGTGGGCTTCTCATACATGGTCTTTATTATGTTGAGGTACCTTCCTTCTATATCCACTTTGTTGGGAGTGAGAGTTTTTATCAAAAATGGATGTTGTATTTTGTCAAATGCTTTTAATGCATCTATTGAGATGATCATATGATTTTTATCTTGCATGTTATTAATGCGATCTATAACATTGTCTAACTTGTGGATGTTGAACCATCCTTGCATCCCTGGAATAAACCCCACTTAGTCATGGTGTATGATCTTTTTAATGTATTGTTGAATTCGGTTTGCTAATATTTTGTTGAGGACTTTTGCATCTATGTTCATCAGGGGTATTGGCCAGTAATTTTCTTTTCTTTTCGTGTCCTTGTCTGGTTTTCGTATCAGTGTACTGCTGGCTTTGTAAAATAAGTTTGAAAGTTTCTTCTATTTTTTGGAAGAGTGTGAGAAGTATCGGTATTAATTCTTCCTTGAATGTTTGGTAGAGTTAACTAGTGAAGCTTTCTGGTCTAGGACTTTTGTTTAATGGGAGGTTTTTAATTACTGATTAAATCTCCTTACTAGTAATCAGTCTGTTCAGATTTTCTCTTTATTCCTTGGAAGGTTGTATGTTTCTAGGAATTTATCCTTTTTTTTTTTTGGCTGTCCAATTTGTTGCCGTATAATTGTTCATGGTGGTCTCTTATTATCCTTTGTATTTCTGTGGTATCAGTTGTAATGTCTCCTTTTTCATTTCTGCTTTTGTTTTATTGGTCTCTTTTTTTCTTTGTGAGTATAGCTGAAGGTTTGTCAAATTTTGCTTATTTTTTCCATGAACCAGCTCTTGGTTTCATTGATCTTTTCTATTGTCTTTTTAGTCTCGATTTATTTCTGCTCTGATCATTATTTCCTTCCTTCCACTAACTTTGGGCTTCATTTGTCCTTTTTCTAGTTCCTTGAGATGTAAAGTTAGATTGTTTATTTGAAATTTTTCTTATTTCTTGAGATAGGTATATATTACTATGAACTTTCCTCTTAGAACTGCTTTTGCTGCATCCTGTGTGTTTTGGAATGTTGTATTTCCACTTTGATTTGTCTCAAGGTATTTTTTTATTTTGCCTTTGATTTCTTGGCTGACCCATTGGTTTTTCACTAGCATTTTGCTTAATCTCCACCTATTTGTGAATTTTGCAGTTTTATTCTTGTAAGTGATTTCTAATTTCCTACCATTGTGGTCAAAAAAGATGCTTGATATAATTTCAATTTCTTTAGTTTGTTAATACTTGTTTTGTAGCCTAATATCTGATCTATCCTGGAGAATGTTCCATGTATGTGTGAGAAGAATGTGTATTCTGCTGCTTTTGGATGGAATGTTCTCTATATATCTAAGTCCATCTGGTCTAATGTATTGTTTAAGGTCAGAGTTTACCTATTAATTTTCTGTCTGGGTGATCTATCCATTGATGTAAGTGGGGTATTAAAGTTCCCTTGTATTATGGTAATGTTGCCTGTTTCTTTTGGTCTGTTAATATTTGCTTTCTATATTTAGGTGCTTCTATGTTGGGTGCATAAATATTCACAAATGTTATACTCTCTTGTTGGAATGCCCTTCTTTGTCTTTTATTACAGTCTTTGTTTTAAAGTCTATTTTGTCTGACATAAGTATAGCTACCCCAGCTTTCTTTTGGTTTTCATTAGTATGTAATATCTTTTTCCATCCTTTCACTCTCAGTTTGTGTGTGTCCTTACGTCTTGTAGACAGCACATAGAGGGTCTTGTTTTCTTATCCATTCAACCACTCTCTGTTTTTTGATTGGAGAACTTAGTCCATTTACATTTAAAGTAAGTATTGATAGGTGTGTGCTTATTGCTATTTTGTTAATTGTTTTCTGGCTGTTTTGTATTTTCTCTGCTCCTTTCTTCTCTTCTTGCTCTCTTCCTTTGTGGTTTGATGATTTTCTTTAGTGATATGCTTAGAATCCTTTCTCATTATCTTTTGTGTATCTACCATATGTTTTTGCTTTTGTCTACCATGAGGCTTACATATAATTTATACTTATAATCATCTATTTTAAGTTTATAACAAGTTAAGTTTGAACACATTCTAGAGCTCTACACTTTTACTCTCCCCTCCCTACGTTTTATATTTTTGATGTCACATTTTACAGTTTTTTAATCTTGTTTATCCCTTAACTAATTATTGTAGTTACAGGGTTTTTTATTATTATTATTATTTTTGTCTTTTAACCTTCAAACTAGCTTTGTAATTGATTAAACCACTAACTTTACTATAAATTTACCTTTACCAGTGAGACGTATCCTTTCACATGTTTTCTAATCACTAACTAGTGCCCTTTACTTTCAGCTTAACGAAGTCCTTTTAGCATTTCTTGTAAGGCCAGTTTAGTGGTGATGAACTCCTTTAGCTTTTGGTTGTGTGGAAAACTCTTTATCTCTTTTTTAATTCTGAACAATAACTTTACCAGGTACAGTATTCTTGGTTAGAAATTTTTTCTTTCAGCACTTTGAATATATTGTGCCATTCCCTTCTGGACTGTAAAGTTTCTGCTGAAAAATCTGCTGATAATGTTATGTGGGCTCCTTTGTATGTAACAAGTTGTTTTTCTCTTGCTGCTTTTAAGATTTTCTCCTTATCTTTGACTTTTGACATTTTAATTATAATCTGTCCTGGTAGAAGTCTCTTGGGGGCTTATCTTATTTGAAACTCTCTGGGTTTCTTGGATCTGGGTGTCTGTTTCTTTCCCCAGGTTAGAGACGTTTTCAGCCATTATTTCTTCAAATAAATTTTCTATCCCTGTCTTTCTCTCTTCTCCTTCTGGGACTCCTATAATGCAAATGTTAATCCACTTGAGGTTATCTCATAAGTCCCTTAAGCTATCTTCTCTTTTTAAAATTCTTTTTCTTTTTTCTGCTCTGATTGGGTGAATTCGTCTGCCTTGTCTTTGAGTTCACTGATCTTTTCTTCTGTTTCATCTAGTCTGCGGTTGAACCCCTCTAGTGTATTTCTCAGTTCAATTATTGTATTCTTCAGCTCTGTGACTTCCAGTTTTGGAACTTTCTTATATTTTCTATCTCTTTGTGAAAGTTCTCACTGTGATCATTCATTCTTCTCCTGAATTTGATGAGCACCTTTATGACCATTATTTTGAACTCTTTATCAGGTAAATTGCTCATATTTGTTTCATTAAGGTTTTTTTCTCAGGTTTTATCTTGTTCTTTCATTTGGAACATATTCTTTTATTTCTTCATTTTGCTTGATTCTCTGTGTTGGTTTCTATGCATTAGATAAAACTGCCACCTTGCCCAATCTTGAAGGGTTGGCCTTGTTTAGGAGATGAAGCTTATCACTCAACCCTGCCCTAGTTCTTGGTTGTCTCTCAAAGGTCTCTTGAGCCTTTGTGACCATCCAAGCAGCATATTTTATTTTTAATATCTCTCAGTAGTTGAGGGTGTGCCAAGACCAGTCATTGTCCCAAAGGGGAGGATCTCAGTCTGCACTTGGATTCAGGCTGATTGGAAGCCAGACTCTCAGGCAGCAACTTTTAAAGAATGCAAATATATAGAGCCCTGTGGGACCACAAGCATAAGCCTTGCTGGCCCCTGGAGCAAGACCACCTGGATGTGCTCCCTGGGTAACAGTCACAAAAATCGTGGCTCCAGATGAATGTTTAAGCTCCTTTCTGAGAGATATGGGTGAGCTATAGTCAGTCAGAGGGAGAGTGCAAAGACAGCATTCCCTGGCCTCCATTCGCTGAGAGCACCTCTGTAGTATCTAGGTGTGTGCCAGACTTGAAGAGCATCCCTCAGGCCAAAACTCCAGGACTAGCAAGTAGACTTCCTTCACAAAAAGACAAGGACTGTGTTTCAGTCTACTGTCTGGGCAGTGGCCTGCCAGGAACTGTCTCTCCAATCATTACAGTCCCATGGGACTCAGGAATGCCAGCCTCCATGGCCACCAAAGCCGGGTGATCAAGGAGTATCCCAGGGTTCACAAAAACCAGACCACCAAATGAAAAATTGGGGGTACAAGACACGTATAAGAGCTCACTTTTGAGAGCTGCTGGCACTCTGAAGTGCAGAGAGAGAGAACAAAGAGAATGCCTACCCTGCAAAGTCTCAGGGCAGGTTTACAGTTGACCTTAGATGTGTGTTTAGTCAGAAGCCTGCCCCTTGGGCTGCAGCTATTAGGATAGGCTAATAGGCCTTTTTCACAGAAAGACTGAACTCCTGGGTCTGTTTCCTCTGGCTGTGACCCAGGAGTGGTAACTGTTCAAGAACACTTTCTCTGTTATGTACAGTCCTGTCGCACCCTGAGCATTAGCCCCACTGGCCACCAGAGCCAGGTGATATAGAAGTGTCCCCTGGCAGCAACCACAAAAGTCAGGGCACCAGAGAGGCATATAAAGTCCTTTCTGGAAGATACTGGTAAGCAGGAATGAGGCAAGGGGAGAGTGCAAAATTGTGGCCCTTATTCTCTGAGATTAGCTCCATAGGCCCTATAAGTGTACCAAACTGGAAGCCCGCCCCTTAGGCCAAAGCTCTTGAACAAGCAAATAGGACTTTTTCTCAGAATAATTGACGGTGTGTTTCAGTTTGCTATCTGTACTCTGCCTTGGGGTAAGGGACTGCCAAAATCTGAATCTCCCATTGTTACAATCCCAAGGGATCCAGGGAAGACAAGTGCCCCTGGCCTCCAGAGCCAGGCGATCAAGGGGTGTCCCCTGATGGCAGCTGCAAAAACCAGGTCACTGGATGTAAAAACCGGGGCACCTGATGTATGTAAAAGGTCCCCTCTGGGAGATAGGGGCACTCTAGAGTATGGCAGAGGGAGAGCGAGAAGGTGCCACCCACTGGCTGGAGCTAGGCTGAGGGGGAGAGCAAAGATACACCCACTCAAAGAATTTTAAAAAAAGAAAAGAAAAAGAGAAATAAAGGAAGAAGAAAAAGAAAAAAGAAAGAAAGAAAAAGAAGAAGAAAAAAAGGGAAATTTCAAAAAGTGGGGGAGAGATGGCGCCCTCTGGCTTTAGCAAGCAGAGGAAGATCTTGGAAGATGATGCCTGAAGATGGCACCTGGAAAGGAAAGAAAAAAAAGAAGAAAAGATATGCCCTCTGGCTTTAGTAAGGCAAAGGGAGAGCAGAAAGATGATGCCCAACAGCCTCCGTCCAGGGAGTATCCCAGCAGGCCCCTAGCCCTCAGACCAATGCTTTAAAATTAGCAACTGAGTCTTTTTCACATAAAGTCAAGCGTTTTTCAAAGGGCTGCATCTGCGCTGTGCCCTGAGGTGGGTGAGTCTGCCCACGGGCCCTTTAAGAGTTGTACCTCACTTCCCCACAGCTCCATGGGTCTCATGGGCGTGAGCCACCTTGGTCTTCAAAGCCAAATCAAACCACCTACGTTTTAAGAGAAACTGGAAATATTTACATAAAATTCCTTACTTTTAGCTGTTAGCAAAGATTTCAATTATAAAAACAATGTGAAAACCATACAAAGCACAACCAGATGTGGGTTCTTTTCTTGGTTGACACTTTTGGCAACTGTAATGGCTATTTCGAGTGGCCCTGTCACTTACTATGCCCATGATCTTGGCAACATTTCTTAACCTCTCTAAGCCTCAATGTTCTCATCTATGAGAATTAGAGTAATAAAACTTTTCTCTCAGGGTTATTAAGAGAGGAGGATTGACTACACGTTAACGTCACCTGAGACTGCGTCTCTAATTCAGCAAGCTCTCAATAAATGATCATTGTTATTATTCTTATTATTGCCAGAGAATTCTCCAAGGATAACCAAAAAGAAAAAAGGCAACAACTTGAAACAAAGACTTACGGCTGCAGCTTCCCACATCCATACTTCCTGTCATCCCATCTTCCTCCTGTCCCACTAAATGTGTTCCCGTCTCAAATCTCCCCTCACTAAATCCCAACTAAAGCCACGGAAGCCACTGCCACTTGTTTAAAATGAAAATGGGAGCAGAGCAGGTGAAAGATCTATTTCTGTTGCCCACGTTGAGTCTCTGAACTCATTTTCCCCCGTAGAAATGCTATTATATGTGGTACTTTATTTCTAAAATTTTATTCCTATTATAGAGAAAGTACGATGCGAGTTGGGTCAGTTTTTGTGGACTGCCGGGGACACCTAAGCATGACGAATAATACAGCATAATTTTCAAAGGTATATGCATTCACAATTTCAAACTGCCTAAAAAGAAATTTGGTACACATCTGTCTTTTACATGGGATTTCCTGTACCACAATATTGGCTCTTTAATTTCATATGTACACAAAATACTAAGGGTAATCTCATGAAGTGAAAATTATAGATAACTAAATTTTCATTTTCTCTCTTTTAACTCAAACTTTACAAACACAAGTAACATATAACAACATTTTACATTCCAAAGTGCCTGACCCGATATTTTGATAATAATCTACTGCAGAAATAAGGAAAATAAAAAGCAAGTCTTGTCAGAGAGAAGCAAATCTCAAGGGTAAATCGGAAAGTGAATAAAAACCACCTGTAAAATCAACAATTGGCCCCAATAAATTTTGACGAACAGATTTTAGGCATTCAAGATACATTTGGATATACTTATCCATCTGACCCTTTTACCTAATATTTATGTTGAAAATCAGTAATATTCAATAATTAAACATTATTTGTATGGCATAGTTTGTAATTATTCTGATTAATATTTCCAAAACTATATGAGGTTAGGATTTATTATCCCATATGCAGATGAGGAATCAAGACAGGATAAGTAACTAAACAGAAGACTTCATATGGTAAATAGCAAAATTCAGATTGCACTCTGATCTAGTATGAGTTTCAGCTCAGGGTCTTAGTCGTTGCATTATAATGATGCTTGGGTGATGGTTGTTAATAGTTCTCCAAAGTCCATCCCTTTCTCTCCTTGGCAGGAAACAGTATTCTGGAAACCAAGAGGATACCAATTTACTCCTCCCTTTTGGTGAAGAATTCCATCTTTTGGCTCAGATCAGAGTGGTGATGATGATCTCTTTTGCTGTATTTTATAAGGCCCAGCAAGGTCAGCTTATTTCCATATGCCACTGTTATGAAGGAAGAAAGAGACATTTTTTCATTGTAGTGAATCATTTCATTCTTGTAAGGCAGAGCCAAAGAAAGACAGCAAGAAAGGGAACATGAAATCCCATTTGGGGATGAAGAAAACAATGATTTCAGATAGTATATAATTGTGTATAAGTAAATACGTGTGTGCATAAGAAAAATGTAGAGGGCAATTAAAACATCGCAATATCTCAGCAAATATTACGCATAGAAATTCTATGTTCCAGCTTCTTTACTATCATCCTGTCTCAAGCCACTGGCTTTTTATACCAAAATATGCCCCCTGTAAAGAAATGTAAGTGGAAATAAAGATAGTAACTCAGCATCAAGCAAGAGAAAAAGTGTGAATAACATATTGGGAACAGAAACTGCTGTCTAACTTGGGCCTCCCCACCTTCATTACCATCCTCCCAAATAAATCTCCCTGCTCCTCTTGAGCTGGCAAATAAAAAAATCAACCCACAAGATATATGTGTGTGCTTCTCCTGATGAGCATGACCATCCATCTACAGTACGTCCCACATGCCACTTTAAAGATGGGCTAGAGGGAGAATTAAAGACTTCAGAAAGTGCACAGCATAATCAAGAAGGCTTTTTTCTTCTGACTACACAGCTTTCATCTCTGTCTTGTGTGATTTTCTCCCCATCTCCTTCACTCCGTGGCAGAGATGCTGATTGCTGATGAGACAATAACAGATCATATGCCTCACCTTCTAGGGCAACCAATTGGTTTCAAATATATGGCACGAATAGTTTTGATAAGTTTCATTCTGGTGGGAAGTGTTAGTCCAGTGTATCCACATTCACACATTAGAATCCTGAATTCTGAGATTTCCAAAGATGATGCCCAATTTCCAAATTGTTTTTAAAATTTCAAATAAAAAATATCTCTTAAAATACTATGGCAGGGTGCAGACATTGTCTCAGATTGGGATAAAATTTCAGTGGAAGTACTAACTCTATTAATTTACCTGAAATAGTTGGATATTTTTCTGTTTTTATTTCAATACAGGTAACCCTGCTCTCAAAGGTGATGTTTTTCATTGTTTCAGGTTTGATGGTATGTGGTAAAGTCCCTAAGAAATCGTTTATGCTAACTTCCCCCACCTGCTGGAATCCTTGTTAAGATATCTCTACCTGTGCTTCAGCACTTCAAAGTCTTGGGAATAACTCTCCCTCTCAAGAAAGTATGTTCCATTTTGAACTTTTCCACTTATTTAAAAATTCTTTGGGCCGGCCCCATGGCTGAGTGGTTAAGTTCTCGTGCTCCGCTTCGGCGGCCCAGTGTTTCTCTGGCTCGGATCCTGCGTGCGGACATGGCACCGCTCATCAGGCCGTGCTGAGGCGGCGTCCCACATAGCACAACCAGAGGGATACACGACTATGAATACACAACTAGAATACACAATTAGAATACACAACTACGTACTGGATGGCTTTGGGAAGAAGAAGAAGAAGAAGAAGATGGAAAAGAAGAAGAAAAAGAAGACTGGCAACAGATGTTAGCTCAGGTGCCAATCTTTAAAAAATAAAAATAAAACCTCTTCGTTACATGGAGTTTGTGATTTCACTTACTGGTACTATTTTGGTGCTTTAGAATAAGTCAATTCTCTTCTTCATATGGCTGTCCTTCAAGCATTTTGAAAAGATACCATGGCTCACCTGAGATTTCTTTTCTCTGTGTTAGGTTCCAGAATTTCATCCTCTGGTTGTTTATACCACAACCTCTCCATGGCGGACATTGCTAATCACAGTCCTTATGTCTACTGACCTGAGTTCAGAATGCTTCTTCACATGGCTCTCCAGGAAGCCACCATTCCACTTGAATTGGAATGCAAATTGAAACTTAGTTAGCATCCTTGGTATTTTGGTTTCAGTATGATAAAGTTCGGTGAAGATGAAGATGGGGAATGGATTAAAGCTCTTTAATAATTTGAGCATGCTCTAACTTGGGTACCAGTCCAAGGTTGATGTCAGTGTTTCCTCTACTTCAAATTAAATTAAGGAATTACACAGGATGTCAACTATGCCCTTGATAATGCAGCTTCCATTAAAAGGAACTGTTTCTGAGCAGATCATTGGGAACAAAATACCCGTATTTGGCAAGATCCTTGGTGCTAGATTAGTAAGAGAACAAGGCATTAAAAGTGAATGAATGAATGATATTTGTGAACATTATGTCAGAACTTTGGTTTGGCTTAGTTTAAGAAATGATTAATTAGTTTTTATTCATCATTACTCAAGTCCATTTCCAGCTTGTGTCAAACACCATGAAACTAGAATATCCTTGTTTGACAGCAATATATACCTTATGTTCACAGCAGGTTTCATTTAGGAGTGCTATTTCTTTATAAAATGCTTGTAGAAGATTTTTAGAAGAAACTATCTCTTAGAAGCTTAATCTCCTTTTATACTCCTCATCATCTTCTGCCAAGGGAACTGGAGAATGTTCTCTTTGATGCATGAGATCATGCACATTTACTGCCAAACTTCAGAGAGGCCACCCAGAGTACATATTTCTCCATCTGTCAGCACCAGGAAACCATTGAAATTTATGGATGAATAATCATTAATATAATTTTGTGGCTTTTTCTCTGGGTGCAAGTTTTTGTGAAGAAGTTAGGCATACGAATATAGTGACTGTCTGACATAAATAAGTATTAAGCTCGTTAGTTTTGATTATTTGTTTTCACAGTCAAGTTGGTTTCAAATAATAACAGAGTACTTAATTTCTCCTACTTGATTTATATAGTCTATATATGCTGGTGGCACAGAATAAGTGAATTGGCAAATATCTCTGATTGTGGCTGGAATGAAGTGTAATACCAGTTTGTTTACTTAGAATGATGACCCAAATGTCTTTGCTTCATAAGGATGGAAAAACTATGACTTAAATGAATTTTTTGATGAAAATCTTTTAAAAAATGAACTCTAGGAAGATGGTTGGATGGATAAAAGGAGGGCTTAGTGGCAAAATGAGTAAGAACCTTGATGAAGAGTCCTGTTGACTTAGGGAATGTTGGTACCACATAAATCTTGGAAAAGGGCCTGGTTCAGAAGGGAGGATGATTCGGTCTGAGATAAATTTACTTTGAAGTGACTCTATGATATTTAAGTAAAAATGTCTTGTAGAATGTGAAATTATGAGGTCGTGGTTCTGGTGAAAAGTCAGGAACCGAAAATATAAATTTAGGCATCAGTCAGAATATAGATTATGTCTGAGTCAATGACAGGGAATTAGTTCACTAGAGTGCTTAAAAGTGAAGAGAAAGCCTGGGAATGGAGCATGGGAAAGGGAATGCAAAGGAAAAAGATGTGGAGTAATAGTAGAAATCTTTTTAACTGTGACAGAAGCCTAAGGAAAAGAGTGTTCAAAGGGGCAGTGGTCATCAACTTCTAATGCTGCCTATGAAGATGATGTCACATGGCTAGAGAGAGAGAGTTCAGCTGAACTGATTTTCTTTATCACTGATTCTTCCATTTGCTCCTGGTTTCATCCAGTAACCAAACAGTTCTCACAGATTTTTGTGATGTGCTGCTCTTCATGGTCACCATTCAACCAGGTCGCCATAACTAGGACATGAACTTAGAAGTACTTTTGTTGGGTAAGTTTGATGGGTTGCATCGTCTCTGTCTCCTGACAGCATCTTTCAGCTACTTAGCTAAGGATAAGCATGAAGTTCTGGTTATGGAATGAAGTCTGTTGCTGTGTAACAGCAACTTGACTGTATAAAAGTAAAGTCTGGGACTTTTGCATCATTAGTATAATACCATGATCAACTGAGCTAACTAGCCGGGCCATTTGATTCAAATTGCATTGCATATGCCTGATTGATTCAACACAAATGGATAAACAAGTTATTTACATTTGAAGAAATATATGTTTAGACAGAAAGAATATAGTTTCTTATAAGAATTGGTTACTACTAAAAATGAAGAAAGAAAAGGAACATAGGTGGAGTGTGAGTTCTTCCAAGTGACTGGCTGAATCAAGTAAACCTTTTACTCATAGGTTATGATGATGAACTATCGTGTGAAAAGCGTACTCATGCATGAAATAGAAGGCCCAGGAAATTCTTCATTTTTCTATTCTCCATTTTGGCTCTTCACACTTGCAATTGACTTCCTACTCATCATGCAGAGAGCAACTAAATTCTCAGAAATAGATGGTGATTCCTTTACCACCAACTTATCCTTCTGCAGTTCTGCCGTTGGCACAGCCAGATGGGTTAACATCCTAAAATTAAACTTTTCACCAAATTCTTATAAGTAAGCAGACATTTTATTAATATGGAACTCTGGACAGGGAACAATACACAGAGATGATTGATTAGATAATCTAATTAAAGGCAACAATGTGGAACTGAAGCAGTGGGCTCATTCTGAAAATAAGGAACATGTTTATATTCCATACTCTTTGAGTGACAAAACTAAACCAAGAATATGTTTTAGAGGGCCTGGTCGAATGGCCATTGCTTGCTCATGACTTGCATTTATCCTCAGACATCTAAAACTGACTACAGAAAAAGCCAACAAAAATAATGTATAACATATTAGGTCTCAAGAACATTTTTGACTTTGGGAGAGAAAGTTGGGGCACCACTCAAATTCCTAGCTTCTCTTAAGTCCACTGATGCTCTGCCATCCAAAATTCACGTTAAAGATTTGATTTTATTTTTTAATTTTTTTAAAAATGTTTCCTTCTCCCCAAAGCTCCCCCAGTACATAGTTGCATATTTTAGTTGTGAGTCCTTCTAGTTGTGGTATGTGGGATGCTGCCTCCACATGGCCTGATGAGGGGTGCCATGTCTGCGCTCAGGATCCGAACCAGCGAAACCCTGGGCCGCTGAAACGGAGCGCAGGAACTTAACCACTCGGCCACAGGGCCGGCCCCCAAAATTCACTTTTAAAAGAACAATCCATGGATATGCTTAGTGTTACAAGAACCTGAGGAATTTAGTGAGGTGCTTCCCCCACAGGAATTAGAAAGGAAATATATCATTCCTGTACGTCAAACTATAAAACCAACTCAGAGCAGAACAGAAATATACGAAGCTACAGGCTGGCTCCATCTTGGTCATTCAAGTCACAATTTAAATGTCATTTATATTATGCTTGTGCTAGCAACCATAACATAACTTGATTATCAAACATAACATCTCTAGCCTTCCAGTCACTTTTACTTCAACCTTGTTTTATTTTCTTCATAGTTCTTCTCACTCCCTGATGTTCATTTGTTTATTAAATGCTTTCCCTAGTATGTGTGCTTCCTAAAAACTGGGACATGTCTGTCTTGTCACTAATGAGTCTTAGTACCTCAAACAATATCTGACACACAGTAGGCACTTATAAATATTTGTTGAGTAAACGAGTGAATGAATATAGAGGAGGTAGATGATTCCTAGGTCAGTAAGTCTGCCCTGTAATGAAATTTAATATATTAATGTATCTGGAAGTAGGTCAATCCTAGACTAGGTTAGTTCATGGAGGCACAGAGGCAAAAGCTTACGGTGCCTATCCAGGAACCATCCAGAAGAGAGGCCACCTAGTCATCACATCGCTAGTACTCCTATTATGAATGATAGGAACCAGGTGGACTTGTTTTCTGTCCTCAGACCTCTCTCTCTCCATCTTCCCTCCTTGGAAGTGTCTCTTCCTCCTTCTCTCATTCTCTTCCTTACAGGAAACATAAAAATATCCTAGGCACTACAGCCTAATTTCCAGGGTTCTGTCTTGACTCTGCCACTTATAAGGTGATCTTGGGCGAGTTACTCAATCTCTCCCTGCTTCACTTTCCACAAATGCAAAATAAGAATGATAATCATACCTAGGTATTTTCTTTTCTTTTCTTTTCTTTTTGTGAGGAAGATTGGCCCTGAGCCAACATCCATTGCCAATCCTCCTCTTTTTTTGGCTTGAAGAAGATTGGCCTTGAGCTAACATCTGTGCCAGTCTTCCTCTACTTTGTATGTGGGATGCCTCCACAGCATGTCTGATGCATGGAGCAGGTCTGCACCCGGGATCTGAACCAGCAAACCCAGGTCACTGAAGTGGAGAGCATGGAACTTTAACCACTCAGCCATGGGGCTGGCCCCCCTGGGTGTGAATGAAGAAATCTATGTAAATCACTTCTGTGTAATCAGCTAGAATAGCGTCCAGCTGTTCCAGCACAGAGTAAGCACTCAGTAAATGCTAACTATTATTACTACTTTATCTTCTGTCAATTTCTGCTTCTGACATATATAGGAACTCAAATATTTGATTTACTTCAATTGCACCTCTTACTTCCAAGGCTCATCACCTTTGCTTTAATGAATTTTCAATCTCCCTTTCCCTTGTGTAAATGGATTCTATGTTTATTTTCCTTCCTTTCCGTTTCAGGATGTGCCCTCTGGTTCTATTCTTCTAGCATTTGGTGAACAATTCTAATCTACTACATCCGTACTCTTATTTATTTTTAATTCAGATGTATCTCTCCACCGCTATCTCTTTTAAACCTCAGTGCACACAGAAAAAATTCTAAATCATTTGCTTCTCCCAACAGTCTTCTTCACCTTACATCTTTTCTGAGATGTGTGTGCTGGGCAGAATTCTGAGATAGCCTCCAAAATTTCCTGCTCCCCTGGTGTGCACACCCTGCGTCATCCCTAAGAGTATGAATTAGGTGGTTTAGTAACGTTCTGTGGCACTGTAGAGAGATTACCCAGGTGGGCCTGACCTAATCACATGAGCCTGTTAAGCAGAGCTTTCCCTGGCCAGGCACAGAGCTAAGTCAGATTCGAAGCATGAGAAGAACTTGATGCACTGTTGCTGGCTTGAAGATGGAAGGAACCATGTGACAAGAAATGTGGGTGGCCTCTGGGAACTGAGAGAGGCCCAGGACTTAAAGCCATCAGGGAAATTAAAGCCCCGGTCCTCAACTGTAAGAAACGAGGTTCTGCCAATGACAAGTATGAGCTTGGAAGCAGATTCCTGCCCAGAGACTCGGGAAGAAAACTCATTTCGGCCAACACCTTGATTTCAGCTTGTCATTATTCCCTGATCAGAGAACCCAGGCACACTGAACCAGACTTCTAACCTACAGAACTTCTAGCTAATAAATAGATGTTGTTTAATTTGTTACACAGCAATAGGAAACTAATATCATGTTTTTCCCTTGAGGTATGCTGACCAAGTCTGTATTGATTATTGCAGGTGCAGCCAAATTATGGTTACATACTAGAAATACTATCAGCCTAAATTAATATCAGTCCTAATTATTGAGAGAGGAAACTGGCCGCCATACTGGATTCTCTAACAGTAAGGAAATTGACTTCAAAATCATTCACATTCCTTTATATGGTGATATAGCTACATTTCAAATTATTTCTGGGATTTTAAACATTTAAATATATACTCTATAATTTCTTGAGTAACATGATTGCAGCATAACCTTAAAAAAGAGTGCACTGTTTAGAGCAGTAAATCATAGAATATGTCCAAAGCTGGCATTCATTTCTCCTCATTAAATAAGTCACTACAAAAGGGTTTAGATAGTTAAAAGAAGATCTAATCAAATAAGCTATCTATTCACATAACCATTTATAAATAAACAATATATAAAGCCTTTAAGAAGATTTCAAATTAACCCAAGGTCTGGAAGAGGTCCTCTATTTCTCCCTTCTTGGGATGTAACCACAATTCAGTCTGGTTTATAAGTGTCTAAGGCACGAGGTCTTGTAAGCTCACTAACAGGATGCTTTCGGGGCTGGGACCACATCACTCCTGCTAGTCCCACTTCTTCAAACCTTTATCACTGATGTCAAGGAAATTTGAAGATTTTTCAAATGTCTAATCTCTCTGTCATGTTTAGACTTTGAGAGGTTGAATTCAGACACCTTTATTTCACCCTATATTTGCTCAAAAAAGCCCAGGATGACATCCCCTCAGAGGCAGAAGATGGAAAAGGGCAAAGAAAAGTTCTTTTGGAGTTTTTCTAGTGAGATGAGAGTGATTAAAAAGTGAAAAGAGAGGGGCCATCCTGGTGGCAGAGTGGTTAAAGTTCTGCACACACTTCAGCAGCCTGGGTTCGTGGGTTCAGATCCCAGGTACGGACCTACTCCACTCATCAGTCATGCTGTGGAGGCATCTCCCATACATGGTAGGGGAAGATTGGCACAGATGTTAGCTCAGGGCAAATCTTCCTCAAGCAAAAAAAAAGAAACAAAAGAGGAGGGTTGGCAATGGATGTTAGCTCAGGGTGAATCTTCTGCACAAAAAAAAAAAAGGAAAAAAAGGAGAAAGGAGATGGAAATGAGATCACTTTTCCAAAGCTGTATATGCTCTCTGATATAATGCTGTCCAAAGAGGCTTGTGGAGTGGCGTCATTTTGGCTTCGGGTCATGCTTAATGAAAGCCTTGGATTTGAAGGGGCTTTCTAAATAGAGCTCCATAGTAATAGATCAATAAATCTGGCCTATCATTGAGAGTAGAATTTTTAATAGCATCCCTGTAGAGGGAAAAAACTTTACAGATTACATGGCTGCTTTATTTCATAGGAAAATAAATAAATAGAAGCAATTATGCAAGCCCTAATCCCTCTGCTATAAATTACTTTGTAATGACTCATAGAAACTAGAATGTATAAGTCAGGGTCCAATCAGGATACAAACCACACAGTAATTTGAACCAGGAAAGTTCAACAGGAAGAATTAGTAATCCTAACACAAGATTGAGTGCCAAGGGGTTGGCTAGTAAGAAGTACAGGGAACTCTAAAGAATGTAGGAGTGGCAGATGGAAGGAGCAGCCACTAGACCCAGAACTGATATACAGCTTCTAGGGCAGAGTTCCCATGTTCTAGAACTGTTAGGGGGCATGGCTCTGCCTCACTGAGTGGGCGAGAAGTCGCTCTGGTGCTGCACCAGTGAAACTTGCTGTAAATCTACCCTTTAGGGTACTGGGAAAAACTCTTCACAGGAGGTGTCTTTCTGGAGCCGCTCTGCTACCAAACTGCCCAAGGGGGATCCTGAGGGATGCTGCTGGCTGCCACACACTGCAAGTGGCAGACTCTTGACAAGCTGTGGTGCAAGGAAAGGTGCTAGGAAAACACAGGAGCCGGGCTCTGGAGAAGCTGCCCATACTGCAAGACCCAGATGCTGGAGAAGCAGCTTACATTACAGGCATCTGGCAATGAAAAAGTCACATGTGCTGGAGAAGTCTGGCCTTTGAGGGTTGCAGGAACTGGGTGCTGAGAAGCCACGTACACTGGACAAGTGGCAGATGTTGCAAGAGCCTGCCAATTGAGCATTCTAGAACCAGGAAGGAAGGCCCTTCCTCCTGACATCTCTCTAGTGCCCTCTGCTGAGAACACTTAACATCATCCCGTTTGACAAAGGTGAAATGTTTCAAGGACCCAGACTTATTTTCACAGGTTAGGCAATGAGGATGGAGTTGCAGCTGAGAGGCAATGAATTAATAACTGGCAGAGTACTGCCTTTAATGCAACTCCTATATCAGGTACATTATTTGCTATCAGTGAAGGAGTTCTCTCTGATACTTGTTCTTTCTAGACTGACTGCTTGGGAATTTCACCTTTCACCACCTCCAATCATTTGAGAATGTTTGCATTTTTATGGCCAATAGATAGCATAACTTTCATATTTATAACGTGCTGGTAAATCTACCCAACTCTTCCCATTCCTATCTCTTAACACAGACATACGTTTTCCCCCATTGTTGAAACCATCTCTGAGTGAGCCTGTATCTCTACCATACTGAGCTTTCTTTTCCTGGCCAAATATGACCAAACATTCTGATGCTAGAGGAAGTAGGACAGACAGGATAATGTTGTTCTTGTCCTGACTGATTTGCTAGAGTGATCCTCAGAAGTGAGACTCTTCTGCCTTTGACTTTCTCTGCCTACAAGGAGGGCTGTGATGGTTTTACACAGAGCTTCAGGGGAGCTGAGAACTTTTGCGATATTTTCACTTTGAAAGATATAGATTATCATTTTTTCTTTTTTATTTGCTTTTTGTGTGTGTGTGAGGAAGATTGGCCCTGAGCTAATGTCTGTTGCCAGTCTTCCTCTTTTCTTTTGCCTCTTTTTCTCCCCAAAGCCCCAGTACACAGTTGTATATCCTAATTGTAAGTCCTTCTAGTTTTTCTCTGTGGTATGCCACCACAGCATGGCTTGATGAGCAGTGTGTAGATCCACTCCCAGGATTGGAACCAGCGAACTCCAGGCTGCCAAAGCAGAGTGCGCAAACTTAACCGCTATGCCACCAAGCTGGCCCCAAGATCATAGTTTTTAAAAACTGTCACATTTATTGTATTTTGGAAAGTAAAATATATAAAAATATACTTCACTCATGAAAATGTTTTGCATGTATAGGTGTTTGTCATCCTCAGTGCTAAGTCCCTAGAGACCTTTATATCATTCCTTTTCGTTTATCCGCCATATTTTATCCAGAGACTTTGGAGAACATTTGATTATAACTTGAATTTGGTGGCCTTTTTCTATGCTACCAAACATTCATTCACTAATCAGTTATTCATACATTGATTCATTTGTTATATAAATGTATATTGAGCATTTAATTCTCCATGAGTGGTTGTATGGAGAAGGGTGGTTGCAAAAATGCATGACAGATTTCCCATCTGTACTGCACTTAAAATGAACCAGTATAATTGTTATAATACAGAGGAGACTGTGACAGATTTTTATAGACATGTGCAATAGCAAACCAACGAAGAGAGATACAAATTCTATAATCTAAGAACCAATTAGCTAATAATGGAGTTTTAGGATCAAGATCACTTAAGACTGTGAAGATCACAGTAGACTAAGCAAGCTCCTAAGGAAAGAAGCTCATCATGCTTACTACAGCCTTTCTAGCTCCTGGTTATGGAAGACTCCTTTTATATATTTGGTGGTTGCCTCTGGGCACCAATGAATTAATGAGTAACTAACGATCTAAGTGGAGTTGCAAAAGTGAATGGGAAGAGTTGCTTTGTTCTGATTCTGCCACTAAACAACTATGAACTTGGAAAAGTCACTTGTGTTCACGGATCCCCAAGACCACCCTCAAGTTCCAAGATTTGCTAGGAGGACTCGAAGAACCCAGCAAGCCTGTTATACTCATGGTTACCATTATTACAGCGAAAGGACGCAGATTAAAATCAGCCACAGAGAAAGAAGCATAGATCAGTGTCCAGGAGACACCAGCTACAAGCTTCTAGTTGTCCTCTCCCAGGGGAGTCATGCAGACAACACTTATTTTTCCCAGCAGTGATGTGTGACAACACTCATGGAGTATTGCCAGCCAAGGAAGGTCACCTGAGCCTTGGTGTCCAGGGTCTTTACTGAGGTCAGTCTCACAGACATAGCTGACCACCCAAGTGGCTGAACTTAATCTCTAGCCCCTCCAGAGGTCAACCTGCTACCACATGGCCCAAGGTCTCCACCATAAATCACACTGTTAACATGGACTCTGTCATGGACCCAAACCTCCAGGTACTCAAGGACAGTCTTATCAGGAAGGACATTCCAAGGGCTTATATGTTACCTTTCAGGAGACTGGCGAGGCCCACATCTTTCTTTGAGATGTGCAGAGTCTGGACAATCCTGAGTTAATCATTATTGTTCATTGTTTCACCTCTGTCTTTGCCTAGTTGTCTTCATCTGCAAAACAAAGTGAAGGCAAGATGGAGCAAGATCATTCGTAGCTCTGAAGTGCTACACTGATTTAAATTTTTAACTCAGCAACACAGAAGTAGAGTGAGCTTTGAAAACCATTCTAATTCAACAAATAGTTTAAGAAACACCAGTGTGCAAAGCAAAGACATATTTTTGTATATTTCTTTTAATTAGGTAATAGTTCTCTTTATCTTTGCTTTCAGTTTTAAAGACAAGTGGCATTTTCAAGCCACATTCCCTTCTGGCCCTTCCATCCTGCCTAGAATTCCCACCCAACTCTGGCAAATGAGTGTCTCTCAGGAGACTTCGAAGATTAGTTCAAGCTAATTGCTGCTGGATAAATAGTGTTTAGCAGCTGTTTAAAATAAGAAAAAAAAAGGGAGATGTGTTCTTTTTGCAGCAAGAAGAATTTAGGTTCAATTTAAGGACAATTTGCTAATTAAAGAAGAACATGAAAACCTGAAATAGTTATCAAGGTTTATGGAGTCTTGTTGTCTGGGGAAAAAAATCAGAAAACGTATTCCTTTGCTTTTCTTGATAGTTTGAGTTTGGATCTGACCTGACAAAAATGCCAGGTTTTGTTGTAATGCTTCTAAGCTCAGAAGCTAAACCACATCCAAAATAAACTCAGCAGATCAGGCTGCAAAAGCAGACTAGAATGTTTTAGCAGACAGAGCATATTTAGGGCACTTCCCATTTTCAGTCTAAGCTTCAGGTTGAAGATGGATTAATTTTGGAGTATTGTACTGAGGTTATCTGGGATGAGAAATGCTAGAACATAGAGTTATGCTTTGAGCTGGTATTCCAGCTCCCTGCAGGAGTAGGCTTCTGCTCACAGGAAGCTCAAATGAATTTGAAAGCTACAATTGCCATGTTTGCAGAGAAAGAGATTTTCTGCTCAAAGGGTAAGGCAATCAGTACCTAGTTAGCAGGTAAATTTGACTCAGTTTTGGGCAAGGCCAATTAACATCCAGTGCATGCCAACTGTTACCTGCTGATTGTCACTTCCCTCCCTGATTTTATAGAATGGCATCCGTACAAGTGGTGTAGGAGGCCATCACAGGAAATCATTATTCTGGAGTAGACTAGGACAATGTATCATTAAACATCCTCGTGGAAAGTGAGATGCATTGGCCAGTTCACAGTTTGTATAATTCTAGAACAGTCTCATTAAGTTAAGAGCTCATTTATTACGAAAATTAGTGAGAGAGAATGACATAGCATCTAACCAGGGATGAATTGCTCTTGGTTTAAGCAAAAGTGGTGTTAAAGTCACTAAAATTAAATGTTCAGGACACAAATACAGATGATCAAAGATGCATGGAGTAAGTAATGGTAAATATATCCTTCATATGAGCTAGTTGATTGGTTTGGAAAAATTAGCAACTGCTATAGACTGAATGTTTGTGTCTCCCGAACATTCACATGTTGAAACCTATTCTCCAATGTGATGATATTTGGTGACAGAGCCTTTGGGAGGCAAAGCCATCATGCATGGGATTAGTGCCCTTATAAAAGAGACCTCAGAGAGTATACTAACTCCTTCCACCATGTGAGGACACAGCAAGAGGACAGCCATCTACGAACCAGGAAGCAGGCTCTCACCAGACACTGAATCTGCTGGCTCCTTGGACTTTCCAGCCTCTAGAACTGTGAGAAATAAACATCTGTTGTTTAAATCACCCAATATATGCCGTTTTTGTTATAGCAGCCCAAAGGACTAAGACAGCACCCCCCTAAGCAGTCAAAAGAAACATAGTGGTTTGACCATCAGAAAAGTTTCCCAGTTGTCCTTACCTGTGTGCTCTCTTGGGTCCAATTATCAGCAGCCTCAGCATTGCAGCTGGAAGACTGTGAGAGATGTAAACTCAGGTCCCAGTGTAGACCTACAGAATCAGAATCTGCATTTCCACAAGATCCTGGCCTGATTCCTATGCCCATTCAAGTTTGAGAAGTACTGCTTGCAAATCTGGCCAGCTGCCTGTTTCTGTAAATTAAGTCTTATGAGTCAAAATGTTTCAGTTATATATTGCCTGTGGCTGTTTTTGCAGGACAGTGGCAGAATGAGTACTTGTGACAGAGACTGTATTGCCGACAAAGCCTAAAATATTTACTGTCTGGCCCTTTACAGAAAAGATCTGCCAATCCCTGTGAGTCCAGAATATTATTTCCTAGCTTTGTTGAGATAGGAAGGAGACTGTCCTTTATTATCAGCAATGACATAGGCTTTTAGATATAGGCTTTTTACACCTTCTTTACTTTTAATTTTCATAATAATCCTTTTTGCAGATAAGGGTAAGCAATTTGTTCAAGACTCCCTTCCGAGTTAGTGGTGGGACCAGACCTCAAATCCAGATCAATTGGATTTTAAGGACCATGACCTTTGCCCCATGCCCCATGACTTGCCCCACAGGAAGTTGGGAGTCTCAATGTTTTGCTTATCCAGGGGTTAAAAAAGAGAGCCTTACTAAAGAGAGCTAATGTTTTCTGGACTCATAGTGACAGAACTGTTCCAGAAGGTCAATTTCCTAACTTATTCTGAGAAATCTCCCTCCATGCAGACCAGTCGATGGCAAGTGGACTTGAGAAAACAGATTAAGGACAGAAGGAGGCTGGGGCAATTTCTAGAACCAGGACTCAGTCTGTCTCTGCACAGATAAGCTCCCCTGGGCCTCTGCAGTGGCCTGGGCCCCACTTTCCCAGTGCCTTCTAAAGATTAAAGCCTGTTTCACTTCTAAGTCCTCTTTTTTCAAATTCCAGTGGCTTATTTTAATGATATCAACTTTGTGTTGAAGAGAAGGTCCCCAACTGTTGTGAGTAGAGTCACCTATTCAAAGGGCTAGAAGTAGATTGGTCCATTAGGGTCCCCACCCTCCAGAAACTGGCAGTGTAATCAGATGAAAGTAAGGAGTGGTATTTCAGATGAAAAGCAGTGGACACTACCTTAGAAACTAGAGCCCAAGCCAGCCTGGAGGATGAGAGGTGCTAGCATGACTCTAAGAACTTTGTCTTAACACGTTGGTCCGAATATCTCTGCCCCATGGTTGTTTATTCTCTCTCTTTATTTAGCCGCGTTAACTCGCTTAATCTAAATACACTCATCTTCCAGGTCTAAAAGCACTACTCATTTTCCTTTTTCTTTCTTCTTTTTTCTTTTTTCTTTTCCTTTTCTTTCTTTTTTCTTTCGTTTCTTTTAAGAAGATTTCAAGATAAGTAGGAGAATGGAGATTAAACATAGTTTGAGAATTTTTGCACTATAGAGTAAATTATGGAAAAATAACTTGACTATGTAGATTATCCTTTTCTAGATTAGAGTGTAAGGGATGAAATATCATAGACCACATTTTACACATTCTTAAATCTCCTAAAGTGCCCTGAGTACATGGCTTCATACATATAGTCTCTTCCTCTTCTCCAAACCCTGAACTTACAGCACATCACTTCCAACTGCTGTAGCCCATTTGCATCGTTCTTACGTTGTTCTCTTGTTCTAGATGTAACTCTCAGCTTCCTACCAAGACTACAAGCCCTCCAAAGCTAAGTATTTTACTGGTGTTCTTTGAGCATCCCTCTTTAATGCTTGCTGGTCCCCCAAAAAATGTAACACTTGATTCTTGTTTGCGAGGGCAGGCCCATGTGCGACTCTGTATTTCTGGCCACCTACACAGTGTCCTTTAGGTAATAAACACTGAAGAAATGCTTGTTGTATGATCCCTTTCCCAAAACATTTAAAAATAATAAAAGCACAGTCCAACAAAAGTCAAAAAGACCTGAAACTTCACTATAACTGCACTACAGGAAATGTGGCCTTTGTAAAGAAAGTCCCCACAGGACAGGACTTCTATCCCTGACAGGGACACAGTAACTTTATGGCTAGCCATCCATTCTCCAACCTGCACTTGTCCTGCTGCTTTTTGGAGACCATGTCAGAACAGATCTACCATCTCATCAGCATTTATGAATATGCATTATTTGTTAGCCACCAGTATACAAAAAAAAAACAGCTTTGTTCCAAACAATGTTGACGTTAACTTAGGCTCATGACTTCTTCCAGATACCAAATGTCCTGGGCAGCCAGATGGCAGCCTGATCTTAAGGTTGGAAAAAAAAATTGATGTGCTTTGATTTCCATGCACCTCTTTGCCTGAGAGTCAGTAGAGGACTTTGCAAAGATTTCACCGTGAAGAAAGGATCTGGGTAGAAAAAACAAAACAAAATTTTTTTTTTTTTTAAGATTGGCTCCTGAGCTAACAACTGTTGCCAATCTTTTTTTTTTTCTTATTGCTTTTTCTCCCCAAATCCCCCAAGTACATATTTTAGTTGTGGGTCCTTCTAGTTGTGGCATGTGGGATGCAGCCTCAACATGGCTTGATGAGCCGTGACATGTCCATGTCCAGGATCTGAACCCGCGAAACCCTGGGCTGCCGAAGCGGAGCGTGTGAACTTAACCACCCAGCCACAGGGCTGGCCCCCAAAATGTCTATATTTCTTGACATTAGAAGTAGCAGCAGGCCTACTGTTCTGAATATGCAGCATCCACCACAAATGAATGCCAAATCCTCATGTTTAGTGTTGAAGAGTTTCATTAAAGGACCATTTATTGCAAGGGCTTGTACTTATACAAGTACAAGTGTGAACTAAATAGACATATCCTCTGCCTTTGGAAAATTACTCTAGGAAAGATCGTTTATTTGTCACATTCAATAGGTGTTTATTGACTGCCTACCATGCTGGGCACTGTTATACAAGCTAGGAATATAGTAGAGATGAAAGTAACAAACCAAACTCCTGATTTCACCCAGCTTATATTTTAGTGGGATCTGTCACATTAAATAATAGAGGATAAGTACATTGTACAGTGTGTGAGAGGGTGCTAAACGGTAAGAAGAGGTATGGGACGAAGGGTTGGAATTTGACATAGGGTGGTCAGGGAAGGTCTGCCCAAGAATGTGGATGCCCAGGACCTACCCTCTAAGACTTCACTGTGGAAAAGACTGATACAGGAATGGGTTGGCTCTGAGCTTATCCGGTCCACTAATATGACAAACGAGAAAGTAAAAACAGCTAGGGATAGAGGGCAGCGCATCAGACGTTGGCAGCGTGTACTAGCATCAGCCAGGGCGTTAGCCAAGGAGCGAGTGTCTGTGTCGGGCAGGCACTTAATTATGATGGTGTCATAGAGGAAGTGAGTTGGAGGAGCTCCTGGAAGAAGAGAAGGCTGATGTAATCTGACCACATTGTAGGTTTATCTGGAATAATAATTTTCTCAGGACAAACAGAACGCCCTTTCCATGGAATGTATTAGTTGAGACTCTTCAAAAGGCAACAAAGAAAGTGAAGACAAGCCAGTTCACCCTCTCCCCAACCCCCGGGTCCCTTACCCTTCCTACGCCTCTCATTCCCTCCATACTGTCCCACCCAGGGCCTTGGGGGAACTAAGCAGAGCTCCACTTAGGCCAGTCCCATGCTTCCTGGTAGGAGAGGGCAGAGTAAGGGGCAAACGGCAGAGCAGCTAAGCCAGAGGAGAAAAAATAAAACAACTTATTACATCAGGTGCTCTCAATTTTCATTCTGCAAAGCCAAAAGGGGCCACAAAATTCTCTCCCTTTACAACAAAATGGCAATCCCCATTATCAGCTGGTACTAGCTGGGTACCACTCCTGTTTCCTATTGCTGTGAAACACATATGGCTGTGTGGCTAGGACCCCACAAATCATCCAGTAAGTTCATTTTTATTAGTAGCTTCTGCTTAATTAAGGGGTGAACTATGCTCTATCAATCAGCTTCTGTGCGTTCGAGTCATCCCCAGTCACTCCACCACTAATCGATATGGCTCTGGTGCTTTAGGAAGAAGAGAAGATCTGGGGTACACTGGCTCCAAAAGCCAAGGGGGTAACGTCTGACTGCTGGAGCCCTGCTGTGGCAATTCCTTTAAACATGAGACTGACTACATGGCCGGCAGTAGATGATGCTTTTAGTGCCTCTACCACTCAAAGATGTGAACTTTGATTCATTGGACCAGATGCCTGTTAGATATACAGTGCTTTAAAATATTTATATTAGATACTCAATTGCATACAATAGAGTGAACTATAGTTTTTCATTATTTAGAAAAAGTACATAATGCAGGATAGATGGAATCCCATGGGGCCAACACAATGGACAAGAATGGGATTGGTATAGACTTACTGTGTTTGACCCCATTTAGGTTCCTTATTCAAGGTGAGCCTCTAAGTCAGAACTACTACTTTACAGCATCTTTCGCCAGAATTGGTTTCTAAAAACTTTCTAAGTACAGTCCATCCTCATTATTCACAAATTCTGTATTTGTGAATTCACTGACTCTCTAGAATTTATTTGTAACACCCAAATCAATACTTCCAGCTCTCTCCCTCTTGTTTGTGCACAAGCTCAGAGTGGTGAAAATGAGATTCACTCCACACATACTTTCCCAGCTGAGGTAGAGCAAGTGGAGGCTCTGCATTGGTTCAGCTCTTGTGCAGAGTTGACCGCAGGACAGAACTGACTGGAGACCTCAGCACAGCGCAAGATGCTCCAGCCCTGTGGTCCATTGACCAGGGTTTGAATCCCTGCTTCTGGTACCTGTTAGTAGAGGGCCTCAAGCAAGTCACTCAACACTTCCCAACCTCCTTGCTCTTTTGTAAAATAAAGAAAATAAATCTATCAGAATGAGTTGTTTTAGGATTTAAGATTATAAGCTACGTGAGATATGTGTATATATATGTGCATATTTCCCCTAGGAGCAGCAGATCAGTATTCCCTAATTCAGTGTTCATGGTGACTTTATAGAATATAACAATGAGAATGGAATAAACAATGAGAATTGACTGTAATATTTTCCATTGACAAATGTGAAATGCAAACGTTTTTAAAATTTACATAAAAGATGCCACATTGACAAGGAAGATATTTATTAAAATTAATTTTACAAGAAAATAACATAATTTAACAATTGGAAAAATATATGAGCAGAGACTTCCTTAAGAAGATATAATGATGGAGAGTAAATATATGAAAAGATGCTCAACATCATTTGTCATTAGATAAATACAAATTAAAACCACAATGAGATACTACTACATACCTGTTAGAAATATTAAAACCATGAAAACTGACAATACCAAATGCTGACAAGGATGTAGAGCAATAAAACTCTGGTACATTGCTGGTGGGAATACAAAATGGTGCAGCCAGTCTGGAGGTCAGTTTGGCAATTTTTTATAGTTAAATATACACTTAACATATGACCCAACAATTCTGCTTCCAAGTGAGTTGAATGTGCTCCCAAGTAAGTATATTTACCCAAGTGAGTTGGAAACTTATTTTTATACAAAAACCTGTATGTGAATGCATATTGTGGTTTTATTCATAATGACTAAACACTGAAAATAGCCAAGATGTCTTTCAACAGCTGAATGGATGGTACATCCATATAATGGAATACTACTCAGCAATATAAAAAAATTCATTAAATGATTCATGCAACAACATGGAAGAATTTTAAATGCATTTTGCTAAATGAAGAAAGGCAGAACCAAAATATTACATAGTGTGTAATTAGTTCCATTTATATGACACATGGAAAAGGGAAAACTATAGGATGGAAAACAGATTGGTGGTTGCCAAGGAATGGGGAAAGAAGAAGAGTTAAATAGAAAGCAGCCACACAGGGGAACTTGTAGGGTGGTAGAACTCTTTTGTACGGTAGTTGGTGGGTACATAACTCTGTGGATTTGTTAAAACCAACAGAACTATGTGTAACAAAGTGTAAGTCTTTCTGTGTGAAAATTTTAAAAAAATCAATCAAGATACCAGGGATCCCAGGATGGAAAGAAGATTGTACCTAATTGCCTTACAAGTGTATGTCATGATAAAAGAGCAGGGAGTAAAGGAACCAATCTAAGTAACTTCGGGAAAATGGTGTTTTGACTGGATATTGGAAAACTAAAGAAAAAAAGAACTATACATAAACAATGTACTCTGGGTGGTAAATTTTTTTCTCATATGGGCATGGGTTACAATTCTGAAACTAATTTACATGTTTACCAGGGCTGAACAAATAAGTGAATAAATTGGAAATAATGGAAACCGTGGAAACCAACTTTCTCAATGTTAGAGAAACAAATTACAAATACGTAGGCAGCTGTGGAAGAAAGGCAAGAATAATGCCTGTGGTGGTGGCTTAGAGTTAGATTAGTATGATTTATTTTAACATATGCACAAATAGATCAAATATAGAAATAGAGATATGTGTTTAGGCACGGATTGATATATATACATATAGCCTAGCCCTGTCTCCTGAGACAGCCTAGAAGCAATGATACCTCCATAGCAATGAGCACATCAAGTGCCCAGTTCTTGGTTTCTAAACTCCACTGGAAAACAAAAGGAGCCAGGTAACCTTGGAGAAACAGCTGATGCTAGGATTGGGCCAAAAAAATACAGGATGGCTCTAGAGCATCTGTAGCATTGCAGCGTTGTGACAACAGTAAGGGAGTGCTCAAAAAAGAAAAAAGGATTGAGGCATTCGAAAGAACATAGGAGTTGACCTGAAAGAGCTCCTAGGGGCTAAAACTAGGACAATTTGAGGAACAATGTAATAGTGATAATGTTGGACTGTAGCACAAAGAATATAATAAAGATACATGAGTGCACGCTGATATAAATACGTCAATGGGGAAGAACAAATAAATTTTCCTTATGGGAAAATCTGAAATAATATAGGTAGAGATCTCCCCATCCCCAGGAGATGGAGCTTAATTCCCCTTCTCTGTGTTGGCTGGACTTTGTGCCTCACTTCCAATGAATGGAATATGGAAAGGAAAAAAATAGTGACTTTCCAGTGCAGAAAGCTAGCAGACATCACCTTATTCAAATAATCAAGATTAACATCACTTGTGATAAATTATATTGATCTCATGGACCCCCTGACGTGATGAGTGCTTTACCTCTCCGAGATTTTTTCTTCAAAACTCTGAAGCTCATTATAAAATAAAATTGAGGGACATTCTATAAAATTCCCAACTGGCACCCTTCAAGATTGTCAAGGTTATGAGAAAGAAAGAAACACTAAGATCTCTCACAGATTAAAGCAGACATGACAAATTAAGACAATGTGGTGTCCTGGATTGGATCTTGGAACAGAAAAAGGACATTAGTGAAAAAACTTGTGAAAACCGAATAGTCTGTAGCTTAGTTAGTGGTATTACACTAATGTTAATTTCTGAGTTTGGACAAACAGCACAATTATGCAAGATGTTAGCTTTAGGGAAAGCTGGGTGATACTGAACTCTCCATACTATCTTGGCAACTTTTTCATAAATCTAAAATTGTTCTAAAATAAAGAGTTGATACAAATGAATACATACATACTTGCACAAATAAATAAATAAATTGTATAGGGTGCTATTACAAAATCATTCATTTTTTAACACAATAGAGAGAAATGGTGTTGTAACATCATGGGGGATCAGAAGAGGAGGAAGGAATCAATTTTGTTCCCCCTAATGTACAAACTTAACTCCTCAAATTCTTTTCACTTGTTCTCCACTTGAGATTTTTATAGAGGGAAGAGAGAAGCAAATATGAAGGAAGATGAGGAACAGAGAAGGAGAAAGAGAAGAAATGACAAAAGAGAATGTAAATATAAGTAAAACTTTCAGAACTGTACAAGCCATAGATAATTCTTCCTAACAGTCTTGAGTATCAACATGATTCAGAAAAATAGAAATAATGACGGTCAACAAAACCATGGGTGGTTCAGAAGCTGGCTGGAAACTCTGACTCTGGAACTCTAAATTCAACAATTCTGCTTTGGATGTCTTCGACCTGCCTCCCAAGTTCTGTTTATTCACGGAATGATTGCTGTGTCTACCTCCCAGAGCACTAGATGCTTTAGATCGGAATGGCTGTTTTTGTTTTGTTACTATTTAATTACAAACAGTACTGTCTGGATCTTTTCAAGGCAGACAGTCGATGATTATATCACTTGAAGAAAGAGCAAAAAATGTGATAGAAAATCTGTAAAAAGTGACAAGAGGATGCCCAGGGCTAAATTTTGGCTTTGAGAATTTGGCACAAGTGCCAATGACAACATGGTCACTTAGCCCAATTTTCCTCTATGCCCAGGAGCGTGGAACCCTCTTCAAAGCATGGCAGCAGCAAAAGGCCTGTTGGGAAGCCTGTTCAGTGGAGGCCAACATACAGTTGGCTTGAGAGGACAATCAAATTCCCTTTCAGTCCTCGAGCAGTGAAAAGGTGGCACATTAACCCCCTGCATTCTTTCAATAACGAGGAAAGTAAATCTAATAATACCTTACGACGAATGGGAGGCTGTGTCGTCAAAAATACATAGGTCAACATTTTTCCCTGATGCTTTTCCACGTCCGTTTTATCCTATGCACATTTTATTATTATGATGGTTATTAAAAGGTCTCACACACAATGCGGAAAGTGTGAAAAATAGCAGCCAAACATTGAGTATATCTATTTTTATAATATAAATAAAAGTGGGTTATATTGTTATATGTATATTATTACGTACATTCATTATTACAATAAATATATGAAGGAAGTTTTATACAGCAGGGGATATCTCAGGCCATTTCCTCCCATTTATCCTTAGATTTTCTCCTGCAGGGACTGTGTTAAGAAGTTTTGTGACTTTTGGAGGAGAATATATAGGTGGTATGAGGTAGCCTTAAGCTTCCTCCACTTGCGATTCTTTGTGAATTGAGTCGGATTATGTCATTTCCTCCGACGCCCTGTAATGCAGCCTTAAGAATAATGACCCTGCAATGTGGCTCTTCTGAAAATAGCTTTTCCAGTGCCAGAAAAAGATGATTCATACTTGGCTTAGGAGCCATTTCTGGAAGCTGCCAGAACAAAGAACAGAGGTAATTCACTAAGGCGCTCTATCATTGTCTAACTCAATTTGGAAATGATGATACATCACTAAATACAAACATTTCAACTGACATATTTACATATATACAGATGCGTGTGTACGCCATGTACCTACTGGTTTGTATGTGTATATTTATACTGAAGATGTGTTTATACATGCTCATATAATATGTATGTATTTGTTTTAAGGACAGAGATATATCAAGTTGTAGGCTACAGTTAGTCCTCATCCCTTGATTTTGATGACGTGGTCTGAGAAAGTTTGAATGACACCAACCTGAAAATAGGAGCTTGGTTGAAATTGTAACTCTGCCATCATATGTACTCTTGATCCCAGAAATTACTAAAATATGAAAAATAAAAGACATGTATGGTCATCTTGTCCACTTCTACTGCCTGCCATCAAATCTCAAAAAGCATCTGGCTACTGGAAACATTAACACTTCCGATGGCAGGGTTTTCCACCACTCTCGGAGAAGACTGTATCCTCCGAGACCTCAGGGAATTTGTCTCCACGGTCCCAGAGAATGCCTTCAAGGCAGCATCTTACATACCTCATTTGACCACCCAGTTATCATTTTCCTCTTTGGCTATGTGTCAAGCTGCACATTTATTTTTCTTAATCTTTTTTCAAAAATCAATTCTCTGCGTCCCTTAATCATTTTTATTGATCTCTGTTGAATTTTCTCTAATATGATGGCACCTATCTACTCCTGAACTACTTTACTTATCTTTGCCATTCAACATTTAGCTTCGGCTGGGTACCACATTGTATATAGCATGGAGGGTGCCAGCTGATTTTTGTCGGACAGAACAGCCACATCCCACCATTTTGTGGACTCATAAATAAAATATAATAGAAGTTTGACAATTTGCTGCTTGCCCATGTATGGTGTCTCCTGTGGTTTTTTTCAAAATAAGATTCTGCTGTGAACATGGCTTTCCATTACTAAGTGTTTAGTGCATTTTCCAGGTCATGACTCTCTGGATGTCTAAGGCCAAACGTCTAACTTTCCTTCCATAATTCTACTTCCCTTCTCTTTACTAAACTGCACTGCATGCCAGCTGAAATTTTTAAAACTCTTATTAGAATGGGAATAAAATACAGGGGTTTTTTAAATTAAAAATCTCTTATTTTGCAAAGATGATAGGTTAGTTATACATGCAAAGAGTTTATCTGATAAGTAGTAAGGAATACCTGGAAAGTAACACAAGAATCCCAGGTTCATTGTTAGGTCACGGGGTTCCAGGATCTGGCGAAAGGGGAACTTATGCTGTAAGCTCCATTAGGGAGAGGGATTAACCAAAGACTGTACGTGATGACAATTGCTAAAATTTTGTGAGTGCTTATAAGGTACCAGAACTAGTCTAAAGTGTTTTCACACATCTCATTTAAACTTAAAGCAAATATTTAGGAGAGACATAATTATCATGGCCATTTTCATGGATGCAGAAACTAGGGGATAGAAACACTAAAAACGTGCTCAAGGTCAGTCTACTTACATATTTAATAAGTCAACAGCATGTGGGATTCAAACCCAGACAGTCCACTAAAGGCCCTGCAGATCTATTCACTTTTTTTTTTTTTTGCTGAGGAAGATTTTCCCTGAGCTAACATCTGTTGCCAGTCCTCCTTTTTTCACTTGAGGAAGATTGGTCCTGAGCTAACACCTGTGTCAATCTTCCTCCACTTTGTATGTGGGTCACTGGCACAGCATGGCTGCCAAAGTGTGGTGTAGGTCTGTGCCTGGGAACTGAACCCAGGCCACTGAAGTGGAATGTGCTGAACTTAACCACTAGGCCATGGGTCCAGCACCTCTGTTCACTTTTTAGTGTCACAAATAAGCCCACAGTTGGAAAGTATAAATAGACCCAGGTAGAAGACACCTGAGGTATGTACCCTAGCCTTGATAATCAAAAACACATGGGTAAAACTTTGAGAGTCAAGTTGCCAATGGTATTAAGTCAACTAAGGATTGTTCAGAAAAGTAGACAATTCTGGCTAGAAACTGCTGCTACTTATATGTGACTTTTTTTAAAAAAAAGTTTTTTAAAGAAAATATATATATTACTTTATTGAGGCCTCTTTAAAAATTCTTTGCCTGGCAATTGACAAATTGACTCTCATCCAAAAGAATATTCTTAAAACCATCTTAGATCATAAAGTCTTTCTTTACAAACGTTGCTCCATGAATGTGCATCAAGTTTCTTCATCACCTGTGTGTGCATATCAACCCCAGAGGGAGAACAGAAACCTAGTTGGAAAAGATGAATTCAGAAGGAAAGGCAGTTGGTCGTTAGCTTCTTCTCAACCTACAGTATCCCTTTGGCCATCACTAGAAAAGCAAGAAGGAACCGTCATCTCCTGATTGTAAGGGAGGCAAGTTCAGCTGAGCTAAAATCAAATCCAGATTCATCAAATCTCTCTGTTTGGATCACTTATGTCAAAGTGAAAAGTTGTATTTCAAGGAGATTCAATTTATGTTCCAAGAGACATAAGAACCATCCTTAAAATATGAATGATTCTTCAGTGTGAATTATTAGTGGCAACCTCTGGTCCTTTCTCTCAGAACTGTTCCAAGGAAGTAAAGATGAATTTCCCATTTCTCATTCCCAGAGTTGAGAGGCCTACAAGAATGACTTTTTCAATCTATGACTTACTGCCTGTTACTAAGTGATTCTGGCTGTGTCAATAAATTTGTTCACAGCTCTAATTGTGTTAATGAATTGAACATAATTAAACTTACAACATGTCATGAGTTTCTTCTGGCAGAAGTCAGCAGACTTTTCAAAAAAGATCACTGTGGGAAAACAAATAATGTATTGCACAACTTCTGCCATCGCCATATAGTGTCTATGGAGAGAAGATTGAAGTAAGGGATTCTGAAATGGACTTCTTGAAGAATTTCCCTCTCTGAATAAAGTTTTATTCAGTTTGCAATGAGTGTGACCTCATTAAATTCACCAGATTGCAAGCTCCTTTAGGACAGAAAGTATATGTTATTTTATTTTTATACCCAATACTTAGTAGAGGACCTATTACATAAAAATGTATGGTGAGAGAAAGTTGCCCCGTGAATAAAGTCACTCTGAATAGTCCCCTCTGGGGGCTCATGGAGGGAAGGGGGCCTACCATTTATTTGGTCATCGCCTATGTTGCGGTCACTAAGCTCACTGAGAACTTACAAAATTGTATCTAACCCTCACAAAAGCTACTGAAGGAGATAAATTATCCCCATTTCGTATGTGAGGAAGCTAAAGCTCAAAGAGTTTGAGTAAGAAATCTGACCTCAGACTTACTTAAGTGGAAGACTTGGGATTCAACTCATGTCTGTTGAACTCCGATATTTGTGCTCCTTCATGACCCCATGCTGTCTCTAGACATCACACATTGAGTAGGTGTGTTGTTAGGCCACTGGTTGAGCAAAATGGACTATCTAAAGTTATCAAGAGCTCTTTAGGCACCAAAACCTTTGCTTAAATGATTTGCCTTTACCTAAATCATTTTTTTTTTTTTGAGGAAGATTAACCCTGAGCTAACATCTACCACCAATGCTCCTCTTTTTTGCTGAGGAAGATTGGCCCTGAGGCAACACCCGTGCCCACTTTCCTCTACTTTATATGTAGGACACCTGCCACAGCATGGCTTGATGATTGGGGCGTATGTCCATGTCCGGGATCTGAATCAGTGAACCCAGGGTGGCCAAAGTGGAGCGCAGGAACTTAACTGCTACACCACCAGGCCAGCCCCCTAAATCATTATTTTAAAAAGTAAAATTATCTGACAATTAAGAAGTGTTTGCAACTTTTCTCCAGATATTTTATGTACGTGTTGTCTTCAAAGTTATGTATCATGATGTAACATTTCTTTTCTAACTGTTGCAGTGCAAGCCATGGGTCTTGCACACTGGGAGTGTGTTTAACAAGTGCTTGCTGGTGACAAATGTGTCATTTGAATTGTTGTTTCATGAGATGCTGCTGCCAAAAGAGCATTGCTTTTAACTTACAAGACCCAAAAGCTTGTTTGACAAATAAGAAAAGAGAACTCAAGGCCTAGACAATATTCATTACTTATGGGCAGGAGAAAGGAAAAAGTTCCCAAACCTCTGGTTTAGTCAGAAGATTGATATTCACTTCAATTTTGCTAGAACCATTCACAAAAAAAATTTCATGGAGTTATTAGAGTTTTAGCTATTTTTCTAATAGTGAAAAGCCTCACAGACAGAGAGAAAAAAAGAAGAAAAGAAGCAAAAAATCCAGATAAGTTATGATAATCTTGATATTTATTTACAGTTTATAAGTTCCTTCAACATGCTCTTATTCCAGCCCAATAATAATATTTCAGCCTCCTCGGCATGAGGAGGGCAGGGCAGTCAACATTATCCTCATTTCATAGATGCAAAAATAGAATAATTTGACATTATACTTAAAAAGACCAACCTGAGACAGGCTGGGTTTACTCACTTCCTCTTGTTGCTTTTCACCCTCTGGAGATGAGTTTGCTATGGCAGATGCTGGAAAGTACTAAGTTCCAGGCAGACTAGGACCGCAAGGTGCAAAGGCCTGCAGCAGACAAGGGGTCCAAGTTGCTCCAGCAAATGCACCCCAAGAAAGCTAGGGCAAGGTGAAATGAGCTTGAAGACCCTCTGTGCATTGGGAGAGGCTAAAAGAATGAGAATGAAAATGCATAATTGAGGGCAGATCAGATGGCAAAACAGCTCAATTTGTCTAAGGAGCCAAGAGAAATGATACAAATTAGACAAGTAATCAATAGCCTTCAGATATCCAAGCAAATATTGCTGAACCCAAATCTCCAGCATATTTAATTCTGTCTCTGAAAAGGTTTCCTTTTGTATAAACGCAAATGATACTTTTTACCGACTGCTTCAAAAAAAATAAGATATTACATTTTGAGGACCCGTAGCAACAATGTCTCTTAATTGATTTTTCCAGCATACCTCTTTGTATAAAGTGCAATCAATCCTTATTATTTGTAAAGTCTGTATTTATCTACTTGCTAAAATGTATTTGTAACCCCAAAATCAATTCTCAGGGTGTTTTGTGATCATTTGAGGACATACGCAGAGTGGTGAAAAATTTGAGTCACCTGAGTTTGGATGAAGTGATAGCCTGTTTCCTTGTTTCAATTCCCATACGCTATAAACAAGTGCTCTTTTCACAGTCTATTTAGTGCCACCCTTTTCACATCTTTGTTCTTTTTGTTGATAATTTTGCTGTGTGAAATGGATCCCAAGAGCAGTGCTGAAGTGGTCTCTGGTGTTCCTAAGCACAAGAAGGCTGTGATGTACTTTACAGAGAAAATATACGTTAGATAAACTTCATTCAGGCGTGAGTTATAGTGCTATTGGCCAGGAGTTCGATGTTAATGAATTAACAATATTAAATAAAGTGTCTTGAAACAAAACACACATAAAACAAGGTTACGTGCTGATCAGTTGACGAGAAAGTTGTGACCAGAGGTTCTCAGGAACCTAACCCTTTATTTCCCCTGCAAGCAAAGGTTCCGCATTTGCTAATTCAGTGTTCCCAATGACTTTATAGAACACGACTACCACAAATAACGAGAATTAATTGTATGTTTTAAGAGTTAGTCCAATGAGGGTCTAGTTGGTTGACTGTGAGTGGCAGCATGGCGCATAATTGACCCTCAACAAATGTTTTAGTGAATGAACAAACAAAGCCAAAGGGTTGGCACTGGGTAGCTTAGCAAAGATGTTAGCTAGAACCTATGCCAACTGGTTACTTATGCAAACTCCATAAAGAGAATGGAGAGAATGGGGCCAGGATAACAAGAAATGGCCTGAAGCTGACTCCCAAAGAAAAAAAATTGCAGGATAAGTACCCATTTGGTACCACTTCAGCAGCTTTGGGGAGACATGGGGGTCCAGAGACAGAAAGATTCTCAAAAGAAAGAAAGAAAAGAAAAGAAAAACACCCCAAATCAAAAAACAAAAACAGACCTGTGACTCCCAGGCTGGAGAACGAGCAAAGCAGCCCTCACTTCGGCCTGCCCGTGAGAGAGCGGGGTGGGAGTGGAGCCACCAAATAGAAACTAACAGCAGCTCCTCAAACTTTGGGGAAGCAGTCCCAGCCCTAACACTGGGGCAGATAAGGCGCATCCATCTTAAAGGAGGTAGGCGGTGATTTGTTCTCATAATCATTGGGGTAGGCAGAATAACGGCTCCTGGAAGTTGCCCATGTCTTAATCCCCAGAACCCAGGACTATGTTATATCACATGGCAGAGGAGAATTAAAGTTACAGATGGAACTAGGTTTGCTAATAAACTGATCTTGAAATTCAGAGATTACCTTGGATTATCTGACTGTAGAGGAAGGAGGTGACATCACAAGGGTCCTAATAAGTGAAATCTGGAGGCAGAATAGTCAGTGTCGGAGCTATGCGATGTGAGAAAGACCCCTCCTTCCATTTCTGGCTTTGGAGAGGGAAGAGGGTCATGAGCTGAGGAATATGGGCAACTTTAGAAGCTGAAAGAGGCAAGGAAACAGATTCTTCCCTACAGCCTCCAGAAAGAAACACAGCCCTGCCGACACCTTGCTTTTATCCCAATGAGATCTGTTTTGGGCTTCTGACCTTAAGAGCTGTAAGATAATAAATATGCATTGTGAGGTGGAGAGAAAGGAGCAGCTGGAGTTAAGGTAGGGGGAGGGGGAGATGCTCTATGCATATCCAGGGTCATATTCTCCTTATCTGGATTCTGAAGGATTATTCTGGTTTGGGCTGACCCAAGGATAAGGATCCAGAATGCGGATTCCAGCGTGGATGTCAATCAAGTCTCATCTCAAGACCTCCAGCTGAAACCAAAGAAGATAAATTCCAGTTTGTGTTCAATCTCAGATTAACTTCCCTCTCTGTGTGTGAATTCCCAGGACTGGGCCAGGTTGACACTTATGAGGTGAGAAGCTGGTGCTGGAGGTTGGGTGAGAGGGAGTTGAGGATAGCAGTGGTGGATGCCAGGGCTCTGACTGCCAACCTTTCATCTCAGTAAATAATATTCAGCCTACCCATTCACTTCAACTGTTCTGTTATCCTGTAAAGTCCACCAGGGAACACAATTAATAAAATGAGCAGAATCAGTTAGTGGCCTTGGACCCGTGAATGAATGGCGATTTGTAAGCCTAAATGAGATAGACAGTTTAGATGACACAGGTCAATGCTAAGCAATGGAAATGATGACTCAGTAGGTGTTTTTGATGCCCAGTCATCTGCAGTGACTACAATAGTGACGTCCTCATTGAGATGACTGGTGACTAACTTCCCACACAACTCTATCTCATCACATGTGGAGACATGAGCTCCTCGGGTCAGAGAACGTGCCCCTGAGACTTCTCTGTCACCTCCTTCCTCTACAGTCACGTGGATGCTTGGTATACGGTTTCTGATTGTGGTGAGGATAAATAAGACAATAGTGGTTTCTACTTGGAAGCTGCATCCAGCAAACTGCAGGAGCTCTTTTGATGAGTTTAGTCTTCAAAACCACAAATCTGCCCCACCATCCACCTGCCTGCACTCAAATAACACGTTTCCATATAACACTAGAACAGACGTTTAAGCATCTTCTCTTTCGTAGATGAGATAGAATTAAGGGAGTCTCAAATAGTAGGTTTTCAAAGCAAAGACTGGACAAGAGGAGTTGGGATGGAAAGAAGTTCCCAGCAAAGGCAAGCAAGGGAAGCTTAGGGTATAATTGGGAAGCAGGGAACTTCCTCAGAGAGTGACACCTGTCCTGTTCGAAAGGAAGAGCAGTTTTCAACCTAACATTTTGTGGTGATGTTCTCCTGAGTCTCTCTGGCTTAAGCTCCAGAAGGCAGAGTGAAACCAGCACTGGCTGTGGAGTCCAGAAGATGTGAATTTCACTTCTGGCTCCACAGTTGACTACCTGCATCTCTACTTCAAATGGGAAACTGTGAGGATTCAAGGAGAGAATATGTGCGAATGTGCTTGCAAGGTGCTCTGCAAATGTGCCTGGTGGTTGTGTCTCTACACTCTCTAATTCCTCCTCTGCTGTCTTTGAGAGCCTTGGGGGATGACTGGGACAGGTGTCCTGTCATGGTAAATAGTGTAGGCTTTTGTCCTCCTTGGGGGAGAAGGTTGCTGTGGGGAGAATTCTGCCAAGTGGGCAGCAGCCTGAGAATGTGCCCAATTTGTGGACATTATTTCACTTGTGTCTACTCCAAGGGAAGTTTCTTTCTCTGCAAATGAGAGCCAGTCTGTCACCTTTGCTCAGGCATCCTGCGCTCACCGTCATGTCCCTCACACATATGGTGCCTGGCAGGGTGCACCTCCACTCCGAGGCCCTTTCTGGAGAGCATCTGCTAACCCTGCCAGCCTGATGCCTTCCAACCTCAGCATCACCTTTTCCCAGGTTTCTTGCTGAATCAACCAATTAGCTCAAATCGTCTCTGACTGCTTTGAACTATGTCTTGTTAAAACACGGGTGGATGGGGACCTGGTGAAGTCCAAAAGTCACTCTAAGAAAACCAAGCATCCGAATAGAGCCCTCATGCCGGAATGTCTGTCTTCCACTTAATGTAGTCAGAGGTCTTAGTGCTCAAGTTGTCAGTTGGCTTCTGGCAGGATCTCGGTAGGGATTCTGAGCAACACCTTCACTGAAGCATTCCTCATGACATTTCCTCCAGGATCTTTCCACAACCTAAAAGCTAAATTGCATGATTTATTTTGAAAAAAGAAATTAATAACTGACTCTGAGCTCAGTGATCAATGATACGTCACAGATTATCTTTTCTTTAAGTGCTACACCTCAGCTCATGGTGTCCCTGTGACAGACCCGTTAACTGTGGCCCAAAAAGTAAAATAATCGTACTAAAGTCTCATCAGCTATGTCCGGTTTCTAATAGGCATGAACTCTGTGACAATAGAATTCCCTGCACCTCCCCATGGAAGGTTGTCCCGGGGTCCCTACACTTTTACAAGCCAGGTGGAAGGATGGAGAAGAGATGTCTTGTCATTCTCGGAAAATATCTCTAGTGACCTAGCATTTTGAAGTTATTGTCTTGCACTGACTCCAAACATTTATTTTAGTTCCTAAGATTCTATTGAGGAAAGTGCAAAAACTAAATATTAAGGAACTTAATATTAAGGGAACCCAATAAAAGCATGTTCTATATAACACGTAAAAGACTTTCATAAGCTCTAAAATGGCCCCAGGGAGGTTATGTATTCTTTATAAGTGAAATTGTTCCATTAATAGATTACCTTTCTCTACCATTGAAGTTTATCCTTCTACTTGAGAACTACTGTGGTTTGTTACACATAAGAGGCACCAGGCAAGTCATCAGTCAATTCCTCGTGCAAACTCCTGAAACTTCTACTAATGAAAACTCCCACCAAACAGCACAAACAATACCTCCGTTTTGAAAGGTGACATCTGCCTTAATTATTTGCAAATGACTTTGATATTGCACTTGATATTATTAAGGGGATGAGGCAGAAATCTATATAAACCACGATTTTCTCTATGTTTAAACGATTTCTTCTGACCAAATGGATTATTTTAGGTTTGCACGCTCAGTGTAATTAGTGCATATGGTCCAGCTGTGAAGAAATAGCTGAGGAGTCCTAACTTATTATTAATTAGGCTCATTAAAATGCAAGTAAGGGAACGTTGCCTAGGTAAACAATACCTTATGTCAAAAAGTCATTACTTGACAAGAGCTAGTCTTCCTAACTAAAGTCATTACTGATATTTTGTGGAGGGTTTTTTTTAAGGCACCGTGGGTGCCAGTTAACTACTTTTGACTGACATCAAGGACAGACATGCAGAGCTGGAAGGAGCCGGTGGTACGACACAGCAATTCTTTTCACATCATTTCAAAATACGTCTGGGGGAGGTTAAAGGTTGACAGCCCAATGACAGGCCTTCTTCAACTGCCGTGGTGTCACAGCAGGAGCATGTCAGGAAAATTTCCTCGGCCCCTCTGAATATCTTACATGTTCACATTTCTTTTCCTGTCTCACAAGTAGGGAGGGATTGGCAGCTTTGTGACAAACACCTGGGAAAGAGAAATGTGAATTATCCCTGTTAGGAACCAGGGAGGTACTGAGGGGAGAAGACACTTGAGCTCAAGTGGGAAGTCTCTCCTGGTATTTTGCTAAATTGGAGGGCAGAGCAGTCCAGACCAGTCCAGAGGGACATCATGCATTAGCCCCTATGTCCTCTATTTTGGGGCACTTTTCCAAGGGATTGTATAGGTTAGCTGTGGCCTCTGCCCCATAGAAATGCAGTTCCACAGTCTGGTAACTCAGGAATTAGCTCAGCTCACTTGGTGGAGGCCTCCCAGTCTGATGAGTGTGAGACCACAGAAGATTGGAAGAATCAATGTTGGACTTCCATACCCAGGCCCTGGAGAGCATCCAGGTTCAGGGTCAGATGCTCTAGTTAGGATCTTTGAAGGTCTTAGGCGTTATTTCCCAGGTATATTCTTCTCTCTAGGATTCTTTGTTTGAAAGCAACAGAAGCAGCAATACACATGCCAGCTGATTTCTAAGGTTCTAGAAATGTTTCCCTCTCTTTGAAAGTCCATGCACATGTCAGTATAAATCACTACAGGGATGCAGGCTCCGGTCTAAATGGATCAAAAGAGACTATTGACAGATGCTGAAATGAGTGTCTACCTTTAACACTGGGCCAATTGATAAGTGTCTGACCTAGACTTTTGACTGACATGAAGAGCTGTCAAGAAGAAATCGTCTTTTCCAGTGATGACAATGAAGCAGGAGGAGAGGAGAGAGAGGAAAGGGAAACCCAGGGAAGACCTCACTCCCTGGTGGACACATTTGTGTCCTCCCATGTGTACCCCGGGCAACTGCTTATTTGAAGATTAAATTCAGCACCTGTGCTGGATAAAGGATGGTCTACTCCAGTTAAATAGGAGGGTTCCATGAATGAAACTTGGAAGAAATTAAAGTTTGTCTCAATCAAATAGAACATTATCACTATTATTATTATTATTTTAATATTTTTTATTGTAGGCTTTTTTACTTTTGAGGAAGGGTAGCCCTGAGCTAACATCTGCTGCCAATCCTCCTCTTTTTGCTGAGGAAGACTGGCCCTGAGCTAACATCCATGCCCATCTTCCTCTACTTTATATGTGGGATGCGTACTACAGCATGGCTTGCCAAGTGGTGCCATGTCCGCACCCAGGATCTGAACTGGCAAAGCCTGGGCATTATTTTGGTGAGGAAGATTAGCTCTGAGCTAAAATCTGTGCCAATCTTCCTCTATTTTGTATGTGAGTTGCCACCACAGCATGGCTGTCGAGTGCTGTAGGTCTGTGCCCAAGATCTGAACCCGCGAACCCATGACCAGGATCTGGAGCTGTGAATCAGGGCTGCCAAAGCAGAGTGCGCCAACCTTAACCACTATGCCACAGGGCCAGCCCCTCTAATATTACTAGTAATACTACTAATAATGCTAATATTATTTTTAATCCCTATTTCAAAACTATTTAAAGAAAGACATTACACTGAAAGAAAAATTTTCCCGTGTGTTCCTATAGGAAAATTTGCAGGTTTGAACAGAAATACTCACTGGCATGTTGGAGAGGTCCAGAAGCATTGTAATCTGCACTATTTCTAGTTTAGCAAGTGGTCATATGACTTCTCCAAGAGGAATGTTGTTGGGTGTATCCTGTTTTTGCCATGTCGTTTATTCTATATTTTAATCTAACTGATATCTGCAAAGTTATGTCATTTAGGTGACTTCACATGTCCAGAAGCTATGATTTTATAGTTATGCTTTCACTTTTGAGTTGTGATGATGTGTCCTGACAGACAGCAGGATTCAGTTGTTAAATCATGATGCTCCCCAAACCCAGACTGTCCTTTGCTTGGTGGTCCTTGCCACTGCTCCACAGAGATGCCTCTTCCCCAACCAGATCCTGTGCTAACAGACTTTCTTGTTGATTTCCAATTCTCACCACAACCTTGCAAGGTCAGTATTGTCACTGCTACTTTATAGATGAGGAGACTGGCTCAGAAGGGTTTAGTAACTGATCCAAGGACACGTGTACACTTGCTTTTTTAATATAATGGGAATTAAAGAAACTATGAAAAAGAGAATGTTCTATAAAAAAGTTATAATTTGAAGCTAGTTATTAAGAATCTATTCAAGAAGATTTTGAAAGCTTCTGTCATACTATGTTCTTCACATAAAAGTCAGGACCAAAGAGAGTTGGATGTTTACATGCAATTACAGAAGCTTAATTTAGATTATACTTATGAAGGTTATGATGGTGGAGCTACTCTCAAAACTGTATTTAGCTTATGTACCACCCCAGTGAAATATCTTCTTTCCTAATATGACACTACTAGATGATTAACAGCTCCTTACAGATATCCCATACATCTTCAGAATATTCACAAAATAAAAGTATTGTATGGATGAATTATTCTTTATAAATGAAATATTGCCATTAGTAGATTAACTTTCACTATCACTTCTGTTTAGTTTTCAACCTGAGGACTGTACGTCTAAGGAATATCTAAAACAATGAACTGCGTGCCTTTCTCCCCAGTATCCCATACTTCAGTCTGTTCTCTATCAACGAACATTTACTGAACGTTTGGATTTTCAGGCAATGATTGGGTGCTAAAAGCACAAAGCTGAGCAGGATATGATTCCTCTGTTCAAAAGCCTTGGAGTCTAGATTAAATTCAGTGACCTGTAGAAAACTAGCACAGTGGAGTATTGTAACGGTTGTGGTAGACTTTGGTGCAGATTTGGAGATGGGTCATGGATGAGAGATGGCTCAAGGAGAAGATTCTATCTGGGACAACCAAGTAGAGAAGTATGAAGGAGGTAGGTTTTAAAGGTGAGTCTGAAAAGATGAAAGATGTACCAAGTGGACAGAGATAAGGATAAAGGGGATGGAAGCCCATGCCTAGAAGAAGTGGAAGGTAGAACAAAGACTCGTTAAGTATGAAACAGGCAGGTTTGCTTGGAGCATTATAAGCAGTGCAGCCTGGCTTCAGTACTGTAGAATGTCAGGCAGGGCAAAACACGAATTGAAGACAAAGAGGTGGGGGAGTGGACATTAGTTTCTGCTTGACCATCTTGCGTTTATTCACCCTTTGGTTAATAATAGTCCTTAGTTTTCATTTGGGGATCCATTTGTGCCATACTTTCTCAATCTATGTGGTTCCAGAGAAACTGCCTCCACCACCAGCTCCAAAGGTTGCATATGACTCAAGTCTGGACAATCAGAGCATTCCTTAACCACAGTGATTGGCTCAGGGATGGGCACATGCCCCATCAGAGTCAATTAGATGCTGTAGGATACTAAGGGAGAGTGGTCTTGAAGTTGCAACAGTGTGAGACAGGTGTTTGCTGCTGCAGCCTTCTTACTACCATGAGAGAGGGAGCTAGCTGATAAAGAAGTCAACCCAAAGGAACTAGAGCTGAAATATGGATGGGGAGAAACTAAACCTGGTGCTACTGTTTGAGTACCTGGACCATGTTCTAGAAAACTGCCAAGGACTTTTCAGTGACGTGTTGCTTTGTTTTGTTTCTGTTTTGAAACAGAACGATTCCTACTGGTTCAAGAAGTTCAGGGCCAGTGTGTTTCCTTCAGAAGAGGGGCATGGTGGGGAGATGAGTCAAAGAGTTTGGACTGTACCATAGGGCAATGAGGGTGCCATTAAAATACTTAAATCAGGAGAATGACATGGTCAAATTTTTATTTCAGAGAAATTATTCTGGCGGCAGCATAGAGGCTATCAGAAGAAGACAATTCTGAAGGGAGAAAGACTAGTTAGGAGCCTAAGCGATGGAGGTGAGGCCTGGGGTTGGAAACATGGGTTCCAGACACTGGCATCAGCAAGAAATGTTCTATTTGCCCCGCCATATTTTATCTCTTGAGTGTACTCTGATCCTTGACTGATACCATGCTCTTCATCTGCTCCCCATTTGGAAAGACCAAGAGACTAGAATATAGACAACCATCAAGGCATTCAGATTCTGAATCCCCACAGAGGCAGACTCTCATGAAAATGAACCTATAAATTAGAGAAGTATAGTTGGCCAAAGAGTCATTGTGTGTGTGAGTGGCGGTGGCAGGGAGGGTGATAGAGAGGAAGCAGAGGGCGTGAAGGAGGACTCATCCTAGTTTGTAGTTCATTTTTCCCTTATTTCAAGCCGTTGGTGATATGTGCAGATTGGGGAACAAACAAGTGAAATTATTTATAAAATTCATCAAAAGGAAAGCTTTCCAGAAGAGTAATATAAAAGAACAAAGCTGGCACTGCCCCCAGGAAGCCACCATACTGGGAGCAGCAGCACAGACCAATCTGGAGACAGCAGGGCTGGGGCGGGGGCATCCTGCTTCTACATACACAGATCCTGAGTCCTCCGCTGTCTCTTTCTAAAATGAATATACTAGGAAAGAAAGGCCAAAATCACACTATGCAGGAGCACCAAGACTAGGTCAGGCAATTCCTAGCTTGAAAGATAGAGGGAGACTCAGAGCCCTGGAACACCGCGTTAAGGGTAACTAGGAGAAGCCTGTGTGGGCTCGCTCCCGTGGGGGCCTCTCCATCCTGCTTTCTGGCCTGTGACTCTGACCCCTAGGGAACTACAGCAATGGGCTATAGTGCCCTCCAGTCTCCAACTGGTTTCCCTCAACAGAGTCCTAGCACAAAGCGAGGGAAGGAAGAGAATAAAGCCACAGCATGAGTTTTCTTTATTCCCTATAAGCCACCTCCTCAAAAGGCCACTGCTTTTCTCAAGGGGGCCAACTCTGTACAACTCTTCCAGTAACCTCTCCTTCCCTCATCCTTTTGAGCCTAGGGGTGTTGACAGTTCTGCCACAGCTAACCCATGATTCTTAAAGTATTCCTACTGGTCCCACAACCCATCGTACTCTGTGATTAATCTCTTTGTAAATATCCTTACTTGGACATACCATCTGTTGGGACTTTTCCTAAACAGGGCTCCAGTATATACATCTCCTCCAGGTTCTCCCAAGAAATTTACTCTATTTCCACTTACAAATCAGACAGGTGCACAATACAGAGGGAGTTCTGGAGGTAAAAGTGTGCAGAAGTGGAAATTCCACTTCCTGTGGTAGTGCAGGAGTTGGCAAAAGCCCAGATTTCCTACTGTCCAAGAATATAACTCTAGACAACCTTTTTAAAAATTATTTATTTATTTTGAGGAAGATTAGCCCTGAGCTAACATCTGCCACCAATCTTCCTCCTTTTGCTGAGGAAGACTGGCCATGAGCTAATATCCATGCCCATCTTCCTCTACTTTATATGTGGGATGCCTGCCATGGCACGGCTTGACAAGTGGTGTGTATGTCTGCACCCAGGATCTGAACTGGCGAACCCCGGGCTGAGGAAGCAGAAAGTGCGAACTTAACTGCTGTGCCATCGGGCCGGCCCTCATAACCTTTTATTAATTTAGTGCCCACTAGCACTGTACAAATATTATTTTGTCTAATTTAATTCTTACAACACTATTCTAAGAGAGTATTATTTTCATCCCATGTTGTGGATGAGGAAACGGAGACTCAGTTTAATAACTTGCGTGAAGATGCACAGTTAAGGGCAGAAGTTGGAAGTGGCCAGGGGCAGTGCCTGAAGTTCCCTGGTAAACTGGGCACTCTGTGAAAATGGCAGAGGCTGGCATGACTCACAAGGCATTCTAAAGGCCTCCTGCACTTTTGCTTTTCCAAAGTATCAAGAGCGTTAAAATGTTCTATTCTGTATGAAATGATAAGTCCATGATGATATCAAGACTCGCCATTTCAGAGAGACTTGCATATCCAGTTGTTGACTTGACATCTCCACTTGGATGTCTAAGGGTCTCCAGAACTTAACTCGACCCAACTCTTTAAACCACCACACTCCGAGCCTGCTCCTCCGGCCATCACTCCCTCTCAGTCGATAGCAACTCCCTTCTTCCAGTTGCTTAGGCTGAATACCCGGCACTCATCTTTGATCCCTCTCTTTGTCTCACCCCTCATTTATCCTGCCTGGAAACCCTTGGTGTCTGTAGTGGGTGTCCCCAAAATTCGTGTCCACTGAGAACCTCAGAATGTGACCTTATTTGGAAATAGGGTCTTTGTAGATGTAATGAGTTATGGATAGAGAGGAGATCATACAGCATTAGGGTGGACCCCAAATCCAACAACTGGTAACCTTACGAGAAGAGAAGGGAACACACAGAGACACAGAGAAGAAGACAACGTGAAGAGGGAGGCAGAGATTGGAGTTATATTGCCAAAGTCTCTACAACAGGCCACAGAACCCTATAAGATCTGGGCCCCCAGCCCCTTTGATTTCATCTCCTACTGTATTTCCACTTTCTCACTCTGTTCTGACCACACCAGCCTCCAGACTCTACTTCTAACATGTCGGGCTTATTCCTGCTTCCAGCCTCTGGCATCAGCTGCTTCTTTCTCCTGGACAACTCTCCCATCTGAGCTCTTCACAGCTCACTCCTTCACTTCCTTCAAGTCTTTGCTCAGAGGTCACCTTCTCAATTATTTTAAATAACAACTCCCACAGTTACACACACATACGCTTCACACTTCCTTTCTCTCTTACTCTGCTTACAGTTTTCCTCCAGAGCAACTATCATCTTTAACATACTATAAAATTGAATTACTTCTTGTGTATAATGACTATTGTCTGTCTCCCCACCGCACACTAGAATGTAAGGTCCGTTAGTGCAGAAATCTTGATTTTGCTCATTGATATAGTCCAGGTACCTAGCAGGGTGCCCAGAAGATAGAAGACACTTTAAAATGTTTGTTGAATGAATGAGTGAGGGAAACAGAATTAGTAGAAGAGGACAGTAGGAGGTGTCTGGGGCCAGATTACATAGAGACTTTTAAATGCTGAGAAGAATTTAAATTTCATTCCAAGAGAGATGAGTGACTACATTTAACCTGGGTGAAGTATTTCACTTTTCTTCTACTTATCTGAAGAGTTAATGTGATCTAATTTTCTCTGATATAATTATATCTGCTAAATATATTGTTATATATATATAACCAAGAGTTTGTATATTTGCCTCAAGGATGATAACTAGTCAATTAGTTTAAAAATACAAAAATGAGATGACAAATTTAGGAACCATCATAGAACTTGTACCAAATCCTCATGTCAAAGGAGGGAACTTTTGTAATCAGAAGGGTTCAAATGATGGTTTAGAGAAAAGAGCAATTGGCTTCTGCACCTCACCAATGTTTAGTAGCACTGTCTGGCTTCCTAGTCTAGGCACCCCACCAAATGTTATCATTTTAAGACATTTCCGTACTTGGCCAAAGAAATGTTCAGTAATTGAGAATTGCTTCAGCCTTGGCTGACATCTTTCTCTGTTTGTTCATAAAATGTTGGTGCCTTTATCCCAGAGGAGGGAAAATTACCTTTTAAAGGCCCCATCTAACTTTCCTCTGAGCTAAAAGCGTACATTTTTCTCTGAGCGCAAAGGTACGTCTCCAGTAAAATTTGTTCCCATGTTCCCTTCTGTTTTAGAGCTGCAAATTTGTTGTCAAAATGCTTCCCTGACCTTCTCCTTCCCTCTCCATCACACACTGACACATCTAGCCTAAATTTGCGTCTTGCATCACCTCAGGAAACTCATGGCTAATTTCATTATTTGGGAGAGAAAAATGCAAATGAAGCCAGACAGCTGGTGCTTTCCTCGCGGCTGAGAGTGATGGAGGGGCCGAGGCCCACCTCGTCAGAGGCCCAAACACCCTCCTGCTCAGACAGGACTTGGCGGGGGGAGAGTGGAGAGCCTGCCGGAGCAGCAGGAACAGATGGCTAGGAGGGGAAAAAGATGGAGAAGCCCAACTTGCTGGAGAGACTGGGGAAAGGTGGAGTGTCAGCCGCCTGGGCAGTCAGATGAAGAACACAGGACAGGGACGGAGCGCTCGCAACCCTGAAACACCGCCACTCACTTAACAGGGGAGCCCTGGATGCAGTCAAGTCGCATCATCGGCCAACGGCAACTGGCATTCCTCTGCTCTGGCCTACCTGGCAGAGCCTACCTTTCACTTTCTGTCTGTGTCCTTATCTGCTTTTTGCCAGAAAGGAGATATGGACACAGACAGAAAGAGAAAGGAAAGAAGGATGGGAGCCCATTTCTTTCACCCTGAAAGAATCTCAGGCTGCAAATCCAATGTGTAAGACACCTGATTTTATTTTTCTGTAACGGAATTTTGTTTTCTGGTCATACCCGGCTGGAGTGATGGAAACTTTATTTGGTTCATTATGCTCCCTTCTTCTCAAGTTCATTGAAATAGGGTAGACTTAGAAAGTTCCAAGGGAGGGGTTAAGTCAGCATGTCATCCATCCACATTGCTCTCTGCTGAGATGTCCATTAGACTGTTTGAGATGGACTGTCTGAGAGGGTCCCCCGAGGGCTTTCACTGGCCACTCCATTTCTTCTTCTCACATCCAGGTCTTTCTGGTACACACAGATATCAGTTTGGTATGCCAGGCCTGGGCCAGGCTGGGGAAACTCTGTGGGCTGTTTCAGCCTCTATCTAGCCTTTTAAAAAATTTTTTGCTTGAGGAAGGTTATCTCTGAGCTAACATCTGTGCCAATCTTCCTCTATTTTGAATGTGGGATGCCACCACAGCATGGCTTGATAAGCAGCATGTAGGTCCACACCCGGGATCTGAACCTGTGAATCGCTGGCCACCGTGAACTTAACCACTACACCACCAGGCCAGTCCCTCTATCTAGCCTTCTGACACTTGGTTCATAGAGATTGTTCTCTTCCTGCCTCTTTTCCTCAAAGGTGCAGGGCATGTGGGGGAGTGGGGGGGGCGGCAGGTTCCACTAACACCTATGCACCCTTCACTTCCCTGCTATATCTCCTTAGAGAATCTTAATCTAATCTGGGCCAGCAACCCAGTTCTTGCTCATTCTATATTCTCCCAAGATTTCAACCAAGACTAGTTCTCAAGGAAAAAGCAAGGAAAAAAAAAACAACCCAAAACAGTGGTTAGTATTTCAAGGATATTTACTTATCATACAGAAAAGAAGAAAAGATGGGCATGGAAAGAGGGGGCCCCCAGCCAAATCTAATTGGAGTGGACCTGGGAATCAGGTCTCCTCAAGCTATTCGGCTCGCCAGTGGGATGTCTTCAGTGGGATAAGGCCACCCTTGTTCACCCCACAGTCTCTGCTACCATGAACTGTCCAGAGGCCCCTCAGGCCCCTTGGGGATTTAAATGGCATCCTGGTCCGAGGGGCAGAATGGGACTCCTGTGGTCCAATTTACACCAGGAGGAGCACCCAAAATCCTAGAAATATCGACTGCAGCCCAAACCGCAGGGACAGCCTTGTCGGGAAAGTAGGGAGAAGGGAGGGGAGGAGGAGCTTGCTGCAGAAATTTAATCACGGCCTTCAAATCATCCCACTGATTACAGGAAGCCTGGAGAGGGCCTGTGAGAGACCCGTAATCATTGCCTTCCATTGCACTTGGCCTCTACATTGTATAACACTTCTGCTTTGATTATCTTGCTTCGTGCTCACAATAGCTCTGTGAAACGGAGTTGTTTTAGAGTAGAGGAACTATGCAGAGATGGAAAGTCAAAGTGCCAGTCTTTTTTTTTTTCTGTTTTTTAAGGAAGATTAGCCCTGAGCTAACACCCGCTGCCAATCCTCCTCTTTTTGCTGAGGAAGACTGGCCCTGAGCTAACATCTGTGCCCATCTTCCTCTACTTTATATATGGGATGCCTGCCACAGCATGGCTTGATGAGCAGTGCTTAGGTCCGCACCCGGGATCCGAACCGGCGAACCTCGGGCCGCTGAAGTGGAGCACAGGAACTTAACCACTGCGCCACTGGGCTGGCCCCCAAGTGCCAGTGTTTAGTGGCTCAGTGGGGTCTCCTGAGTCTCCTCATTTCTGTGCTCGGTTGTCTTCTTGTCTCCTCCTCCCACCTCGCACCGTGAGGCCCCCAAACTTCCTCCTCTTCCCTTTATACTAGTTTGTTTATACCTAGTTACATTGAGATGATCTTCCCTCACACTATAACTAGCCAAGTGAGGAAGTCCTTTCTGGTACCTGAGCCCTGATCCATGTGTCACGAATCATACTGTATCCGTGTTAAATCCTAAAGTGACCTTCGTGCCTCCCGTCTACTGAATCTGCTTTGAATGACTCTGGTCTTTGAGGAACTGACCTGCCTTCCAGACATCAGCGCCATTCTGTCTTTTGTAGGAATGATGTAGAAATTATCCCAGTTTTTAATCCTTCTGGAGCATATGCAGAGTAAAATATAAATGCTTGTTGATGTCTTTATATGCATACCACAGTTTCTCCGAAATTATCTCCCACCAAAAAATGAAAGGCTTTTAATCTCCATTAATCTTGACAATATTCAGGGGAAGGAGAAACTGAGGCACAACAGATATTTTGGCTCAAAGTCATGAGTCATGGAAAAAAGACAGAGCTTTCAAATTCAATTATCTTAGTTTATACACCTTTTTACTTTTAAAAGCTTCTCCCTTTTTTTACACATCTTTTTGCCCTATAGGCTATGATGCACGTTGACGTATGTCATTGCATTATCATTATCCTCTTTTTCCAGGTGAGAACAGGAAAGCTCTGAAAGGTTAAGTCACTTGGACCCAGCCTGCGAGAGCTTCTCCCCCACACAGTCAGAGCCCCATTTCTGAGCTCTGCTCAATGGCTTTGCGCCTCCCTTTCAAGGAAAAGCAGCTGGGGCGAAGTTCTGTAAATGCAGTAATAGAATTTGTTAACCACTTCCACGTGATTTTTAAAGTAAATGTCACACTGCATTGTAACAGTGAGCTAACAACGTGTTAGCAGGTTCTCTTTCTCATTTAATTCACTTTCCCAATACTGAAGTTGCTGCGATGCCGGCAAGGGCGGCCACGTTCAGCGAATTACTCAGCAGCTGGGCCATTTATTTCTCCACTTCCCCCCTGCTGCCTCGCTGGGTGGTGTTTGAAGTTTAGTTACGGCTATGCTTTCTCTCACGCTGCTACCCCAGGAAGGATGTAGCAGTTGGTTTAGCGAGCAGTCAAATCTGCATGTTCAGGCCACTGTAGGAAAAGTTGACCCCACGCTGGCCTGGGCACTCAACAGTCCCCCTGTCCACTTTGTCTGTGGCGCGCCCACAGCTGGAAGCACAGGCTGAGCTGCTGGCTCTGTGCTCGCCTTGTCTGAGACTGTTATGTGTTGAACTGTTTCCCCCAAGATTCATATGTTGAAGTCCTAACCCCCAGGCCCTCAGAATGTGACCTTATTTGGAAATAGGGTCAAGACAGAGGTAATTGGTTAAGAGCAGTTCTTATTGGAGTAGAAGGGGGCCCTTAATTCAGTATGAATGCTGTCCTTAGAAAAGAGGGAAATTTGGACACAGAAACAATCAGCAGAGAGAATGACATGAAAGATTGGAGTTACGCTCCACACACTGAGGGACTGCCGGAGCAAGAAGAGAGGCCAGAACAGACTCTTCCCCAGAGCCTTCAAGGGAGCATGGCCTTGCCGACACCTTGATGTCACACTGCCAGCATCAGAACTGTGAGACAATGAATTTCTGTTGTTTAAACCACTCAGCGTGTGGTACTTTGTATAGCAGCCCTAGAAACTGTAGATACTGTGACCTGATCCACACTTTTCCCATTCCTCCCACCCAAAGGAGCCTTTGAAAGAGTTCCAAGCAGCCAGGGAACCCCTGGAGTTCTGGGATCCAGTGATGACTTCAAAGGTTGGGCTTTCTGCCCTCTTAGCCAGTGACCAGAGCTGGAGACTCTTGAAAGAGGGAAAATCCCAGCATTCCCTTGGGAGCTCTAGGGAGAAGGGTCTTAGAGGAGCACTGTTTTAGCCAAATAATATCTACACTGGCCTGCATTGACCACTAAAGAATAACATGACCATCTCTCCTGTATCCTGGGGCTCCCCGCACACTGTGACAATAAGACTCTGCTCTGTCTCTAGCCCAGAGTGATACACACGTCCAGTTAGGAGCACTTAGTAGTGATGTTATCTGTATGTTACTTTACGAGGCCCACCATCATCATCACAACAATAATAATGATATCAATCACCACCACAGTGACTCAGGCACTTACTGAGCATCAACTACATGCCAAGCCCTTACTTAATCTCACTTCCTTGCTAAATGACCCTGGGTAACTCGTCTAATCGCTCTGTGCCTTTCGTTTCCTCATCTGTAAAATAGCAATAATACAAAGCATTTAAAGGTGTTAGCTAATATTATTACTATGATTATTATTATCATTTTTAATATCATAGATGAGATAAATATGATTTTCCCATTTTAAAGATGAAGAAATTGATGATACGGAAGGGTTAGCAACTTACTGAAGGTCACTGTCAAGCAAGGGACACCTGTTCCCTCCTCCAGAGACGGAGTCCTACTGCTTGGAGGAGAGCAAGGAATGTAACAGTGCCTGTCACTAGGAGCAGCGGTCCTGGGAGGTCAGCCTACTGTGTGGTTTTCAGGTGTCAGGCTCCCCAGGAAAGACACAGCTCACACAAGCACTGGGGAGAACAACACTTCACGCACACAGAGGAGACAGAGCAGCTCAGCTTCAATAGTGAGCAGGGGTCCGCCCTGGCGGGCGGTGCTCACCCTGCAGCTGACACAGGGCGATGGTCTGCGCATACCCTTCTGTCCCACTGGGAACAGATAGAGCAGTGAGGTTGACCAGAGGCCCTATGACGCACATGCTTGAGCAGAACAAAGAAGGGTGCATTGAGTCCAGAACAGGAAAAGAGATTCCCAAAGAGATACACCCAGCCCAGGCTGTGAGCGCTCTTTATCTCTTTATAAAGAAATGTCCTGGGTCCAAGGCACATCCTTATGCAACTGTGCAGGGGTTGAAAGACTGCACACATGTGACAACCTTTCCTGACAGTGACACAACTAGAAACTATCAGAGCCAGGACATGAACTCAGGTCATTCTTTTCAGCCATTATATGTTGACTATCTACTGTGTGCATGACATGTGATAGGCACTGGGAGGTCTACAAAACGTTTTCAGACACAGAAGTCAAGCTTTCCTCAAAAAGCTTACACTAATGGAGACAATGAATGTATACTCATAAATAGAGCACAGTCTTTTAGTTAAAAATCTCATCCTTTAATAACGTATTCAACATACATCTCTTGAGAATCTGGTATTTGCAGGGCCCATGCCAGGCACTAGGATACAATGATGAAAAAAAGAGCATTCTTACTCACAGAGCTGCCCACGGATTCACAGCACAGCAAGCAGACAAGGACAAACAACACTCTGACAATTATGTGTGAGGCACTGAGCTAGGCCCGAGAGATAACAACTGAAAAATTAAAGATCTGAATGTATACTTGTGGTCCTTACTGGACACACAATCTAAGGTGAGGCAGAGAAGCCTTGGGCAATTACAGAACCATAGAGGCCAGGAGGGACTGTGTGTAGAGTGCTGTGGGGATGTAGGGAAGGGCACCTCAAAATGAGGCCAGGAACAGCTTCCTGCGAGAAGGATGCCTGAGTTGAATTTGATGGCAAATAGGTTTTAATCAGATGGAGGAGAGGGGAAAACATTCTTCTCAGGAGCAGGAAGGGCCTGTTCAGAAGTACGTGAGCACTAACCAGCCAGCCGAGTGCTTTCAGAGTACAGCACAGAGTTTGGGGCGGCTGTGACGAGAGCTCTGAAGGGGTGGCAGGAAGTGAGGACAGAGGCGGATGCTGAAAGTGTGGGAGGATGGAGACAGAGGCAGATCCTGGAAGGCCTATGTAGAAAGCACAGGGCACAGAGGCTCAGCTAGTGCTAGAGTTAGCTTGGGGGACATTCAGATCAAGGAAAGACAGAATCTGAAAGAGATGGGAAAAGTTTGCCTCTGTGACACGGAGGACAGTGGACCTGCTAAGAAAAGAGGATCTTTTGGCATAGCTGGGTGTAGGAAATCACATGACGTGGGACTTTAGTCTGATGCATATCTGAGTTTGCACATGAGCTTCATCATTTAGGTCCTTGGCTGGATCACCTAACTTCTCTGAGTCTCAGCTTCCTTATCTATAAAATGTAGATAATATTTACTCCAAAGGATTGTTGTGAGTGTTAGATATGTCCATTGCCTGGTACATAGTAAAATCTTTAGTAAATAATATTTTATGTATACTTTTGAAGAGCTTTTGTATGTCTGTATCTATTTACTGGTTATTAATGTAGCAATACTCAATACAAAAACTTAAAAAATAAAAAGGTATATTGCATAAAACTCAAATCACCCATTGAACTCAGATCCATCTGGCTTATGTAAAAAGGGAATATTTAAATGTACGTAACTGAGACAATCAAGGATGAGATCTTACTTCAGGCAGGACTGTATCCAGAGACTAAATCCTTTTCATCAGGACTCTGCTCTCTGCATCCTTAACCAGGTGTGTTCCTGAAGGGGACATATCCCTAAGGGAGAAATCTTAGTGGAAAGAGAGCTTGTTCTCTACTAGCTCTCTGAAAAAATACTGAAAAGTTTCTGAATAGACCATTTCAGTCTTGCCTTTAACCTTGAACTTGTCTGAGCACTGACTAGCGGGCCAAGGTCACATGTCTGCCTCCCTGACTGGAGACAGGGAGGAGTCACCCTACCTAAAGCCAGGGAAGGGGACTTCCAAGGCCAGCAAATTAGACAATTAAGCTGTCTGCAACAAAGAAACTCAGTTTCACTACATCCTACCATCCAGAGAGATCACCTTTATCATTTTGGTGCATTTCCGCCAGATTTGGTCTCCTATACAAACATAAACATATATGACCTTTTAAAAATGTTTTGCTACCAAAACAGATCCTATGCACACTGTTTGTTTGGTTTTTTTGTTTTTTGCCAAAGAAGATTTGCCTTGAGCTAACATCTCTGGCCAATCTTCCTCTATTTTGTATGTGGGCCACTGCTACAGCATGGCCACTGATAAATGGCGTTGATCTGCACCTGGGAACCAAACCCAGGCAGCTGAAACAGAACGAGCTGAACTTAATCACTAGGCCACCAGGGCTGGCCCACTCTATCTTTATTTTAATCACTTCCCGATGGATGTATCACAGACTTTTTTTTCATGTGAATAAATATAAGCCTAATAAATCTTTTTAAGCGGTTGTATAGTGTTCCACTATGTTCCTGCATCAAAATGTATTTAACTTTTATTAAGTTCTCTGAATGGGATGACCCTCCAGGAGAGGACAATAGTGTGACTGATCAGAAAGAAGTGACTTTCCATCTCATATTTGCAGCCTTGGATGGCGTATGCATGCACAAGTGTGGGTGTGTAAGTGTATAGGCGGAAATGCACAAGGCTATTTACATGATCCAGAGTCATCAGAAAATGCCCACAGGCTTGAGAGAAAAAGGAGGTCAGAATCAGCCCCTCAGAAGCCCTAGAATGACTTTTACCAGCCAAACTGATGGGTCCTAGAAAGCATTTAAAGCACATGACTTGACTCTTAGTCCTGATCAGAAAAGGATGGGAATCCACACCAGATTCTGAATCTCATGAATCTCAGACAGACAGCTCACTCTAAGAGCTTTACATTTTTATGTGACCCAGTGTAGAGAGGTTACACGAGTAATTGAAATGAATATATGACTAGAAATTTATATTGTATGCAATAAAAAGATAAAGGACAATTGTTGGGCTCCTGAGAGAAGGAGGGAAATGCCAAATCTGAAGTCTGAGACAAAAGAGGAGATGCTTCACTAAAAAACAACAAAAAAGATGGGGCTGGCCCAGTGGCATGGTGGTGACGTTGGTACTCTGCTTCAGTGGCCTGGGGTTCACAGGCTTGGATTCCGGGTATAGACCTAAATATCACTTATCAAGCCACGCTGTGGCAGCATCCCACGTACAAAACAGAGGAAGATTGGCACAGATGTTAGCTCAGGGACAAGCTTCCTCAAGCAAAAAGAAGAAGATTGGCAACAGATGTTAGCTCAGGGCCAATTTTCCTCAACAACAACAACAACAACAAAACAACAGAAGAAAATTTTTATGAAATTATGTAGGTGACCCAGATTTCTCTTTTAAAGATTCTCTTTCCACATTTCCCTAGGAATTGTTGCTGTGGTTTTAAAAATAGAAGGCTGCCTGCTGACGCTTGGTGCCAGACTCACAGAAGGGCCCCACTTCTCGCCCTGCTTCGTGCACAGGAGCGCTGGAGTGAGCTGAGTCAGCCGCGGGTCTGCTGCGCTCCCCAGCCGATCTGCCTGCCCACGGCCTACCTGGAGCCCAGGGCGCACACTGCCCTGTGCACAGCCTCAGTGCCAATCTCCAGCCTCCCCGCTGTGAGAGCCAGCGAGAGGACCAATTAGTGCAAGCTGTGATGTGGAGATGGGTCCTCTGAGGACGAAAGCCCCTCCTCGTTCTCTTGGCAGAGGCCACTGGAAAGGGCCATCAGATGTCAACAGCTTTCCGTCACTCCCGCCCGGCTCCAGGGGCTTCCTGGGCACCTGGCCCAGTCAGACTCAGCTTGGCTGCAGCAATTGCTCACTAGAGTTCCCACAGCTTCCTGCCCGACAGTCCTTCAGATCCCTTCTTGGATGTAGAGCCAATTGGTTATCGGTACACTGGGCTCTTTTAATCCAAGGCAGGACTCCGGAAGTGAAGGAAAGCATTTTAAGAAAATAAATATATGGCTTTCTAGCCATTTTGCAGATAAGGAAATGCCCTTCACACATACTCAGGAGCTTCTTTTGAGGGCATCTGTATGAAAGAGTGTACGTATGTACATTAGGCGTGCCTATGCACCATTCGTTACATATCTGAAAAAGAAATCGCTTTATAACTCTTCCAATATGCATAGACAATCAGGTCCTGCAAAATTTTTTGTGAATTACAGGGTACAATAGGAGATGGCACATATTTCACACACATAAAAATTGTTTTAAGGAGAATTCATTTTGCAGAAAAGATTCTATATAGTATTCACTGACAGGTAGATAACCAGATGACTAATGGTGTTTTTTTTTCTTTGATCAACTCAATCTTGTTAATTTCATTTGAACTGAGAAATGCACATGTAATTCAACAAAGTCATTAATTCAAAATCCTTCTGTCAAATTCAAGAATATATTACATGATTTGGCAAGCAACAAACTCTTTCTCCAGCTATGATTGGATTAAACCAACAACAAACTTATGAATACGTTTCAGCTGTATTGGGAAGTGAGGCAGCTTAGAAACCTGAGGAAGCGAAATCAGGGTGGTGGGATAGAGTGAACTGTCTAAATTTGTTGTAAAGAAAGGAAATAGGTACTTCAAAGCAGTGGCTTATCCAAAGGCAATGTTGCATGTTGCAACCTGGAATGCAATATTTGTGGCTTTTTTTCTCCCCTGCAAGATATACATACGTATGCATTTATTTATTTTATGCTGTCCTCTGGAAGACAAGAAGAGGAATAGTTCCTGACTCCTAGGAACAGGACACTAACTCCCTAACTCACGTGAAACGATACTAACTACACAAGAAATGACAAGTTTTAAAAGTGTGTGTGAATATAATTGGTGCCATAGGAGTTCAGTAATAAACCAGGTATGCTTAAAAGCCAGAGGGTTATCAACTTTCTAACCTCATATTTATTGGTTCCCTTCTCAGTTCCATGACCTTTACTTCCCCACCATTTCAGGATCCCATTTTGCCTGAAATACTCAGAGCGATCCCACCTTAGAAGTATTAGGTCAAATCCACCACTCTCTTAACACAACTTTCAATCCCTGTGGTTGTCTTCCTCTCTTACTCTACGTGGTCCACACTACTCTGAAGGAGAGCTCCCCAACTTGATAACTCTATCTCCTTCTAGTCTGTCTTCACTCCCTTCTCTCTCCAACCAAGTTCTTATTTTCCTTCATTGAACTGCTCTCACCTACGGCCTTGCCTCCTTATCTAATGCGTGCACAGGAACATCAAAACTTCAATCTGTGTATAAAATATTTAATTGATGTGTTTGCTTTTGACCCTCCGCAATTTAAGGAGCTGGACAGGTGGTCACCCACTGCATTAGAAGGCTATTATGGATGAAGACACCTCATTCTTATCTTTTTGGTTCAAAAGCCTCAATCCATGTATCAGATAGGAAAGGCTGGAAAAGATACATGATGATTTAGAATTTGTTTTTTCTTGCTCATGCCCAAGAAAAATCATTCCAGCTGGAGAGGAGAGAGAAGGAGGATGGGGAAGGAGAGAAATGAGATGTGAGTGTCTCCCAGGAGAGGTAGGGGTAATAACCCCTTGCTTCAGGTATTTGGGGATCTGAGAGCACAGGGTAAGTGACCGGTTTCATCTAGAGACCTAGGAGGGAGTGAGCCTTGCATAGGCACCCTGTAACCAGAATGGTCCAGGGACAGTAGAATGGTGATGGCTGAAGGGTTATTAGAGAGTCGTGAGAAGGTAGAGTCTCCTGCAGCCCCCAATTAGCAAAAAGAGCATTCAAATCCCCTCTTCCCCTACTAGCCCCAGAGGGAGCTGTGAAAGTCAGCTG